>NC_135395.1:5907472-6507472 GCF_051989625.1 Stigmatopora argus | reverse complement strand
TGCTGGACAATGGAGACATACAACCATCTATTTTCACACTCATGCCTAGCGGCAATTTAGAGGGTTCAACCAGCCTTGATTTGAACTTGTATAGCAAAATCTCAGTCATGTTCTTACGGACTTACTTCCTCCTTTGACCCAGTTTCAATTTAGTATTCCTACTCATCGCACAATAAAGACAACAAGTCTCGACTAATATTTTCTATGCACTCATACGCTCTCTGGGGAAAACTTTATCTTCTAGTTCATCAGTTTCAACTATGCACAGGCAATTCATTAAATACTTTTTTTGATACAATATGAATAGTTATGGATCTGTGTAAGTCTTATTAATTTATTTTTCAATGCAGTTCTAGGAGATGCTATCATTTAATTATTGTACAAAACGTGTGAATAGTGGGACTTTAAATTCAGGGTGTCAATAATTTTCCACCTCTGGTAAAATCCACTCAGACTTCCAACAGAATGAAACTGAAGTCTCCAATTGCTGTTAAAATCTAGCGCGGGCTTCTCGCACCAGCGGTGAGGGAGCATATGGGAGCGTCCACGCAGGTGAAAGCCAGTGACCTGGCAAAGAGCTCCAAAGGCGCCTACACGTCAGACGGCGCTGGGTGTCCTGGCACAGCCCATTCCCAGAACGCAGATCAGACGGACGCCCGCCACTCGTTAGCTTATTACTCTCTTATTAGGGACATTTTTGCCTCGCACGGATTGGCAGAGCACCCGCCAGCCACCCTCTTCACATGGCCCGGCCTCTGTCAGAGCTGATCAAAAGACATTTCTTCACATCTCCAAATGGCGGGGAAAGAGGAGAAGAAAAGAGCTAGAGAAGAAAAGAGCCAGAAGGGGGCATACTGCTCTCTCTCTCTCTCTCTCTCTCTCTCTCTCTCTCTCTCTCTCTCTCTCTCTCTCTCTCTCTCTCTCACTCACTCTCTCTCTCTCTCTCTCTCTCTCTCACTCTCTCTCTCTCTCTCTCTCTCTCTCTCTCTCTCTCTCCCTCCCTCTCTCTCTCTCTCTCTCTCTCTCTCTCTACCTCTCCCTCTCTCTCTCTCTCTCTCTCTCTCTCTTTCTCTCTCTCTTTTTGGGTGAATGACTAGTTTTCACAATGGCCCCCACCCCTGCCACATATTTCTTCATTCCTGGCACAAAAACAAAAAGGCATAGCAGCATGTCCCTTCCGGTTTCAGCCATATCAAAAACAATTATCCTCAGGTGAAGAATGTGCCTGCAGAATGATGACAATTCCGAGGGAATGGGCGGGTGGGTGAAAGCGGAGGGGGTAGCACAAATGGGACCAGTTTCCCAAAGGCAGGCAGGACCCCCTCGGTAGTGCTAATGAAAAGTGTAACTTTAGCCTCCCAGCTGTACGTCTCAATCCATAATCCTTCCCCAAAATCCAAACCGTGGGGCCGCCTCCCGCTCCCGTGGCGCCCCTGAGCCTGAGCCAGGCCAGGCCCGCTCCGACGATTTAGTCCTTTGGCCACCTTGCAACCTGAGCACCATCTTGGGCTCCTTCTCGTTTAGGAGCTTAGTTTCATCAGCCACCACCGCAATGGTGACCTTGTGTGTCAAGAACACGGACATTTCAGGCGACGCTCGGGCCTTCCGTGGACGTGTCCCTCAATTTGAGAGGTGAGTCTGTGGGCTCACTTGTGCCTATGTGCATGTGTGTGGGAGCAAGGTGGGGGGCAAGGAGCTGGTTACGTTTTGGAAACCGGATCTGACATTTAACTTGAACTTTGAACATCTGGAATTTACATCGTAGACTCCAAAGTCTTTCTAACCAGTTGAAAGCATTTATTCAAGTAGATTTTTCATAAAATCTGAATTCCATCTAGCTGTAACTTTGAAAAGCCTCGGAAAACTGACATCACTTTTGTCATTCCTAAGTCGGTTTGTCGTTCAGGACTGTTAAATTTTATTTTGGATCTCTAGTACGAAAGTGGAGCTATCAGTAACTCCACTTTGAGATAGAGACAATCATTTTGATCTCGAATTGAAATGATGACGAATCAATTTGAGATACTTACAACACCATTGTGATTTGGATTAGAAATAATTTTCATCATTTGGCAATGTTTATGCTTCATTTAATGCATTCGAAGAACTGAACTTCTGAAAGCCACAATCAAGTATCTTTGACCACAATTGTGGATATCTACAGTTTCATGAATTCATATTGTTGAAATATCTTTAGGGACAAAGCAAACCTGACTTAGTCTGTTGATAAGGCTTGCAACAGTTGTTGTCATGGAGAGACCTGGGAAGTGACAGGCAGCTAGTGAGACACTGCAGAGACAAATCACACTGTCAGTCTGGCGTATGTTGCTCAGAGTCCCGTCACGTGAGTCGGTACTTTACAGATAGAAAAAAAGGAAGCACTGTGCATCCCATGCCAGCTGAGCGAGAGCGATTAAATATATATCGATTTCCAGTAAATTATTCTAGCCATGTGGAAAAGGAAAGCGCTAATTGGAGGAATTATGACTAATTGATGGAGCCGGAGTAAATTTATCACATTTCAAAGAGGCGGAGAGGATTGAACCTTCTCCTCGGAGTCGTTAGAAATTGGAAAGAGATGCCAAACTCTGGTAAACAAGGTGATCCACAGTGGACTGGGATTCAACTGTACTCTGTCTTGAAAAGAAAAGAAACAAAAACAAAAAAATAAAAAGGATATTAACACATATTTGGCTTAAAACAAGATGGAGAAAATAAGCGCAGCAAGGCAGGATCATCGAGCACTATTTTGGACCAATGCAAATGCAGACAAAATGGCCGCTGTTGCTAAGCAGACAGGGAAAAAGATGGAGCTGATGCTCATTGAAAATTTACAACAAAAGCACCCCGCCCTTCGCAAAATAAAATACATTCAAACTCACTAGCATATTCCAAAAAGTTTGCGTCGGTTAAATGAATAATCTCCCTCATTTTCATCTCACAACTGCGGACTTTAGGTTTTTTTTTTTTTCAATTTGGAAGGCCGACGTAAATAAAATAAGACAAACTTCTCTTGTAGATTGAGTGATTACATAAATATTTGGAGGCACAATCTTGAGCTTGAGAGATGACTATGATGTGACAGCTTCATATGAAAGTCTGTTTGAGTGGTGGCAGTTGAAAGCGCTTAGTAGTATGACACAAGGAAAGTCTTCAAACGCCTTTTCCCCTCCCTCCCCATGCATAAGGTTAACTTTGAGTAATCATATGAGAGCCGGTTTTTCTTTGTAAGCCTCGTGGAAAGGCAGAGAACTGCCAACTTTCTGCGTCACGATACTTTAACTTTTCTCATTTTCTAAGCAAGGTAAAGAGATTTTAAGGAGGTGCGTACTTTGTTTTAAGTTGGAAAGAAATAAAGAGAAGGCAGATGTCACTTTCATTTATTTGATGCTTTTGAGATGAATTTGAAAATTCAGCTATGTGGTCTTTTTTCAATCAAATCTACTTTTTTTTCATTTGTTGCACATGCATGATTTGCAGTGTGATAAACAACTGGGTGCAAATAAAGTGCTGATACTTGAATATCTCATCAGTCGAACAGATGGCACTTTCATTGTCGCAAAGTGATTTTCACACATGAGTCCAAGTGAAACGTTTCATTTGACTCGCAATTGTCTTTTTGTTTTTGATCAGCAGCTGCAGCTTGGTTATTGCTGATGATGGCAGTGGGCAGGCAAAGTCGCTTGAAGAAGTAAATGAAAGAAGGGTCCAAACTGGAAAGCTCAAGAATTTCTTTGCTTTTGATGTTTTGCAAAAAAATAGTAATAATAAGAATAATAACAATCATAATTATGAAGGGAATTCAACTTGAAAACAGATGGCATCTGCTGTTGCACACATTAAATATTAAATGATATTTTGGTGTAAACAGGAGAATTCATTTCTCTGTATTTATATACCAAATGAAAGTAATCTAAATTAAAAGATTAATAATACTGTATTATACAGATAGCATTAAAATATGGGCATGAAAGAAAAAATGCAGCATCCTATCTAAATTATTTATATTTCATCTTGAATTGTAAAATATACACAATTTCACATAGTAAAAAATTTAATTCCAATGAAACATAAACATGAAGTGTTGAGATGTGTATTATTATTATTATTAGTTATCATGGCACAAAATGTGAGTATATTGCATTAAAATATATTTTTGTTATTCCAATCCTTTCACGTGGCGGGGAGAAAAAAAAACATTATTTCTCTCTGCACTCTATTAATTTGATTGAGTTTATAACCATGTCTTGGACTAAAAAAAATTGTGATCAAGATTTTTGAGGGGTTTTGTATGTTTAATTTAACTCTCAAACTGCTTCCTGTCAAATATGAAGAGTTGGAGTTTAAATATTTGAAGGGAATAAAAGATAATAAGCCTACTAAGTAACCAAGTACCAAAAGAAAAATGAGCACACCCATGTTTGGAATTTAAAAAAAAAACAGCTTCACCTGAAAAGCTTCACATTTTGCCTTAATGAGCCTACCAATGTTCCACTATTCTTTGGGGCGTTAAAAAAAGATATATTAATAGAAAGAAGGAGAGAAAAGATGCACGAGACAAGTGCAAGCTTAGCAAAGATGTCCTCTATAGGTACTCCAATTTCACACTGTCAAATTAAAGTCCTCTCATATTTCAGGCCTATGCTGATGAGGCTGCCATTTACTCTCCGATCTGCTTTCTAGGACATACTTCTATTAATTTATGTAATCTCTATTTGCTACCTGAATTTCATCAAGGTAATTTCAAACCATTTCTATATCCAATCCACTCCTCATTATGGCTTTTGTTATGGCTTTGTTTAAAAAGAGAGCGAGTGTGGGCTGCTTCTACTTTTTTCACTCGGCTTTGTATGTTGAGCATGAAAATGTGTTTGTCAAGTCAACGTTGTTGAACACATCACAACACTTGTCTGAGCGCGGCTTGCTGTCACGCATCACATCACGCCGCTCGCTCCGAGAATGTCTGCAACACGTCACTCAGCATTTGCCTGGGTGACAACAGGACGCACATGTCCCGACCCCAGGTGCTTTCAAAAAGAAGTTTGCGGAAGGAGCAATTGAGTTGTCATTTAATTCCTCTTTCACAGAAAAGTACAGCTGAGATCTGGATGATGTGTGCAATTTAAGCAGCATGTTAACAGGGATTAGGGTGATTTGGTAAATTGACGGCAACTAAGAAAATCATTAAGAACCTCCTGTGAGGCGTAATATAAGTACAAAAAAATATTTGGGCGGTGAAAACTTTGAACATTTTATCACTTCCTGGCTTAATGAAAGGCATATTTATAGATATTAGTTTCTTGATTCCTTTGTTTTTAATATTAATTGATCTCTGGATGAAAAAATAGTTTCATAAGATCATCAAGATAATCTTAAAAATCTCATTACCTTTAAAATAGTTGAAGTAAATATTTTGTTTTCAAATGTTTTAAAATAGTATCATTTATATATTAATAACATAACATGTATTCATAAATCTAATTTTATTCCTCATTTATTTAGATTTTTTCAAGTATGTATTACTTAAGTATTGCTATTCTGTTATATCATGCCATTGGCGGTGATAGATGTCCAATTTATATTAATGAGTAAAGCACAGCATTTTATTAATTTTTTTAAAGGTTAGACCTGGGAGGGCTGCTCGTATTTATTTGCTCATTTTCTAATTAATGTCAAAGCAGTACAGCTAATGCTGTTATTGCTAACTCAAATAGACGTCCAAGCAATTACAACTGGGAGGGCTAGCAGTAAGTGATGATGTTTCAAGGACAAGGGTGGGAATCAAAGCAAAGTTTATTTAAAGATAGACATGATAATAGTTCATAAAAAAATGTGGTAATTTAAAAATTAAATTAAATTGAATATTGAAAAAAATAACATTACCCACATTTTCTGGTGGGATAAAAAAAAACCTTTGGTAATATTAGTCATTTTTTAGATAGATAGACCATTTGAACTGCTCGTTGCCAGCCCTACCAATTCAAATGCATTGGACATCTATTGCCGTCACAGGCGTTGAAAAATGATCATTCCGGCGCGGTGTTAGTACTTCCCAAAGTGGGCCTCAGACACCATAGAGGAGGGTCACGCTGGGTCGTCACGTGAAGTGCGAAACCTCACCCTGACTTTGTAACGATCGCGAGTCGAGCACCACTGCCAAGCTAGAACGCTAGCTCAACCCAATCTGTCACCAAATGGAGTGAAAAAGAAATTGCGTGCCAAGAGCGCAAGTCTAACATCCCCTCTAACACACACACACCTCCTTATCTCTTTTCATTACACTTACAAAATGCCTCATAAAAAAAGTAGATTCATGAAGTTCTCTTAACACATTAACAGAATGGCTCTTAGAAAAAGGTCAAATAAGCTCTTTAAAGCAAAGTGTCAGTGCTTTTCTGGTAACTGGTGTATTATTTTCCACTTGGGAGAACTTTTATTTGAAATTTAGGGGCACCGTTGTCTCTCAGCGGTTATTTTGGACCGCCACTTTTCACGGCGAAGGCCTGGGCCTTCGCACGTCTGCCACCCTTTTGACAGTAACGTTGACAGACGAGGCATCACGAGCATGTTGCTGACATGTTGTTGATATGTTGCTGACATGTTATTGATATGTTGCTGACATGTTGCTGTGTGCAGGGTTGTAGTGGGGAAGGTGAAGTGGAGGTAAATAAACTGCCTTACTTTTATGCTATCATTGGTATAATACTTCAAAAAGTGGTGGTTCCAAAAAAAATGAACTCACTCTTTTATGCTCTATTAGCCAACATGGACTAATTAATTAATCCTAGCACTAACAATAATTGTTCTTATTGTGTTCTTACTTTATGAAAATATGGAGACCAAATATTTTCTCAATTTAATTTTGATAGTTTCATCACATTTGCAATAAATTTATATATATATATATATATATATATATATATATATATATATATATATATATATATATATATATATATATATATATATATATATATATATGATATTTATATATATATATATCAGATATATTTGTGAATTTTAAAAGTCTTCCTTTTTGTGTAATTTTTAACTATATAAGGCAAAATGTATCATATTTCATATATATTTTGAGCTGTTTGATGTTATAGGTGATGAAACTGATGTATCATAAAAATGTATAACAAATTCATAACCAAGTATACTTAAAATTAATTCGAAAGTCTTTTTGTTCCCAAGGATCATTGAGGGGCCAGCATGAAAATAATTTTAATTTGGGTTCAGTCATTTAGTGCTTCTGCAAAAGTTAATTTTCAGTTACAAAATTAAAGTTTATTTTAGTTTTTTAATGATGTGAAATTCTAATAATGTATTCATAATTTAAAATGATCTTGATCTCATGATCTTATTGTGGTTAATCTAATACCATAATTACCACATATTTTTTATAATATACTACATGACCTTATTTGCCAGACTTTTGCCAACGAAATCTTGAATATAAAGTCCACCTGTTACAAAAAAACATCCTTAATATCTACAATGTTAAGTCCGTATATTCAAATTTCAAGTTAAACGTCCCTTTTAAGAATTGGAGATTGCCAGTCATGTCTGAAATATCAGGTGGGTGCGGAGTCGGGTAGCATAAAGGTACACCTTACGTTTGTATTTTCTGTCTTTTGAAGAAATTCTGAAAAGTGACAAGGGGTTATGAAAGTATTGCACCTCATTTGTAATTATAATCCATAGTACTCAACACTGAATTTATCAAATTTGAATTATAATCAGTCAAAATTAATCAATTGAGCTTATCACCCTCTCTCTATCTTTTTTTTAAACGTTCATTTTCCATTAAAATAAATAAAAAGTCTCATACCACAACAACACAAATGCGGGACTTTAATGAATATTTGAAGTGAAGTAAATGTGGTGGATTTCTCAGCGCATGTGTGACAAACTACCTGCTGTGGCAGTAGCTCAGAAGGGGTGGAGGTGCCATTTGGGATCAAGAGGGAGGCTCCTCACTGGGCTTCTCAACCAACTTTAACACCATTTTAGGACATTGTCAACTTGTTGCCTCAAACTTTCAAACACGATTTTCCGAATAAGTTAGTAAGAAAATTGACATTTTAAAAGGGTGTTGTCGCTTGAACTACTACACTATCTTTCAAAGGAATAGTCCATTTATATTTTCTCTTTCTCTCAAGTATTTAGTTTAGGAACTGAGACTAACTGTAATTCTTAACACAAAAGAGTATCTACGCTTTCAAATGATTAGTGAATTGCATGACTATCTCATATCACCTTTTGTGCAATGCAACTTTGCTTAGTTGAGTCTTTCTACATTCCTTTTGTGACAATATAATTGAAGCGATACTCGCATGGGATCAGTTGGTTTGACTTCCCTTTCACAAAAGGCTGAGGATTTCATTGACTTGCTGGAGTTTGTTCAAATCAGCTCTTCTGCGGCACAATGGGACGGACAACCTGCATCTATTGAGTCGCCTGGATTCCGAGCGCTGACTTAAGCGGCAACCTGAGGCCGTGTTAAGGAGCGGCAAATAAACCTGTCTGCTTGTCTGTTCGGCTTGGAAGAAGAAGAATCTTTGGGAGGGGGGAAAATATCCGTGGCCAAAATCAAACTGGCAAAGAATGCGAGGAGTGCATGTGGCAGTGGGCTGCTCTATAAAGACATCTGCTGATTGCACAGTTTGGGGAGAGGCCTGCTACAGAGACCAGCCTGGCAGGGAAACGTGCAAAAGAGAGACGACAGGAACAAGAGATGCTTGCAGCCAGTCACCTTGAACATGAGGACGTATGTACACCCACCGGACAAAACATTAGGCACAACCCAACATGAGCTCAATCCAAATTGTTGGCTTGTCCAAACACAACACTTCCTTTGTCTGAGGTAGTTCAATGTGACTTAATGAATGGTAACGAGCAAACAGGGTGAGTATAAGATGGTTTGTGTCAAAACTGTGTTACATATAGTTGTTGACTTATTATGTTTGACAAAATGGATTGTCAGGAAATGTGTTACAGTATTCTTGCTTCAAAAATCTTGCCAGAACTAAGGTTACACTTCCTCTTTTCATTCTTCTTTTGTCAATTTTCTTTACCCATTACAAAGGAATCTCAATTAATTTATAAGCTCCCACTTATAATCCATTTTGACTTCGAAAACTAAAAATGATCATTCACATTTGCAATGAATGATTCATTTTTAATGGCGTTACATTTCGTCGTTGAACCAGAAAGTGACCTGAATACCATTTAAGTAAGGCTTTTTTAGGCGATGACAATACAATTTTACTAATTGACACACTTTTTTTCATGATGATACATGTATGATTTTCCACCGTCAAGATTATTGTCAATATTTAATGACAAAAACCTTTTTGAGTTTGACATGACTAAAACTGGACCAAAACAATCACATATTCAAAGGACGAAAACATAATTAGGAGTACGTTCACCCAGCAGGTCAATTCATATTTATATGCCTATTTGCGACACTCAGTACTTTTTACTTTCTGATATCGTACTTGACGCTATCGGGGTAAAAAAAATCTTGGCTCCTGTGGGATAAAATCTTCAAAGGATCCACAAAAGCGTAAAGCCTGAGACCTCCAGATAAATACTGCGACACTTGAAGATGCGTCACATGTCGCAGTGCGCATACCTGTGAGATCACAGACACTTTACTTTCATTATTGCAAGTTGCATATGCTTTTGCAATATGACCGGCTCTACAACAACTCACCTCGCGCTGTAAATGTAGTTAAAGACTAAGAGTGTTTCCGTCCAAAAGACTAAAACTGAGACGTAAACTTCATATTTCGGACGTAAATTCACTTGCGCTGCTGGGTTCCATTTCATATCAGCAATATTTTTTTTCTCTGTCGTTCATTGAAAGGGAAAGACATCATGTAGTGTGAATGTACTTCAGGTAAAAGATATTGCTCTGTTATGGTCTGTGGATGCAGAAGTATTAAGTAATTAAGTAATTTTTGACCCTGAAAAGTGTTACAAATGTATTAAACTAAAAAAAAATCCAAACATGAAAAGAAGGTAACAAAAAGAGTCTGTGACAAAAAGGTCAACTGGGAAATAAAATAACCAAGGGTAACTGAGGCGCTGAGTGTTCGAGTCCAATACAAACAAGCCACTCAATACCTATACAAGGAAGAGCATACACAACAAGTATAGTAGTAACAAGTAACCAAAAACAAGACAAACACGTATCAAGCAAAGAATAGCAAGCAGTAAAGGGCATGAGATTACAAATTGGCAATGGCGACCAGCAAGGAAACATTTCAGCACCGTTTTTACAGATTGCATGTGGTTAAATACTCTGTTGACGAGATGGGATGCAGGTATGTCAGCCCACTGTGATGTAAAACACAACCAGGCCAGCAGCAGAATATGACATGCTCAAAGTATTTCAGTATGAAAATGGTGAATATGCATGTGTTAATGGGTGTTTATGACATCACCAAGAATGGGGAAGGTAATCTTGGATACTTGCATTAGATTGGCTAAAATAGCAGCATTGAAAAATGGTCTCCCCCACGTCGGGTGGACACTTCCTGGAAGTACTTGTTTTGTGTTCAATAAATTAAATTCAATGTTTTTGTTTTGTTTTGTCTTTTTAATATATTAAACACGATTTTTTTACGCTGGGATGCGTATGATGATGTTGTCTTCCCCTTTAATAGCAAGTTGTCATGTTGACAGATCTTATGAAGACATTTCAGGCATCTGGTTCTCTCTCAGCTGAGCCACATGCAATTCTCTGATCACGCCAACCAACCTCTTACGTGTGTTTTCCTTATGCCTGCCCTCTCTGCCATGACCTCTCACCCTGACGCTCTCCTTTGCTTTGTTCTGCAGGTCAGAGTCCAAACACACGCTGTCGGACGCACGCTTTGGTATGCCGAGGCTCAAACGCAGGTAGGTCCGCTCCAGGTGCCCCCCGCTCTCCCTCCTGCAGGGGACCCCCACCGTTCCATCGCGCTCGGGTCAGGTCCGAGGGCCGTGAGGGCTGCGCACGCGGGTCACCAAGGGCTCGGGCGGCCCGGAGATGAGATGGCAGACCGGCGTGAGGATCCGTGTTTGATGTGTCTCCAGACTGGGCTACTATGTTACCGTGTTGCTATGGCTTTAATTAGATCCAACGGATACTACTTCCTGGCTGACGGGTGTTAGGAAAATACTCACGTTGTAATCTCTTGCAGGTTGGCACCATCTCAGCCGGAGCTTGAAAATTGCTCTTGCTCTGGATTTAAAAATGCAGAGACTTGTGTTAAGAAAATAGGCATGTATTCTTTATCCTCTCCATGTATGCTAAGATACTAACATTCTTTGCCAACGTCCTTCAGTCAAAATAAAGTGCACATCCGTCTAAGTCAGTGACATGTAAACATAATTATGCATTGACGTCTATCACTATTAATGGCAAACAATGAGTTACAGAACATCAATAAGTATTGGCATTTTCATCCAAGATTTATTTTGAAGTACAAGTTAAATTAATTAGTAAAGTCCTAGCATAAACTAAAAAAACTAAAAAGCAAAAAAAAATGTTTTTTACTACTAGACACAATGCTTGGATCTGGTAGCTTTTCACAATTAAACAAAATAACAATTACTTTCAAAAGTGTTTATTCTACCTTAAATTTTATTGAAAATGCTCTCATAGTTGCGGTAATTTTATCTTCTAATTTTAAGGCGTTGACCAAAAGCTTGTCAGTATTTCACATATTTGCACAACAGTTTATTTTTTAGTAATTATTGAACGTTTTTATTCTTCACAGACTAATCATATTTTAATCAACTTGTTGGTAAGATGAAATCCAAGTAAAAAAAAGATAGAAGGTAAACACCAAAGAGAATATGAGATAAATCCTGAAAATGAGTCACACTCACTTTGTGAGGAAACAATCATAGCAAAAGAAAGGCAGAAAAATTGTTTTCAGAATGAGTGTCTGCATATTATGAGTGAACAATGAAAGACTTTTTTAAAGTAAAAAATGAAGAGATGTTTTTCCAAATGTAAAACTTCTAACACAGAAAAATAACAAATATTTGTTTGTTTCCCACTACTGTCAGCCCATGTGTGTGCATGTGTTCTTTTAACAGCCAGGTGTTAACATCGCTGTCTATCTGCCATGTTAATTAACTGTGAAGTCACTGTGTTGAAGACATGGAACATGGATGAGAGATGAGGAAAAAGAGAACAGCAGCTCACAGTGTTAAAATGACACGCATGAAGACGCATTATGTTTCATGTTTAAAAAATATATATTACATGTATACATGCAAAAATAACTAGACAGAATTCCAAAAATGGTTATGGGTAAGATTTTTTTTCAAAGGTTTGCTTATTCATCAATTAATCAAAAAAGCATTTTGAGTGTCATTCTATTGTTTCATTTCAATAATGTGCTACTAAGCAAAATTAATTATCATCATTTTAATTCTGGCAAAAACCTTTTTATGAGGCAGATGGGGAAAAAGTCCTGAAATTTTGGATCACATTGATTTTCTTATTTTACAGTAAAACCTCTAAGACTGACCATAATAATTTATTTCTGTTTTATGTTACAGTATAGTTTATAGATTATAAATCATTTGTTACTAACGATGATGGTAGACATCAATCCATATGAACTAGAAGTGCTGACAGTAAATCATGTCTGATAGTTGGGATAATAATAAAAATCAATAATTTTTAAAATAAAAATGTTGAGAAAAATAGACTTATTTACTGTATTAACATTTCTAAAGGATTTAAAGTATTATATTTAATGGAAAACATCAGGAAATTAGGACAGTATTTATTGTGGTTTCAAATATATTTTTCAACCATCACGATGGTCTGTTTACTTTTTTAGATTGCCTTGTAAAAATAATTTACAGTACCGATCTGACCAATTAATTTATGAGACCACATTAAACAATGATATGTCCTCTAGCACGTTCATTTGCCGTCACTCAGAAACAGAATCCCGTGGTGTCAAATGTCAACAGTCTATTCCTAAGCCCTGAAATCTGCAAACAATTGTCGGATTTTGTTTGCTATCTACACAATTAAGAAGTTATTTGTTCCCTGCTCGTCAAATTTTATTATTTTGTCTTAGAGTCAAGATAAATGGAAAATATTTGTATGGTCGTGAGATTGCTATATCATAAACCTCTCCACTCTAAAGTAGTACATTACCTGGCTCATATTCAGACAGACAGAAGCACTTACAAGTTATGTACTGGACTTATGACTAGGTCTCGCACTAGTAAAGTTACGGTTAATTTCCGCCATAACTTAGCTGTCTAATTGCATCTCTATGGCAAATGTCAGTACATTACAACATACTTGTGTGGCGACTGAAGGGTGTTTCATTAGAACCGGCTACTTATTAAAAAAAATGAAGAAATACTATGATTTCCAATGTGTCAGATATATTGAGGGTATGTGTTATGCATAAGTACTTATACAACGAAGAAAACTTATCTTGATACGGGAAACTCGGGGTTGTGAAACTGTGCTCTAAAACACTGAACTGTTTGGAAAACACCAAGCGCATTCTCACAATAGGAAATCACATTGCATTTCCCAATCCGCATATTTCTAATCTTACGAATAATTGTCAAATACTGGAAGCTCGCCATTTTGTTATCAAACTTAGGGACATAAGATAACTCTCTCCACAAAAAAAGAATATGAACACTGGAAATTCCAATCTCTTAAATCTCAATGCTGTCAATACTAATGAAATGGAATGCATGTTATACTAGAGTGCCTATTGTACTGGGGCAATTCTGTTGAATTTCATCCCAATGAAGTAAAAAAAAATCGAATGTTTTGTGAAGATGGCGCTGTCGAGTTTTCGCTTCTCGATGCCATGTTAAGTAACCACTGGGTATCGCCCAGTGAGGAGTAGCATGGTGAAATTGATCTCAGATTAGACGAGTGCGAGTCATCCGCTCTCCTCCTTTGTCCCCACCAACTTGGTGGATCTTGACTTAGAACTCCTTAAAAGGGAGCCTTCACAGCTGGCTGAAGCATACTAATACCCTGGGCTCATTAAATTAATGGTAGCCTGATTCTCCTTATGCTCCATGTGCACCGTTGCCCTTTGAGTTTGCTGGGGCTAGAGGCTGAGCAGCACTTTGAAAGCCCTGACCGGCATATTGAGTGTTTTAATAGAAGCCTTTTGAGACTTGTGGTAAGATGCGCGCTAACTCTTTGCCTTCAAGTCTTCGCACCTCGCTGTGTGATCTCGTCACATCGTCGCTCTGCGCTCGCATCGAAGCCCGGGGACAGGAAGGGGACCGAGCGCGGTAAATGAGGCCAGAGGTGTCCATATCTGAGCAGAGGCCATTCTTTCATGGAGATGTCAATCTTTAAGACATGCGCCTAAAACTGCTTTGATGTGAAAAGGTGCTCGATAGATGACTGACAAAGAAGCCTAACACTTTTGGTTGCCTCGAGGGATGAGAGTGCTGCTTCTTGTCGGATGGCCATTCTTTACGCTGTTGATTTAATTACGCCAGCGTGTATAAGCACCGTGAAATAAATGGGAGTCCCTCATAGCGTCATTACGAAAGTCTATGTCCATCTAATGGGAAGGCATGCTGAGAGTAATTCCATAATGAAGATGAGCGTATGCCGAGAAGCTGACGATTCATCGCCGAAGGTGGCGAAAGCAGAATTCCTAGGTGTAAAGGGCAAAGACAAAGCGGTTTTGAAAATAGGTGTTTTTGTAACACAAAGAAAAGAATATCAATAAGACTTTTGCATATTTGCCCAAGAGCTGTAAGATGAGTTGGTAAGACATGAAAGCTAAGAATCTCACATTATCATGACAAAAAAATAGGCATGAATGCATCAGCATGAAAATGATGTAATCCAAAACATTAAGATAAACATCATTAGTTAAAAAATAAAAATATTAGGAGAATTCTATTTTTCATTGGTCAGCCTGTTGGATGAGCCTCACAGTTCTGGGGTCCTAGGTTAAATCTTAGCTAGGTCCTCCTGTGTGTCTGGGTGGGTTTTCTCCAGGGTTTCCTCCCACTTTCCTAAAACATGCATAGATAGAAGGCTGGTCGACCGCTCTAAATTGCCCCTATATTTGAATGTGAGCATGAATGGTTGTCTAGCTCTATTGTCCCCTGCCTGGTGCCCATAATTGGCTGGGATGGGCTCCCAAACCTCCTGCAACCCTAGTGAGGATGAGCAGTACAGAAAATGAAGGAATGAATAAATACGGTTTTAATGGGGTATAAGATTATCATGCTGGCCGCTACTTTTCTCTTATTCACAGGGGCTGTGTTATGGTGATTCAATATTTATTATCTGTGTGAGTCTTGATTGTCCAAGGGGTGTCCAAATCGATCCTCAAGGTTTTTTTTCTCCAACCAATTGGGCACACACAGTTTAACTAATGAGATTTTTGCTGGAACAAGTAGCACCTGACTGTAATCAACTGATTATACTTGTAACACACCACAGTGTTGAAAACCTTAATCAGTTAGAATGAAATCCTGCACCTGCTGCGACCTTTTCTAGAATGGTTTAGAGCCAACTGCTCTGGAAAATTATTGCATGTAAACCTCAAACAGGCAGTGTAAAATGTGTCAATTTTCTTAGTTTATGTCCGAATACATTACATATGCAGGCTATCAAAATTTTCACTAACATTTTCTTCTAACCCCAAACCGAGTCCAATAACTATTGTTTAATGATGAAATGATTGTAAAGTCATAGTCACAGTTATGCCATAAACAGTTTTTCTGCAAGAGCCCAGCAGTTATGCAAGGTTTCAAGATTAAATCTACTTGTATTAGATCCATTAGAACAGACTTATGGTTTTACAAAAAACAAGTTCCGCTATCTAAAAACTGTGAGGGTGATTTTGCTTGCAGTGTTTAATTTTTTTATGAATAAACACGAATTCAGGGGAAAAAAATGGTTGAGTCAGTCATTTGCATTCAGGTTGCGCAAACATTTCCTCGAAATTCAAGTGTGACAAACATCCTTCTTACCCTGGAAACCTTCTAGTAGTCCCAGGTTTAACTGACTGGATTTTCTAGCCGCCTCCGACAGTAATGATGCCTCCGAGTCTTTGATCACCGCCCGATATCACCATGACGGCAACATGGCGACGTTTTCATCTCCTCGCCGCTGCTAACAAGCAACCGCCACGTTTACGTGCCTCTCAATCCGAGACATAATTTATTCTCATCACTCGGGATGCGAAACGATCCGTAGGTCGCTGTGGTACGTGGCAACAATGCAGGAGGTGGCCGGGCGGGGGCGGGGAGGATTTGATACAATCAAGAGGCAAAGGGTCCAGGGTTACCAGGCAAGTTTAGAGCCACGTCCGCCCCCACTGTGACACGGCACTCGTCTTCACAACACCGGACCAAAAAAGAGGGGAAGCTCGCTGAGATCTTATCCCACAGAAGCCAATTTCCTCCACCAAAGTTCCCCTCCTCAGAGTGTGGCTCAAGCACTTCAAAGTGGAGAGCCATACAGAGAGCACGATTCATTTGGCAGCTCATGTTGTCCGCCTTCAAAAAAGCCAAAGCCCGCCGCGAGACGCTTGGCGGGCTGATTCCGGCTTCAGAGAGGGGAAAGAATTTGGCGGTGGCTTAGGGCGCCCATCCCCAACCAGAGGTGGGCTCTTTTTCATCTTCGCGACCAAGTTTGGTGACTAGGCGCTTCACAGGTGGGAGCCGGCCCGGGTCAAAGAAGCGCGCTCGCTAAGGACTGGATTTGCCGGTGTTATTTTTCTATTAGGGCAGAATTATGCTAAGCCTTCAGAGGCCATCTTTGTGTTGCTATGGCAGCCCATATTTCCTACCGGGTTGTGACCTTGAATGACTACAGTGCAAAGCCAAGTCGCCCCCACACCCTTTGAGGATTAGAAGCAGGGTCTCTTAGTTATGCAAAACACCTCTGATATGATTGAGCCTTGAATGCTTGAATGACAAACTTTATTGAGATTGCCTCTCTTTTCATCTGATTATTGTCACTTGATTATTTCCAATCACTTGGCACGGCTTCAAACGTCGCTTTGTTAAAGACCACGCCGAGCTTTTCTTTTCCGACACCGCCACAAAAGCCCGTGGTGCAGATTGTTCATGGAACAAACCGTGCGGGACAGCAATTCTCCAATGGAAAAAAGGGAAATGAGATCACTTTGGAAGGGGGAAATATAACTAGCATCGTTAAAGAAAATCAAAGAGAAAGAAAATTTGGCGGACCTGACACCAGATCTCTTCAGATATCTTTAGATAGCAGAATACGTTTCAGTCCTTTTGACAAAGGTTTTAAGGTTTCAGTTTTACGTGATTGGATTGAAATACTAATCGTACCCTTGGTGTCATTCGCTGACATTGATGGCAATGGGCGTCTAATACAAGTTGACTGGAAAAGCCTGGAAGTGAATGATCACTGCCAACCCTCCGTCTCATTGCGAGTAGCCTAAAACACCTGTCATGATTAACTTCCCGCCTCCCATTTTCAACGATAGGCATCCAATTCATTTTAAATGGAAGGACTTTTAATTAATGCTCTAAATCAGGGATGGGGGCGGCCCGGTGGAGAGAGTGGTTAGCGCATTGGCCTCACAGCTCTGGGGTCCTGGGTTCAAATCCAGAGCACGTCCACCTGTGTGGAGTTTGCATGTTCTCCCCGGGCCTGCGTGAGTTTTCTCCGGGTACTCCGGTTTCCTCCCACATTCCAAAAAACATACATTGTAGACTGATTGGAAACTCTAAATTGCCCCTTGTACGGGTGTGAGTGTGCATGGTTGTCCGTCTCCTTGTGCCCTGCGATCAGCTGACCACCGATTCAGGGTGTCCCCCGCCTTTGGCCCGGAGACAGCTGGGATTGGCTCTAGCACCCCCCGTGACCCTAATGAGGATAAAGCGGTTCAGAAAATGAGAAGAGATGAGATTAGGCTTTCTAGAACATTTGAAATATATTTGCGGTCAAACAGAGTTTAAACGGCGGCAATTGTGTGTTGGCTTTAATTAATGAATTCTGAACGTTGTCATTTTCCCAGATAGAACCCAAATATTGAGTTTATAAAGATCAGCTGTCAGTCTGTCTCACTGCTTTCCTGAGTCGCTCATTTTGCTTTTATTGACAGCTATTTGGGAAAATTAAAGTTTCTTGTGTACCGAAAACACAATCGATACTTGTTTTTTCTTTCTTTCGATTGTTTATTTTTTTTGCAGTGCACCCAGCTGTTTTATGAACTGCCATCAAAGCATCAAGTGGAAGATGAACGCAAGGCAGCCAGTGGGAGCTGCAAACGGAGAAAGCGCTTTGAAGTAAGCAGATTGACACTATTGTGATCACATGCACATCAGGAGGCAACTTTGAAGGGGGAAAGTGTCAGCTTTCACGTTACAAACAGAAAACACACATGGAATGGACGTCGATCGCCCTAACAACAGATGTCCAAACCCAGGTTGGCCAAAAAACATCAATTAGTAAATATCTCCCAATCTCTTGAGATGCATTGCCAACACAGAAAATGAGATTATAATTTTTGAGCACACAATCTATCAAAAGGGATTCTATTAAAAAAAGCCATGATTTTCTTCAGGTTTCAATACCCAAATATTGATATTGATCAAAATATCGATTTGTTAGGCAACGATTGAATGGAAATTGATCAAAATGCAAAAGATGTGCAGTTTTCTTCAAAAGCCACCTTATGGTGGCGTGGTTCATTGGCCTAACTTCAGTGTGTGCAGCATGGCATTGATTCCTGTTTGCTCGCGTCATGATTGTGATTTCAGATGATTATCTGTTTCTGTGGCTACGGCAATCAGTTTAGGGTGTACTAGTATGCCTTTCGCCTGAAGTGTGGTATAGGCTGCAGTGTATTTAGTCAATTGAAGGCTTTTGAAATGAATTGAATCGTGGTAGATGTTGTCATGTCAGCAAATATCATTCTCCAAGAAATTGTTCTGATGTTGGCATGGAATTGATAATTCACTCACCAATTTTTTGGCAATCATTTGCAAAGATGTTGTCATCATCAGACTTCAACGCATTTCAAACTCAAAGCAGTAGTAACAAATTCTTCCAAAAACAAGTTGTTTACAGCAGATTTTTTTGTGTTTGACTTCAGCTCATGAAAAATGGAATAATAAACAAATCTGTTATGCATTTACATATTTTTCTTCAGTGCCACTATGTTCATTAACATTTTAGAGTGACATTTTATTGTGGTTAGCCTAAAACACTTGTGATTATTGCCTTATTGTCTGCCATTGACAACGACAGGTGTCCAATTCAATTAGAAATGATGATTAGCATCAGTATGAATGCTCATTTTTCAGTGCCATTGACAGCGACCAACCTATTGTGACAGTCAAAATGGATTGGGTGACTGGTGGCAGCCAATAATTAATAGGTGAATTTCTGACATAATTCATTCATCATCCATACCACACATCCTTGCAAGGATTGGGTTTTTTTGGAGCCTATCCCAGCTGACTTCGGGAACACCCTAGATTGGTCGCCAGTCCGCTATAGGCTCCACAGAGAGACAGACAACCATTTTCTGACAAAATTATGAACAGTATTTTAACACAATTGCCTTTTTGAACATATTTTCATTTTGATTGCACATTTTGGGACACTTTTCTGCCTACTTGTGTGTTAAACTAAGCCGCTCCTGCAAATCAGCCGACAAATTTAAGAAACGAGAACTGATATTTTCCGTCTCCTTTCGAAAAGTAAAGCTGTGCCATTGCGTCAGAATGTGGTGTTGGAATTGATCAGGCTGAGTCTCAGTCGCCTCCCCGTCAAGTGGCAGGTCGACGTCAAATTTTCTGACATTGCTCCAGAGTCATCCCGTGCACACTCACATGTACGCGCACCACCAAAGTGTTGTCAGTCATCTTATTTTTGACAAACTCCTCTCCTGTCTCTCAATCTAATTTGACTTTGAGGCTCCACTAAGACAAAGACAGCTCGTCGTTTGCATGTGGGTGACGGGGACGTGTGTGCTCACCACCCAATAGTTCTTTTGAGTCGCTTGCTCATCCAAGTTTGAAAAAACATGACAGTCACATTTTAGCTGCTCTGATGTCACATCTTATTTCTATTCCGAGCTTGAAAGTTCAATCAATATGAAGTTTGCTTCCCCCTTGATGTGAGGTCTCCAGTGAAGTGATTTTTAGTACGCTACCTGCCTCTGCTCTCTCCTGTCACACACCCACCACATACCTATGAAAAAACTGAATGAGACGCATAGACACCTAGTGCGCTCTCACCTTTCATTGCCCCTGACTGCAATTTTTCGGGAAGACGCAAGGCCACTGGATTCATGCGGCGACGTGACAAGGCGAACGCGAAAGTGAAATATTCATTAAATAGTCTAGCGATGGAAACATGGCTCTCAATATGTACACAGTCGGTACGAGTCTTGCCAAGATTGGCATGCAGTAAGGAGAATATAAATGGATAAAGTAGGTTCAACTAAAACTATGTAAAAAGCTTGTAAACCCCCAATAACATGATATGGCACAGTATCAATTCTTTGGATAGTGATGCAATACATGCAATACTTTGCTGTCTGTCACAATTGCATACAATTCAAGGGCCTTTAATCGAGAAAAAAAAGAAAAACCACATCTGAAAGATGACCACATTGATCATTGTTTCAACTTTGATCAGTTCATTAGATTGTTTCTTAACCGATCAATGTATAGATCCAGATAAATGTGTTTTTTACACTTCTGATATCTGGGCTATTCATGTCATCTGCTTTTTCTAAAGATCTATCTCAGTGAACTTCAATTTTTAAAATAAAATCACAAACACATTAGAGGTTAACCCAGTACTTCTAAAGACATAGCGGGGTGCCAGGTTATAACAGTGTTACAAAAGAAAGTACAAAAATGTTGCAGTGTCCATTTTAACCATATTTGGTGATGATACCGTTCAAAGTACAATAGCAAAATCTTCTGGTCACTATGCAACCAAATCTGGCCCAGCTCTCTGCCGTTGCAATGTATTTTTGTTTGTGTTGTAAAACTGTATTTCAAGCCTGTGTCTCTACGTTTAATGGTAATTGTAAATCAATATCTTATGCATAACATAATAGTTTAAAAAAAGAAACATGATGGGCTTCTCAACTGCCAAGCTCTGCATGTGATTAGTGTTTGTTATTATTGTATTAGTGTTGGTTTTATGGCAGAAACCCTGCATTACACAATGCGTATGAGAAAATCTCAAGTGACTTAATTTTTTCATATTACTATAGTTTGATTGTACCGACGTTCCTTATTTGAATAACAGATTGAAAATAGCAGTTGATGTTGAAATACTACTGTAGTTCCAAGTAAACATATCACACCTAATAATACTTTTGCTAACAATAATGAGAGTCAAAGTAGAAGAACCTGAAGGAATGATGTTAATTTAAGACAGCAAAGTTCTGAATTGTGTAACTTTCTGCATATAGAATTTGTGAAATATTCCCTATTTCTCAGAGGGGGAACGGCACATACACTGCACACTGGGACATGATCAAAGTGTAAATTTGCCAAAGTTGAGTTTGTATAATAGAGCAAATAGAATTTTCATATTTTTATTATAATTTTTATAATAGATTTTTTTTGCTGCCATTGACGCATATAGACGTCTAATCCATTTGCCAGCTCCTCCCAGTCAAAATGGATTAGAAGGCAATTGCTGGCCGTCAATGGCAAAAAAGGGCAGAACGATGAATGGTTAAAAAAATATATCTGCTTCACTTTCATAGGAACATTATGAAACAACATGACGTTGCATTTTGAAGAAACGCTGTAGGATCAAAATCATGTAATCTCGTTTTAAGGTGGAGACAGATGCGCCCCCTTCTTTTTTCCCACCTGGAGAAGATCTGAACCCTCTTTTGCCTGATGATCCCGGATTTAAAACGGATTAAATATTAGATTTCAATTTACCTGCCAGTGACAAAGTAATTACCTTAGCCCCCCTCCACAAAAAGAAAAAAATGCAATTATGGAAAGGTGGGAAGCACACATTCCGTCAATGGCAAATAAATCGCAAATCTGGGACTTTAATGGAAGTCATTATTAGAGAAAAAGAAGAAAATAGTTGCAGTTTCCACATTTTATGGCCTGGGAATAAATCAACGTGAGGTTTTTTTAAGTATCAAATAATCTCTAATTTGTTCTCAAAGGCATATACTGGCAAACACAATAGGCTCGTTAAAAGGCTTTAGAAAGTCATGAATATGAAAAATAATATAAAACCGATCGGGACAAACAGTATAGGGTTGAATGGCGAACCAAAATCATTTTAAATCCTTGTAATAATATATCAATACGAGTAATGTGGAAATAATGGACTCACGAGTCAGAAAACACGACAATTATTATTTTGTGCGTCATATTTTGCAGATTGAGTTTACTCGGCGTTTAAAATAAAACATTATTATCAGTTAAATAGTAAAAAAATCTCATTTTCAAGGCCATAATAGTTTACATTCATGTTGAGACAATGACAGTGTTCATTAATAATCACAAAAAGATTAATTATTGGTACGTTAATGAACAAAATAAGTTGACTGTCGCGTTCAAATGAAATGGGAAAAGTCTAAATTCAGTGGTGGGGGCGAGTGACGTAAATACGTCATTTGAATCTGTCTTGAATGGCAAAAAAATACGGCATTATCAGTCGTTTGAAAGTACAAAATTTAAACGAATGTGTAAAACTTGAACGAATTAATTCATCATTAATACATGACCGTGAATGTCGTGAAACGAGTTTTTGACGCCATAAATTGTATTTTTAGGGGGCAGTACACTCACCAAACAAAGGTGAACAGATAAAAGATCAATTCAAGCCACAAGGCTCCGATGCAATATCAAATACACATCATATTGCATATTTCATGGTTTGAGTTCACTTTTACAAGAGGAAAAAAAATATCACGGCTGGATTAAAAGGCCTGTTTTACACTATTAAAGATAGATCTAATGGAATAAAAACATGTCATTAAGCTTTTGATCAAACCTCAATCAGGTGAGAAAAAATATATATATACGTGAGCATGATGTAGTTCTTTGTACACCACTATATGAAATGAATAGCAAGTATTCCAAAGTGAACATTATATTCGTTGGAAAATGGTATTTGTAAGAGTGCATGTTCATATTATGTCTCTTATTTATAGTTTTGTTCAATATATCCAGGGTTTTAATAAATATGATGTTATTTCATCTAAACGCTAATAGCCATGCAACACTCAGGTGGCAATTTGTTTCCCTCTATTATGAAAAGTGCTATTGTTATCTTCTTTGAAACATTTGCATAACTAAATGCCTGCAGGCTGGTCCACACAAGTTTAATTACGATGAAAATAAACATTAAACCTTAGAGGGGGTTCTAAATATTTCTTTCTCTATCAAATTTCATATTATTATCTCCTAACTTTGATTGTGAGCACTTTGAACGAGTCATTTCAACAAACACGCGCAGGGATAATCTCTTCAAACACGAGAAGATGTCGCCGGGTCATCCCGCGTTCTCATTTCCCATTAAGTCTTCTCAACAAGATCGACACATGAAAAAATAACATCTCACCTCGACGGGGTCACAAACTGGGCCGGGGGGCTAATTGTCTCTAATGGAGAGTTCCACCAGCCAAACAAGAAAGAAAAAGCATCAGACACTACACAAGTTGGTTTTGTCAAAGTGTGAAAACAAGATTGGTACATAACCAACATTTGCTTGGAAGTGTGACTGGTGCGCAGCAGACTAGTTTTGTGCTTTATATGCACAGATAAAATGCTTTGTATATAGTAAAAAGCTGAAATTATACAATATCCCCTCGGGCACTTTTTCTACCTGTCCTCGGAGATGAGCTACTCTCGCCTGTCCAAAAATACAGGAAGAGTCGAAATAATTCAGAAGGTACTTCAAAGTACACGTCGGCCTCCTGAGTCAAAAATAAATAAAAATACTCAACTAATTGCAATTTTCAAAGCTAAATCTTAATTTATTGGGGAGTGAAAGAGAGCTAACACATGGGTGTGTTTTCATCTTTAGCAGTACAGTCTGGACTTTTGAATGCAGGCCATTTTAATTCATGCTGAGAAGCAGAAGCTCTATATTGCGATATTATGATCATTTGTATGTACAATGTAAAACTAAATTATATTTATTTACTTCTGTGCGGGCAAGCAGGGGCTCGAGTCCTGCTACTGCTGGAATGATTGTGTGAGTGTGAATGGTCGTTTGTCTCTCTGTGCGCCCTGTGACTGATTGGCGACCATTCAAGGGTGCAGTCTGCCTTTCGCCTGAAATCAGCTGGGATAGGCTCGAGCAACCGTCACGCGCTAAGGAAGATGCAAGGTATGGAAGATGAATGAATGAATATCTCATCTTCTGAACCGCTTTATCCTCATTAGGGTCGCGGGGGGTGCTGGAGCCTATCCCAGCTGACTTTGGGCGAGAGGCGGGGAACACCCTGAATTGGTGGCCAGCCAATCTCAGAGCACAAGGAGATAAACAACCATTCATGCTCACACTCATACATACGGTTAATTTAGTGTCCAATTCGCCTACCATGCATGTCTTTGGAATGTGGGAGGAAACCAGAGTACCCGGAGAAAACTCACGCAGGCCCGGGGAGAACATGCAAACTACACACAGGTAGACCGACCTGAATTTGAGCCCAGGTCCCCCACTGTGAGGCCGACGCGCTAACCACTCAGCTGCCGTCCTGCCTATATATAATATATACACATATTGCTGTCAATGGTTACGGAAACACTTTCATCATTCAGTTCCAGCCCATTTAAAATGGATTTGACGTCTATGGTCGTCAATGAACATGATCAATCACCTTCTGACCTCCAATTCAAATGGGCTGGACTGATAGGGCTTAAAGCAGGGGTCTTAAACCAATTCCGGAAAGGAGTGGGTCAAGGTCTTTGTTCCAACTGATCCGGTGTCGACAGTTTAACCAATGAGGCGTCTTCTAAAATAACTAGCACTTGACTGCAATCAACTGATTACACTTGAACAAGGTATCCTATTGTTCAATTTGAATGAAAACTATGTAACATTTTACACTTTTTGAAAATTTATTTATTGAGAAAATCACACTTATATGGACTTATTTACCACCTGGAATTTAATCATAACAATGGTGCCAGAAGAAAAACAATCAATCAGAACTAACCAGGTGTCGTTCATTTGATTCTCGTCACCTCGCTCACCTGTTGACAACCTGTTACCTGGCAAACAGCAGACTGGTCGCAAAAGCAATGTTGTATTGATTGAGAAGAGAATACTACCTCTCTGTTTAATCAAACATATCACCAAGACGCTCACTCTGTTCAAGCGGTTTTGTTTACTTCATTATTTCCAAAGTCTCTGCGACTTTTGGCCAATCTTTCTTTCTCTCTTACTCCCTCTTTTTTTCTGCCTCAGGTGAATTGAACAAAGCCAAAAAAGAGCCAAAAATCTCAATTATTGATTCCAATAGGCTATCATAGGGAGGGTTGTGAGATGTGATCATTGCACCTTTTTTCCATGTTATTAATTATTTTCATGCACAATAAAAAATGTCACGCTGTAGTTTGGTATATTTGTGTTTGTCTTTGGTTTAATGTTTGCTTTGTATATGCTGCAAGTTTGACACTGCAAAAAATAAATTCTCATTTGCTCGTTAAAATCTAACACATTTGACATTTTAACGATGGGTTTCACATCAAGGTGGTTAAATTCACAATTTAAAATAGGAAATGTCATTTTCTAACAGCAATTTCAATATTTTCTTCCACGACAAATTTTATATTTGACTTGCTAATTGCTAGGGCAAGCATAATTAGTTTTAAATTGTAACATGATGAAGTTCAGATTTTTTTTGCAATATTTTAAAATTGATGCATACATATGGACCAATAAAGAGTTTTTTTTTGTTTTGTTTTCTTTTAATGCCTATAAAACATCAAATATACATCTAATCTAAGAATAATCTAATATTACTATAGAAAAAAAGGGACAAGAATGAATATGGTTTTGTTTTATTTATTTTGCTGTCTTATAGAAGTGGCACGTAGTTCTTGAGCGAGCAATTTGAGAGTCTGGAAAATAGTATCTCAACAGCTTAGCAATTTAAACTACAGATAAAAAGGACTCCAATTCAGTAAAATGAACCAGAAGGAATTTCTTCTTTATAACATGAAACCTGGCATTAAAACGTGCAACCTCTCATGTTTTAACGTGGAAATTCTTAAGTTAATGAACCAAACTTATCATGCTGTAATGTTATGATGAACTTTTTCCTGGTGTGAAAGCAATACACTTCCATAATAAATCACTCCACTTCAGAAAAATGTGAAATATAAGCAATTTTTCCAGAAGGATTAGGAAAAAGACTTCAAGACGGTCATTTTTTTATGCTTAGCAATCCTTAAAAATTGGACACATTGCATCATTGCGTGATGAATTCTTCATTTCAAGCGCAAGACGGAGTCATTAAAAGCAGACGGTGATGAATAGCTATTTAAACAACTCCAATTTGAACTCCAATGTGTGTGTCGTGGAATGTTTTGCCTTTTGTGCCCTTCAGTTTGCTCATATGTGGGCCCGCGTGTGCGTCCATGCGTGTGCGGCCCATTACTGCAGTTTAACCCCCATTTTTCCCTGAACGCACCATTCTTCCTGCAGCATTCCCCCCTCTCCCGACACCCACCCCTTCACTTTTGTCCTAAGAGGGCAATTAAGGAAACAAACGTTTTCCCCACGATAAGCTGACTGCCAGCTTTGCATACTAATGCAATGCCAAGTGGTTACAAATAATAAGTGCTCTAATTACCAGCACTGTTTTCAATCAGAAATTGCTCAATTTCCCAGGATGAGGTCTCCGTGGCTGGATATAAAAAATGGATAGGAAAAAAAAACACACCCAACCTGACAGAGGGAGGAGACAATCATCTCCATGTGCGACATTCCTGATTTGGCGAACAAACAATCATCCCGTGGACCCTGCGCCGTGTGACCCTCTCCATGCGTGGTTGGCGTCCCCTCACCCCTCCAGTCAAGTGAGAGTTCCTGTCAACGATGACAATTATCCTGCTCTTTTCAAACCTGGTCGTGTATTACGCGGCAAGCGAAGAGCACAATGTGGCGCTTCATCCCTCAGGTGAGCAATTTTGCTGCAATTGTGATCATCAGCGCAAAGCAGGGGCCTCCTCATTTATTAAGCAATTTTCTTGCGAGGAAAGTAGCAGGATGGCGCTTTTAATTTGCAAGGGGACAGCAATATCTTGAAAAACCAACAGCAATTATAACACGCGTGACACAAAAATAGGAACAAGTTTGACTTATGAAAACCCAGGGGACAAATCTGGGCCCAAAGACTCTCGGAAGGGGGATTCACAGACCAACACAAGTTTGTATGAGATGAAAGCAGACAAATGTAATACATTTATAACTCTATCAAAGCTAGCCATTATAAAAAAAATAAAAAAAATGAAAAATAAAAGACAAGCTACCTTTTAGATGGCTAATAGATGGCTATTTTCTTGCCCATTACACATTTAAAATATTTGTACACCAAGAATGGCCTAACATTAGCATAGAAAATGAGTTTTTTTTATGGGAAAGTTAGACTACACTGCTATTACATAGAATGACTAATTAGGCTTGAGCGATAAATTGATTTTAGGCACTAATAATAATTTTTTTTTGCAAACATTTGAAAAAATACCACATTTGTTTTTGTTTTTTGCCAAACTGGGAGCCTAGCAACCAGTCATTCAAAATGTTATTGCATGATAGTTTGCTTTTTGGTGTAATTGTTTTTGTTGTTGTTGTTTTTTTGTTTATTTTATCATTTGGGGTTGACAGGACAAGTGGGTAAGAAAAATAGAAAGGTTTTAATGCTATGTTTACATTAACTTTGTTCATTTTTGTATTTGTTTTGAGCTATTTTTGTGAACCCCTGAAACCCTAGTGAGGATTAGCGGTTCAAAAAATGAATTAATGTTTCCTTGTATAAAGTAAGTAAAAACAACTGGAAATATATCTCAGTTTATATTTGGTATTTGTAATTACATTGGGTATTTTTTAGCTATACCGTATTGTATATTATTTAAAAATCTTGCATATTTATATACACACCCTACATACAGACGCTCCCCTACTTACGAACGCAATTGGTTCCGAGCGATTGTTCATAAGTTGAATTTGTTTGTAAGTTGATTCAGTGCTATGTTTTGTATTATAATTTATGTTTAAGGCCGATATAAGTATATTGAAGGTTTATACAAGTGCATTTGTATGTTTAAGGCTTGTATAAGTAACACGCATTGGTTTGTACTGAAAAAAAACATTTAATAAAATGGAGAGAATATGTACAGTACTGTAGAGAGAGAGATTTATGTATTAGAAACTGGCCAAAAGAAGCGACCTAATGACGATTGCACAGTTTTCTTCTTTTTTTCATCATAAATGATGAGGTAGCACTGTATGGCATCATTCAATTGATTTGCAAACTTTGTGCAACGTTCAATATTTGGGTCCTGCTGCTCGATCTTTCTGTTTATAAATGGTACTGAATGTGCAACGCTCACCACTCTCATGCGCATCAAGCTTCGTTATTATTGCCACTCGTTTGAAATGAAATGGCTTGCCTCTTCCTTGCAACTCCCTCAATAGAAGCCTTTAGCTTTTTACCAACCATATTCAATATTGGATGCATGAGATATTTAATGATACAAATGAAAAAGGTTCTTTGCACACTGGAGATACATTCACGCACTTCCGCATTGCAACGAAGAAGAAGGTAGATGCTGGGTGAGCTGAGCTCTCACAGCGCCAGGCGTCGGTATTAGCGGCGGAAAGAAGTACTACTCCGAAAAAAGGGCGCAAAATACAAAATTGGACTTGCGAACATTTTTGGACTTAAATGCAATTTGCAGACATGTTCGTATGTACCGTTGTTCGTAAGTTGAATGTTCGTAAGTAGGGGAGCGTCTGTACTTTGTTTATACTCCATACATACATGCAATCTAAAACATGTTTAATGCTATGACTACTTGCTTGTTGAGGAGTTTCATTTATTTTTTGTTATAAAAACCTAAACATAAATAGTTCTGTCCCTCTTGAAAACCCCAACAAAAAGTGATGACATGGGTCAAATGACGAAAATGAGTTATGTTCACATTTACATGGCAAGGATGATATGAAGCACACCAAATGTGTTGGAATGTTAAATGACAAAATGAAAAAGTCGCTTCTACATTTGAACCTACATACAGCGACATACAGAATCTTGAATTTAGTGCATACAAAAGGCGCACGACCTTGTTCACTTTTGGGGAAAATGTCGCTCTGTTTTTAAGTGCGCCCTATGTGATTAAATATGTGGTGCATTGCATTTGTACAGTTCATTATCAATTAATAAGGGGAATTGTAGTCATTAATAAGGGGAGCGATTGGCTGAGGTTGACAGGTATGCACTGTAGACCCAAACCTGATTTTTTTTGTCAGCATAAGTAGAATGATTAGGGCCACAGAATTTAACCCTTTAAAAAGCAAGTGGGCGGCCCGGCGGATGAGTGGTTAGCATGTTGGCCTCGTACTCATGGGGTCCTGGGTTTGAATCTGGGTCGGTCCTCCTGTGGGGAGTTTGCATGTTCTCCCTGGGCCTCTGTGGGTTTTCTCTGGGTCCTGTGATTTCCTCCCACATTCCAAATGACATGCCGGTAGGCTGATTGAACACTCAAATTTGCCCATAGGTGTGAGTGTGAGTGTGAATGGTTGTCTGTCTGCTCGTGCCCTGCGATTGGCTGGCCACCAATTCCATTTCAGGATGTACCCGAAGTCAGCTGGGATAGGCTCCAGCACCCCCATGACCCTTGTGAGGATAAGCAGCTCAGAAAATGAATGAATGATCCTTGTCATCTTACCTCTTTTTGGCGACATCAATCAACTGTAACAATCATTTATTTAACAATAAAAGCTTTTTAACTACAATATTTACAGACTTCCCCCATTTTTTTAGAAGAACACTCCTAAAAGAGCCTTGGCAGCCAAATTCAAAGTGTCCCGATATTTCTAATCTCTTTGGCCATTTCTCTTCCCAACATTTAACCTACCCTACACATTTGAGTTAAATATGCTAATCTGCTATCAAGTTACAGCAAAACACTTTTTCAGACCTCTATGACCTTTGACCCCCATGACAGCAAATTTAAACTGATTCAATATCTTTCACAGTGGTAAATGTTAAATCCCCAGTATTTCAATTGTGATGGCTGACATAGCACATCTATCACCATCAATGGCACTGGAACATGGTTGTCCACTGCTTGTCCTCAACAAAAACAGAACATTAGTTTGCGCTGAGACCAAGATTTCACCTCCCAAAAGTATTACTTTTTGTGCCCTGAGAGTCTAATACAGTGGTACCTCGTCATACGACCGTTCGTCATACGGAATGCTCGTCTTACGGGGGAAATTTCGATCGAATAATTCGCCCGTGATGCGGTCAAAGTTTCGTGATGCGACCAAGCCAGGTTGCCATGGCATTTTTTTTGGCATATCTTTCGTGTATAACAATATTTACGAGCACCGGATGAGCTATTCAGACCAGGAAACGCACAACGCGCATGCGCGGTGAAAAGAGGGCTTTCTGGGTAATGAAGTATACTCGTGCTCGCAAAAGTATCCCCGGTAGCAACTCTATCATAGGCGCCGTTCGAGGGATGCGAACACAGATGCTACAAGCTAAAAGGAGCCGCTAGCCAGCGCCCCTGAAGCTCCCATGAGCAGCGGGGCGATCGCTGATAAAAGACTCTGCTCGTTGGCTGCTCATAAGAACATCGGGGGCACTGGCTCGCAACAGCATCCCCGGTAGCAACTCTATCATAGTCGCCGTTCGAGGGGATGCGAACACAGATGCTACAAGCTAAAATGAGCCGCTAGCCAGCGCCTCCGAAGCTCCCATGAGCAGCGGTGCGATCGCTGATAAGACTGCTTGCTGATAGTTGGCAAGTGGTCGTGCGTTCTCTGATTGTGAGGACATTTGTGTGCATCATTTTCGGAATATTTTGAAGGGAATAGTACGACAGCAAACAGCCCATCGATAGCGAACGTGAGGGTGGAGTGTTTGTTCTGTTTACGAGTGCGTTGTGTGGAGGAAAAAAAAAACCGAAGCCCCTCTCCCCTCGGCGAAATCCGGCCAATTTTAGTTAGATTAAACACTTTATTTCTATTAAACCACTCGTTATTTATTACTTTGTCAATATATGGCGAATTATAAGAAATAAAACTTTTTTTTCAATCCAATATCCTGTTTCTGGTGTTTTTTTTCAGAGAGTTGGAACGAATTAATTTGTTTCCCATTCATTTCAATGGGAAACTTTACCTCGAGTTACGAGTAACTTGTCATACGAGCTCAGTCCCGGAACGGATTAAGCTCGTATCTCGAGGTACCACTGTACTAATCTCTGTAACACCACTGAGTCTCTTTACAGGATGAGCAAACAAGATCGCCCTGTGCTGACCTTTAACTTTGGCGGCATCCAAAGGTAGCCTGTCGCCCGATCAATGAACCGAGCGAGGATGCTTCGACTGCTGGCAGGAGCCTGGCTACCAAGCCAAGCCATCCAAATGGACTCCCTCTGGTCCAGCAGGTTGACGACGGGGACGCCGCAAAGGAAAGGACAGCCAGAAGATTGGATCTCTGCGACTAATCGTCTAGTTGTGAATGTCAGAATAGATCTGAACGAGACCACTTTATGTAACAGTGTGAGGCCGCTACTCACCATTGAGACGGTTAACAATGGTGAAAACATCAATGTGAGCTCGTGTTCTCAGAAAGTCACGTCAACATATCCTGAAACTTCCGTCAATCTTCTCAGTATGCACTTAAAACATTACCACAGGGTATATGCACTATATGTTCTATCGTGTTCCCCCGCATGCCTGATGTGAGGAATGGTGGGGTACTTTGCAACCCAGATGGCACGATGCTGTAAACCTTTCATCACAGCAGCCTTTTCTAACACACACAAAAACAACTACAGCAGCATCATATTTATGGTGCATTTTAATTGCGTCAACATCAATTCAGTACCAGAGCGGATAAAAATATTTCCTCCATATGTGAAGTGAAGTGGGAAAGAGTAAAAAGATATATCACCAGAAAGCTTTAGCACAGATTGTTCTTTTTATTATCATTAACAGTAATGCGATGCCGAGGCCCCATGTGACCTCCTCACAGCGGCACCTCATTTCCAAAGTCATTCATTAAAACAAACAGAAGGCGGGCAGCGGAAAGACGGCGCGGGGAGTGAGACGGAGATGTGCGAGCACAAAACAAATGAGATTGTTCTTACTGGAAGAAGCGCTCGCGTGGAGAGCGACAAAAAATAGACCAAACACGAGCGCGATATTTGGAGATGTCACGCCGAGCTCGTGATCCAGTTGTTGGTTTTGCGCTACTGAGTGTAATCACAGTTACACTTACTGTCCACTTTGGATTTCGAGGCCCACGGGGAGTCTTGGAAAATGGCTCTGTTTTGTCAGGATTGAGATTGTCCGAACGGGCTGGGGAGGATCTGATGCAAGACAAAGCTTCTTATGCCTTTCTTCCCACTTTTTTTTCCAAAATGCAAAAGGTCATCTCGCTTCACTAAGCTTTTCCTCCCAGAGCATAGGGTTTAAACTCAAGGCCCTGGGGCCAGATCAGGTCCACCCCTCCTTATCGTGTGGCCCGCAAAAGCAAACTTCATGTGTCCCATGATTGCTCTTCACATTTTAAATGATTGGATGTGCCCCCTTCATTGTCAATGGCAAGCGATAGGTGCAACTGAATGGTTGGTAGCGACAGCAGTGTTGAAAAATGTTCCTTTCCATTTAATTTTTTTTTACCAATTTTTTTTCCCACCAATGCAACTTCCGTTTTGTTCATGTAATTTGGGTGAAAAGGTTTTCGGACCAAGTTTTAGTAAAATTCTAGAAAATCTTTGCACATCCGTTATTTATGTATTTACATTCATTAATTGGAAAAATAAATAGTTTTTTAATTAATAAAAATAGTCAATTGCCTTTTCCTCTCATCTCTCATCTCATTTTCTGAACCGCTTTATCCTCATTAGGGTGGCGGGGGGTGCTGGAGCCTATCCCAGCTGACTTTGGGCCAGAGGCAGGGGACACCCTGTATCGGTGGGCAGCCGAACGGACAACCATTCACACTCACACTCATACCTCGGGGCAATTAGAGTGCCCAATCAGCCTACCATGCATGTCTTTGGAACGTGGGAGGAAAACGGGGTTCCCGGAGAAAACCCACGCAGGAGAACATGCAAACTCAACACAGGTGGACCGACCTGGATTTGAACCCAGGACTCCCACTGTGAGGCCGATGTGCTAACCACTCATCCGCAGGGCCGCCTACTTGCTTTTAAAAGGGTTAAATTTTGTGGCCCTAATCATTCTACTTATGTGGACAAAAATTTCAGGTTTGGGTCTACAGTGCATACCTGTCAACCTCGGCCAATCGCTCATCGCCCTTATTTATGATTGCATTTCCCCTTATTAATTGATAATGAACCGTACAAATGGAACGTGGCACATATTTAGTCACATAAGGCACACTTAAAAGTCTAAAATTTTCCCCAAAAGTGAACAAGGTCGGTGCGCCTTTTGTATGCACTAAATTCAAGATTCTGTAGATGTCGCTGTACGACGCTCACAGCTTGACTGTCTGAGTACATTGATTGCTGAGGCGCTATATTTATATAGTGAAAAGGCGGAAGTGACTGACGCGCATGTGCAAATCATGGTCAAAGCATGCCAACATTAGCAATCGATGATGACGTTTTCATCTGCTACCAGCGTCCGAGACAATCCGAATTATAGCCGAAATGGAAAGATGAGATCGGTCTTACAAAAAGTGTACATTTTTTTCTAACATGTTTTACCCGTACAAAAGTTGTTATAAGACGAACACTATTTGAAATGATCAAAAAACCTATAAAATATGGAAAAAATGTGTAAGTTAACAGGTATAACAGTGCTCCTGTAAAAAAGAAAAAAAGTTACATCGGTACTCTGATTTTCATTTGTTCATATTTGTGTTTACTGTATATGTATTTATATGATATCATGTCATTACACATTTTCTGCATTTTATGGAGTATAATAAATCAGACTCTTTTTCTTCATTTGGTGAGGGCTGTAACTGAAACACAGGTTCGACTTGATGTTTTCCTTTTTTTTTTTAATACTGACAGCCACGAGAAAGGCTACTTCCAGAGCTGGTGAGCGTCTTTAGAAAAGATACCTAATTGGAAGACTAATGGTTTTGGAGGGGACTCGAGAGTTTGGGAAAATATGTTGTGTTGTAAGGGCAATAGTTTTCTAATTAACTGGTTATTATGTCTTTGACAGACAACTATTTAGACAGTTATTTCGTGGTCTTTCATAAAATACAGTATGGTTTTCATTCATATCATTAGGCATTTTTGGCCGGTGCGACGTACACACTAAGGTGCGATGTATAGTCAAAACAAATGTGGTAAATGCGTTGATGTGAGAGTTGACGTGAGTTTTTGCAGATGTCCCACCTGCTGGATCTCATTAATAACCTTATCTTTATATCTGTTAATGTGGGGGTAAAAAAAATGTGGTCCCAGGCTGGGGCGTGTGGGATGTAGGTGGGGTGCTGATGGGGGGGCTGTGGAGTGGTGTGACAGACTCCCCAGCCTCCTGGTAGGATTTGTTGGATTGTGGAGAGGAGGATTTTAGCACCAGGCGAGCAACGCCAGAGTGCCGCAGACTTCATGCCATCTGTCTCAGCCTCCATCGTCTCCTTGCCAAAACTCGTCAGACCTTTATTTCCTCTCCCTCAAGCTCCTTCTTATCCCTGTTCACAAGAAGAACGGACATACTGAGATCTGCTAATATACTGCATGGAGAGAGGGTGGGGGGATGCCTGGGCTCGGTGAACAGAATACTATTAAAAAAAAAGAAATGATTAATATGGGTTTTTTCTTTGGACCAGCCCATAACAGCTTTCAAAATGTGTATAGTGCCATCAGAGAACAGGATGCTATGTTCTATACGCCCAAAGGATATATCATTAGGTACATCCAACTAAATTTAATCCAATGCACCAAACGGACAAAAGAGAAAATTCTCAGGTTGTTAGAGGAGCTCAAAATTGTACCTGAGTAACATTTGGTAGAAAAACATGACTCAAGTCAAAAGTAGTTATTCAAATAAAGAGTAATGAATGCGGAGTCACTACAGATAAACTTTACAATATCAAGTTTTAAAAATGTATGAAGCTACATGTGATCATCTTTAACCTTTTATTGGGAACCCATTTGTTGTAAATATTATTTTATTTATATTTGTAGTATTTTTAAACTTAGTTTCAATTTTTTTTCTGAAAAACTACGAACAAAGGAAAAACACGGTCATTATTTTGAAAATTATTTTTCTGTCTTTATTTTTTATTTCAAAAAAAGATAAAACTGTAATCATGTTTTATTTATTTAAAATGTTTATTTTTTTCTATTGAAAGCAAAAAGAGGAATTTTAAAAAAGGTTAATTATTATAATCTTATTCATTAATTTTCTGAACCGCTTATCCTCCCAAGGTTTATGGTGCTGGAGCCTATCCCAACCCACTTTGGGTACCAGGCGGGGATCACCCTAAAATGGTGGCCAGCCAATCGCAGGGCACGAGGAAACGGACAAACATTCACGCTACACACTCATACGTAGGGGCAATTTAGAGTATGCAACCAGCCTACGATAAATGTTCTTGGAATGTGGGAGAAAACCCAAACAAGCCTGGGGAGAACATGCAGGACCGACCTGGGATCGAAACCACAACCCAAGAACTGTGAGGCCGATGCGCAAACCACTTGTCTGCTAGTTAGTCTAAAAAGTGTGATAATGAAAATCTTTAATGAATATTGATGATCAAACATTAACAGTGGCATGACCAATGTTCCCTCTAAGCTGCGCGCGTGTGCAATTGCGCACTACTCTCGTCTTCTCTGCACACAGCAAATCATATGGAGCGCACAAAATAAAATCCCCATTTTTTTTAGCTGTGAGACCGACGCGCGAACCACTCATCCGCCAGGCTGCCCATTCATAGATATTAATCATTACATTTTATTATTACTAAATTATTAATGTGTAGTAGACATGCACCTGCTTATGGCAGGTGTGATACTGGTGTGTGCCCATAGCGAGTAATGATGATGTTGCTCACACCGGTACTCAGTGTGCTCAGGGAAGTTGTCATTCTGCCCAGACAAACAAATAATTAGAGGGAACATTGGGCATGACACTATTTTCTTAAGACAATGTCACTCACAACGTGTATATCATCGATAGCCGTCCAATCCTCGGAACTTTCCGTCCCAGTTAAAATAATTCGGACATCCATCATTATCAATTCCAGTGACTGAATAAAAAAAATGACTGGCATTGAAAAAGTGATAATGTCATGCCATATCGCGCTAACATCAGAGCAACTCATTACCGTCTTAAACGTGTTCCACCTACAGGATTTGTAACACCGCCTGCCGGTGCATATGCATTCTAAGGCGGTAGTTAAAATCCAAAGCAGATTTTCACATCAAATGCTTCCACGGGAGGTATCTTCTCCCAGTGTGGGTGTCTGGGGAGGGTGCTCAAGGAGATCACACAGCCAGGGGCTTCACTCACTCAGTGTCCTTAACCTGCTCGGTGGAAGGGCAGCGGGAGGCGGAGGCAGCAGAAGGCGAGCCTCTGTCCAGAGAAGTGGAACTCCGGGCGGCAGGAAGTGGGGAGGAGACACTTTGAAGCCGACCCGTTGACCTCTGAGCCACGATGGCCTCGACGGATCTGCAGATCACGTAGACGGTGGATTACCTGAGGGGAGGAGCAAGAAAAGTGCCCGACAAACATCTTTTAACCCTTTGCAGGACACTCATGTAACTTATTCACTGACATAAACTGCTCTGGACGTCCATTTGGCAGCAAATGATCGTTGTCAACTCCTCCAAGGCAAAATGGATTGGACGTCTAACACTGTCAATGGGGGCCAACAATTTTCTGTATGGTAAAAAAAAAACAGTTGGTCCATCATCATCAATGGTAGGCAATGAGGTCATGATTTGGTTGGTGATCTGCCTCCTACTAGCTGACTGAGGTAAGGTAAGTGGAAGACAGTGAGAGGTAAGCGAGAGGTAAGCAACCTGTATCCACAACAGCGGAATGACAAATTACAAGTCCGTAACTTACACTTATTTAGGTCTTTTGCCGATTAAACGTAGCTTATGGAGAAGCACCATCAATTTCGTCACACGCAGTTTCTGCGTGTGATGACAAGTAGGCTTTTGTGTTGTGATAATGACGACAGGGCCTATGTCCGATTATTATTATTATTATATTATTATGATCTTTGATAAATGTTTAAATAAATACATAAAAATACATAAATAAATATTTAAATCATTGCAGCTGTCATTACAATCATGGAAAAGTGCACGATTTCCACAAACATGAACATTCATAGCCAATTGTCTGAGTTTAAACTAATTAGACTTTGATCACCGTCAGTGACAGACAACAAATAAAATACTGTGATTATTATTTTTTTTAAATCAATGTTAGAATATTTTTGGGGGGCCACAACTATGATGGTATTTAGTTTTTAATCCTTTAGGTTTGTTTTAACCTTTTTTACAATTCATTCATCCATACTTTTCTTCATTTATTTTAAAAGTATTGTGGAAAAATACGTATATAAAAAAATAGTCATATGCCCTATGAAGGGTTAACAAAGAAAGTCAACTATATTTTCACTGCTTATACCAAAGCTCAGACTAAGGCTGTGCTTTTAGCAATGTGGGCTAAAAAAAAACATTATCAGAGAATAGAGCACATTTTGAAAGGAAATAACACATGAATACATGATTCTCTTTCCCAACCTACAACCACAGATTGCAAGTGAATGACTTGCGAAAGTGTTTTGCAGAAATTGTCAGAAGCAAAAACGAGCTTCTACACTCCTACATACCAGCGAGAGAAGACAATCTACAACAACAATAAATAAAAAAAGGAAGTTCCTAAACTGCCATAAGGTAAATTTTGAGCAGGCCTTGTGTTTTTCCACTTTTTTCACAAAACCCCAGGAAACTAAAATGATTTTTTGCTCCTCCATCCAGAAAATAAAAGCCAGCCACTCAAGCAAGGAAGCGACCAGAGGAGATGAAGACATTTCAGATTTCCACGGCAACCAATAGCAAAGCACCGCTTGCCTCTCAATGCCCTCTGATTGGCCTTTGCTGCCCTTTCTACTCCGTGAGCCCCTCTCCCTACCCTTACCTATAATAATCCCCCCCTTCCATAGATAAACAGGCCAATCCCCAAAGCCCCTTCACAGAGTGGGGCGGGATTAGGAAGCAGGGAGCGAGTTCTGAAAAAAAAAGAAGAAAAAAAGGAGCAGCAGAGTCTGATGTGGTGGTGTTAGGAGAGTAAGGTGTGGCTTTATTAATAAAGCATAAAAAAGTAAGCACATCAAAGCAGACAGGGGGCCATGCTATCACACATGAAAGTAGCGCACTATGGCTTAATGTTTCCTAAGGCGTGTTATGGTGACGCCGCTTTGATTTGGAATGCGTTGTGTGGAAAATGGATTAGCAGAAGCGAGGAGAGGAAACTCGCAGTGGTGTGCACTGGAGCCGCCATTTCAAACCTGACCTCATGGGCTCTTCAAAGTCTCCACCTGAAAAAAGCTGAGATTCCCAACCTGTGTGCTGCGAGAGATCATCAGGTGTGATGTGGAAATGTAGCCGTGTTTACATAATTGGGCTGAAAGATGTCCATTTATTTAAATAATGTAAAATAGGTGGAGAGAGTATGAGGTATTTGTAATTTCTTATATTTCTGCATAAATTGTCCATTTATTGTGATTTTATCTTGATCAAATACAATTTAATAAACAGAGTTTACGTCACCCTTTATAGACATTACGCTTGGTGTCTAATCCTTTTTGACAGGGAAAAGCTGGCAGCGAATGATTACCCCACGGTCAAAATGAATTGGACTTCAATTGTTGTCATTTAGAGACAATGAAATTTAAAAAAATAAAGATTTTTAAAAAATAGAACACACTACCACTCTACCTTTAGATCCAGGTCTACCATTTTTTTTAATTTTATCAGATTACCTACCCAACAAATTTGAGCCTAATCCATGACGTTATCACAAAATTATTTTCGGACCTTTGTAACCTCATCACGTCCAAATGCAGTTATTTCTTTTGTTTTATATTAGAAACGTCCTCAAATTTTGATAATAATCCCTTTATTCATTTTTGAGTTATCTTGGACACAAACACCAGATTTTACGGAAACAGTTACAATAACCTTCAAATTTAGTAATTCTCTCCTATTGATGGAGATTATTAAAAACTAATTATATTAGTATTAGGAGAAGAGGTTTTTGCATTTTTTTAAGCCAACACTGTCTTTAAACTATTTATCAACTCTCAAAAAAACTGTCGATTAATTGATAATCAATTCTACATGTCAATTAAATGTGACAACCCTACATAATCGATATCCAAAGAGGTATGCTTCTCGGTTATACTAGAGTTCAACGTCAAGAGCTTGCCAAAAAGCCAGGCATCTTTCCCATCTCGGCGCCTTCACCAGGTAATTATCCTAAACTAGCCTTTCTCTAGTGTGTGCCACCGAAGGCCCGACCACCTCCCTGCTTTCATTATCAGTACCGGGGCTTGCTAATGACTTAACGGCAACTCCGCCCAGACTGCTGGCAACACACACACTGGGGGGAGACCAAAAAGAAGAGCAAGAGGAAAAAGAACATGGAGTACACGGGAAAAATCGGATATCCATTCGGAATCCGAAAAGTCCCTGAAGTTAGGGCAGAAGGTATTTTTTATAGGCTTTTATGCTATAAAATCTGACTAGAGTTTAAATTGTGCACTCCAAACAACTGCTAAACCTAAATTTGTGTTGAGGGGATATTTTTATGGGGAAATTATGGTAGATTGTGCACCCCAAACTTATTTCAAACAACTGTGAAAACTAACTCAACAAAAATTGTGTTCCCCGTGTTATGTGTGTACTTTACGAAAAAGAATGGATTGTGTGTGGAAATAAAAAGAGCTGTCAAAGTTGTAAAACTAATAGTTATTCATTTTCTTTTCATTGTGGTTCAGAGTAATAAAAAATACTTTTGGTTTTGTAAAATCATCATTACTGTATCTCTTGTATAAAATAGAAATAGTTTGAAGTCATTCCCAAAGGTATTAGTTACATCTCTATTACCAAATTATTTTTTTGCGAACATTTTTCTAACTTTTCTCCTGTTGAATTTTTTATGATATGAATAAAAATCCTCAGATTGGCAGTGCAGCAGCTTGGGAGTGAAAAGGAGTGAATATGAGGTGATGAATCACTGATTTAGTAGTTCTCTTTCAAGAAATATAAGGAGTTTTTTTTATCATTGAAACTTTCATTAGTTTTTGGTAGCGGTACGCAAAATAAAAGAGACTCTGCTTCTGCATGTGCTTTGCTATTCTTGTGAAAACTCGCATGGGGGAAAAAACAGCTTCAAAGCAGCAAATGATTGACTCGATGTGACTGAAAAAGGCGAACAAACAACAAGGTGCCGTCGTAAAAGCTGTCTTCGGAAAGCCTGTTTGACTGAAAAGTTGACTGCTTGGCGTGCACATGCGCACCTCGCCTGTTTACAGCAATAACCTCACAACATACAGACGGACTGGGGGTGGGCATTCACTTTCACATCGTCTTTTTTCCCCCTGACAAATGACACCCTGACAGTTGGAAAAGAAATGTTAGGGCCCCTGAACAGATTTCTCAGTTACAGAAATAAAACGTGTGGAATTAGACAAAGACGAGATTACTTTTGAACCCTGATGCAAGCAAGCACTGATAAATGACACCCCATCACCCCGCCCCCTCTCCGTCTGTATAACATGACTGTTTTGGTTTTTTTGGGCCTCTTTGGAGAAATGTCATTTTGTTAAGTCGTGATAAATCTATACGGCACGAATGCACGTCATCCTAGTGTTGTGTAACCTGCATGACTATTTATATAAAGAGTTCAAGTGCTCATAGTTGGTTGGGATAGGCTCCAGAACTCCGCATGACCCTTGTGAGGATAAGCAGGACAGAAAATGAATGAATGGATAGAGAACAAAGTTTTACATAGATGTCAACCACTTCAGGGTGTTTATCTCATCCTGCCCATAGCTAGGCTCCAGAACCCTCACGAATATCATAAGAATAAGCAGTTTAGAAAAGAAATGAATGGATTGGATTGGATAACTTTATTCATCCTGTATTCGGGAAATTTCGTTGTCGCAGTAGCAAGAGGGTGAGGATGCAGAAATAGGAAAAGGCATTTTAGACATAAATAGATAGGTAATAAGTAAGTTAATAAATAAATACATGAATAAATATATAAATAAATAAGCATGTTGCTGAAATATATATATATATATATATATATATATATATATATATATATATATATATATATATATATATATATGTGTACATACAAATATATATATATATATATATATATATACGTGTACATACAAATATATATATATATATATATATATATATATATATATATATATATATATATATACATACACATACATATATAACCACATATATACATACATACACATACATATATATATAAGCACATATATACATACATACACATACATATATAACCACATATATACATACATACACATACATATATATATAAGCACATATATACATACATACACATACATATATAAATAAGCACATATATACATACATACACACATATATATAAGCACATGTTAGGTTCATCCAATTGTACGTTTATCCTTAGGTTTTTCCAATTCAGCTTTCAATAAAAAAGGCATCTGTAGTCACATCTCACCATTTAATTCTTGCAAGAAGAGAATACATCCGGACCGCTCGGCCGACCAAGATTATTCTAAAGAGCGGCATTATGTCCTGCCCATTTAAGGCTTCAAATCAAAACAATTACAAGGTTATCGATTCCATTTGCGTAAGCAAGAAACAAAACAATTCCATAATCAAGCAACCCAAGCGTCAACCTAGCGTCACAAATTAAAACAATATGCGAGTAATCGATCCAATTGCGTAAGCAAGAAACAAAACAATTCCATATCAAGCGTCACAAAGGAAAAACAATATGCGAGTTGATTGATAGCCATCCGTTGAGCCAACAACAATTTAAGCGTCCTTCACCGATCTTCATTGCGAACTCGCATCTGGGGAAAGGGTTGAGGTGTATCTTCCAGTACTCAGTCCTCGGAGCAAGAACTTAATGTATTGTTTTATGTCCTTGCGAACTTGTATCTCTCGCTGGACCCAGCTGTCCTGGAGAGCGACCTTGGCGTAAGTGTTTGTCTTCGTTGAAAGCGATCAACACATATATATATATTGTTTAATATAGTTACACATTTAGGATGAGCATTACTATTCCTAATAAGCAAATATATTGATTAATATAGTAAGCATGTATATTATAAGGCTTTATATTCATTGCAAACACATTTATAATAATGATTACTCCAACATTCCCCCCTATATTATAAATTTGCACATGATCCCCTTAATAAAACTTCCTTTCAGCTTTATTCCATTAATTCCAAATGAACATATAGTAACATCCCAGAATGAACCCAACAGCACATATATACATACATACATACACATACATATATAAATAAGCACATATATACATATATACACATACATATATAAGCACATATATACATACATATACATACATATATAAGCACATATACATACATAAATACACATACATATAAATAAGCACATATATACATACATACACATACATATATAAATAAGCACATATATACATACATACACATAGATGTACATGCATGCATACGGTAGTACAGATGCTCCCCTACTTACGAACGAGTTAGGTTCCGAGCGATTGTTCATAAGTTGAATTTGTTTGTAAGTTGATTCAGTGCTATATTTTGTATTATAATTTATGTTTAAGGCCTATATAAGTATATTGAAGGTTTATATAAGTGCATTTGTATGTTTAAGGCTTGTATAAGTAACACGCATTGGTTTGTACTGAAAAAATCATTTAATAAAATGGAGAGAATATGTACAGTACTGTATAGAGAGAGAGAGAGATTTATGTATTAGAAACTGGCCGAAAGAAGCGATCTAAAAACGATTGCACAGTTTTCTTCTTTTTTTCATCATAAATGATGCGGTAGCACTGTATGGCATCATTCAATTGATTTGCAAACATTGTGCAACGTTCAATATTTGGGTCCTGCTGCTCGATCATTCTGTTTATAAATGGTACTGACGGTCGAACGATTCAAGTTGTATGCCCGTGAAACGCTCACCACTCTCACGCGCATCAAGCTTCGTTATTATTGCCACTCGTTTCAAATGAAATGGCTTTCCTCTTCCTTGCAACTCCCTCAATAGAAGCCTTTTGCATTTTATCAACCATATTCAATAATGGATGCACGAGATATTTAATGATACAAATGAAAAAGGTTCTTTGCGCACTGGAGATACGTTCACGCATTTCCGCATTGCAACGAAGAAGGTAGATGCTGGGTGAGCTGAGCCCTCACAGCGCCAGGCGTCGGTATTAGCGGCCGAAAGAAGCACTACTCGGAAAAAAATACAAAATTGGACTTACGAACATTTTTCGACTTAAACGCAATTTGCAGACATGTTCGTATGTACCGTTGTTCGTAAGTTGAATGTTCGTAAGTAGGGGAGCGTCTTGTACTTATCACAGTCATTTTTTTTGTTAAAGCTGACCAGTGTTTACAAATTCACCTTGAGTACTACACAATATGAAGTTTGATTATTTTGTTGGTAATATTCCACACAACTAATTAATATAGTAATCGACAACTGGAATGTTCATTGATTAATTATTTGGAGACCTTGTTTAACTTAAGTTTCTTTGTCATCGATAGTAAAAATTCAACCATTTCAGTGTTCCCCCCTAAGTGCAGGCTTATCATTTTGATGTTAAAATTACTTCATGTTTTTGCTTTGGAAAATGATCAAATCTTTTGATTTTTTTATATGAATAAAATCACTAATTGAATGAAAATATGTTGCATGCTTGGGCATTTTCTGCGGAATCAATTTGTTATAATAGCTAGTAAGATGAAAGTATTTTTATCTGATACTCCAATTGATAAAAAAAAATCTCAGCACATCAACACTGTAAAATAAATAGCAACAACAAAAATTCAAATTAAGAGAAGTTGGAATTGCAAATGAATCTGTCACTTTGAAATTTCAAGTTTTGATGGAAAAAGTAAGTCAAGTTTTAGCTGAAAAATCCCTTTTTTAGTAAAGCGGGTTTGTGAGTATGTTAAGTAAATGGAACTAAAGATGATAAAATAAACTGGCTTAAAGTTAAGTTAACCTAATTGAAAATTTTAAATAAACTGAAAACTTTATTTGGGAAGCAACCCATTCAGGGTCTCCCACACCTGCTGCCCATAGTCGACTGGGAAAGGATCCAGCACCCCCTGCGTCCCTTGTGGGGATAAGCAGTACGGAAAATGAATGAATGTCTGAATGGATAGTTTAATTACATACGTAATAAGTTGATACAGACGGAATTAAAACCTGGCTTACTTCAATGAAAGAGCGATGCATAGAACATTGAGCTGAACGGCCTGGTTAACTAAGCTGTTGCCAGGCATTGGGAGGTAGGCTAGGATTAAGTTCACACAACCTGACATTTCAAGTTCACACAATTTATATATGTTTTGCCTTTATAATTTAACACAATTTGTTTTATCATTCTTAACATATTAAACGAGTCAGGAAGACTCAAAAGTAACATTTTCCTGAAGAAAATGGGAACATTTAGGTTGTTTTTACATAAAATCTTAACATTAGCATAACTTATCAGAGGCTTTACTTTTTACAGTGTAATTTTGTTTGCCACTTATCCAATTAGCTGAAGAGTTTCATTTCAAAATATCAAACGAAAAGCTATTATGGGTCAAAGAGTTCACCAAGCAGAAGCGACAAAATGACCGTTAAAAAAAATGAAATCCCAAAATATCCTCAGGGTGACAAACATATTCCAACCGGTTGAAAGTTGCTTTCATTTATTTTGCGTAGTGTAAGCAACCTTGCAATCTTGTGGAGTGTATGAACATGCAGCAAACAGAAGCCCCTGGGAAGCAAGTCTTATCTGATTCAGTTTGGTGGAAGCAACAGCCCACGGAGCGGAGTGCGTTAAATGCATATTTAAAGCATGCTCATTGATGTCCGATTAAGTGATCCTGCTTTGCCTGCAACACTAAGAAGTTATTTTCTGATTTATGTCATGTAAGAGTTCTAATATATATCACATTATGTAATGAAATATGAATAATTGCATAGACACAGTAGCTATGTTTATAGGTTTTTACCTGATGAGATAATAGGAACTAGCTAAAACAAACACTTTTAAAATGGAATAAGAATATCAAATATATCACTCTTCGAAACAAGATACATTTTATACTACGATTTTCCGGAGTTTTTCATTTTTGTAAAGATTGTGATTTGAAACCTGAGGTTTGATTCCAATCATACAAAAGAATTAATGTTCTTTGAGTGTACTTATAAACTATTTTTAATCGATTATTGCATTAATTTTTATTCCGAATAATCGAATGAAGATTGGGTTTGGAATAGAGTTTATTACAGAAGAATTATTCCCCAGTTACTCTGCATTGACAAAATATTTTTGTTTATTAAGTATTATTTAAGTGACACAGAGAAAACCCTAAATCAACCTGTGATTGCTCCCAAATCAACAGGAAGTGACCTGAAATCGAGAGGAAATTACCCAAAATTTCACTGAGGCGTTCTGACTAGCACAGTCGTTCTTAAACTTGCTGGTGCTACCGAACCCCACCAGTTTCATATGCGCATTCACCGAACCCTACTTTAGTGTGAAATGAGGTATGTTTTTTTCTTCAAATTCAAGATATATAAATTCCTCGCAGCACTGATTGGCCAAGCAATGGCACGTGATCATCTGCAGCCAGTGATGGTCAAGCGGGGCATGCTATCGTGTATAGATATGATGAGTTGATGTGTCTTGACCTCTCCAGAGGCTCCACCACTGAGTCTGACTCACCGAACCCCTAGGGTTTGATTGAACCCAGGTTAAGAACCACTGGACTAGCATGAAAGATTGCTCACGCACTTATACTCTAGAACAAGGGTGTCAGACTCGGGTTGGTTTGCGGACCGCTTTAACGTCAACTTGATTTCACGTGGGCCGGACCATTTTAGATATAATATTTAGATATTTTTTTATAAATGGATTAAAAGAACTGGATTAAAAGCCCTGAATATTCAGTTTTTTATAGATCTAAAACAATGTTTATTGTAGCTTTTTTATATCTATTTTTAGATTTTACAAAAAAAATTGAACTAAAAACACAGAAAAAATGATTAAAAATTTACATTTATTGATTTAAAAGGGAGAAAATCAGGAAATTTAATATACATCTATACTCTTCATTTTAATTTGATCCTAAAACAGAAAGTCGGCACTCATAATTTACTTTCCCGGGCCACACAAAATGATGCGGCGGGCCAGATTTGGCCCCCGGGCCGCCACTTTGACACATTTGCTCTAGAAAATGCATTTTTATAGTTTTAACATTAAATGCAAGCAAATAAACAACAATAAATCAAAATTTTAAAAGAAGTGATATGCATATTAACATTTTGGCCATGTCTCGCTTGAAAGAAGATATTTTTATTTTCAATGGGAATTTCTACTTAAATACCGGCTATAACAAATCAAATAAATGGTATATTACATGTCAACTATATGGTTGAATTTTACAAATCTATGTCAGACTCAAAATGCAACCACTAAGCGTTTTCATCATTTAAGTTTTGCAAAGTTTTTGGAGTTGTGGCAAAAAAAAAAATTAAAAGCATAGCTACGAACTTGTCGACTTTTGCGCTGGAACTTGTCTTCTTAAAATCTCGTCAATGAATTAAAAGTGGAGAGTAGATGCACGTTTTTGTGTTGTTGTTGTTGTTAATTTGACTGCAAATAAAAACAGGCTATGAATAAATATGCAAAGCGGGAGCGCAACGGGTTTGGGGGAGGAGAAAATAGGAATGTCTTGAGGAGACTTCTTTTTTTTAGTCCTGGTGCTTCCCAGAAGAACCCTTTTTGGAAGAGAAAAGGGTGTTCTTGAAGATGGATGTAAAAGGAGAACCCTCAGTAGGCTGCCTCTGAGCTAAAGAGTCTGCTTTACTGTTGGAGCAGCTTTAAATTCATAGTTCTGCTCCATTGCAAACGTTGGTGCACAGGTGTCAAACCCATCATTTTGTGCCGCTCACAAATGTAAATCGTGTGTGTCGACTCCAATTCACTCAACAAAATTAAAGAAAAAAATTATAATCCTCAAAAAAAGATCGAAGACTAGGAATATTTACAGCACGCCCCTTTTTTAAACAATGTAAAAAAAATAAAAAAACATTTAAATGTACAGTTGTACCTCTACTTACGAAATTAATTGGTTCCAGAACATTTTCGTAACTTGAAAATTTCGTAAGTAGAGCAGTACTTTATATGTAAATTCTCTAATATCGTTACACGGTCCTCACACAACTACCAACTTTAGAAAATTTCACTTCAAGCTTTACTACGTATAATTGTAATGATTGAGCAAAGGGCTAAAAAAACAGAAGAAAAAACAAATAAACAGAAGTTGCCCGTTGTACAGAATATTTTCTCCCTAAACTTCACGTTCAATTGGATTGCTTTTGTATCGCCATCACCGGCAGCCAATGAGGGAATATGCTCATCACGAGGGCCAAAAGGGCAGTTTGTCTTATAAGTTGATCTTGTTGTTTGACCTCTAGGTCAAAGTCTGGAAGGAAAATGATGTCCTCGCCTGTGCTAGGTGCATTCGAGGAAGTCAGTGAGCATGTTAGCCAAACAATGGGGAGCTTTCAAACTGTCTGAGTCAATAATTCCCACTGTGCCTCAAACTGGAAGAAGTTGCTTCGACGGGGCTATAGCGGCAAATAGAAACATCAATTACAGTAAATTACACCAAAACAGTGTGTAACACTTCAATTTGTTTAATCTCTGTAGCTAGCTGTCTAAACTGCTTCGGATGTAAGGCAAGAGGAGCAGTGGCGCAAGATAACATTCAATAGCCCTAAGATATCACTTCTCGCTTGTGTTCATTCACAGAGGGAAAGGAAGGGGGTTATTTCTGGCTTGGTTTACTTGGAAATTGTTATTAAAGACTCAGAAATATGACTTTAAAATGTTTTTCCCCTTAAGCACAGCTTACGTTTAACGCAATAGCCACATTACCAGCCAAATGCCACATCAGCGTCACTCTGAAAACGCTCGTGATGCAATAGCATTGCCAAGTGGAAAATGCAGTGTACACTCACTCGGTTTTGAATAATGATAGCGTGTAAAGTGTGAAAAGACAGCTTATGTGTGTTGCTTATGGGTGTTTCACAATTTCCACATTATTGGTAGTTTAGGGGTTTGCACTCATTATAATTCTTATTTCATATACAGTGGTGCCTCTACTTACGAATGTTTCTACATGTGAAATATTCAGGTTACAAAAAGCCTTGATTTGAAAAAACTTGATATGAAAACATCCAAGTTACAAAACGTCAAACAAAATCAAATATCTCCCAAAACGTAAATTCACTTTCTGTATCCAGTATGTAATTTTTTCACTTGTCATGGCAGAGTTGGTTACCCATTTTCTATCTCGCAACACCTTGTATGCCTCCCATTGCTTGGAGGGAGATGCATCTCCATGATGCTGCAACTGAGAATAGCACACTGTAGGGAGTTGCGAGGGCCAGCTGGAAATGGGGTATCAGCCACCTTTAGAATTTGAACGTGACCGTCTCACCAAAAGCCCATTATTCTGGATCCATGGCGGAGCCAGCAGTGAGTTCTTGATTTGTGTCCCTTCGACCCTCGTTTGTCACCGAGTTGTTTCTTGAGATTTTCTGAGTGTCCATAACAAATTTTAAGTTGTCTAATTGTGTGTTCACATGTGTGTGTAACTATGTTTTCTCGCAATTCCAACCCATTGGAACGTGTTTTTGCATTTCTTAATAATTTCAACAACTTAATAAATCCTTTTTATCTTATTTTTTTCTTTATTTTCCATACATTTTCATACATCTTACTCACAAAAAAATGAATACTTGTATCATTTTTAAAGAGTTTAGGGATATTATTAAAAACCATGGAACAAATTAGGTTATTCAATGTCAAATATTTATCTACTTATGAAAAATCCAAGCTACAAAACCAATTGTTTAGCAAATTAATTTCATAAGTAGAGATACCACATTACTTGAAAATGGAATCATGGGGTCCTTGGGGAATAGTGGTGTGACAACAGCAAAGAAAATAGATATGTTTTTACTAATGAAAACATTGTAACTGAAGTCATTGCACCCAAAAACCTGAGACAAACAGAAGCATATCGAAAGGAACTCTTTCTCTCTGGGAAGCCAGAATATGATTTATCTGCTCCCTCTTGTGTGTTCAAGTTAACAAATTGTTATACATTTTTATCAGTTTAATTGAAAATTAAACATAGTAAGTGCAATCAGAGGAGGGGAGGAAGAAGATTAGGAGTTATCATCAATTTACACATGGGGATTTAATTTTCTTTTTTTCTGACTGAATTATGCCATGTGCAGGTTCATTTTCTAGATTACTGTGTATATTTTTAAGATGCCAGCTTTGAAAATGTGTCATAGGTAAAACATAAGTTATTGCAAGCTGTTCCAAACAGATCGCCAAACAAAGAGCCAGAAAATGTCAAGCAAACCCGTACAAATCCTCTGAAATAAGGAGGATATAGACTTCAATCTTTTTAAAAGGCATCCAAAGTCTTGCCAGGCTATTGTTGAATATTTAAGAGTGATGGCGTTGTTTGCTATGGACAGATGAAGATTTGTCCATTTCAGGGTAGGATAGGTTTGGGGGTGCTGCATTGGGTACGAGTTGGTGGGGGGCCGGACTAAATGAAAGACAAATGCGAGTAGTGCCCACTCAGCTATTTTCCCAGTCAAGATCAAAGGCGTGCTGGACCGGCCGCTCCACGGGAAACTTGAGATGGGTCCTGTCTTTGTTTGCTGTTGCTAGGCGACCGGCGCCAGGCTGAAAGTGTTTGCGGTGGGGTACCAACATCAAAACCATTTCCAATATAAATTTTGGAGACAGCCGCTTATTCGTGTCCACGCTCTCAATTTAGCCTGTCAAACGTCGCCGATCTTTTTGGAATAGCCTCCAACACAGTCCAACCAGAGCGCTTACAAAATACACCACCTTGAGAAAACTAAATAGGAGCATCGTGAAATGAGATTAGCACTTTTTCAGTCTTCACGCAGCAACAGTGAGAGAAGAGGACAGAAAGAAAAAAAAACTTAAATATAGCTTGATATATTTATAAGCTACGCTTGTGGCTTCCTGGTGAAGCTAATTAGGATGCTGTTATCTATTAATGGGCCTCATGATAGTAACGGTGGCTAGACATGTGTCACGGAGAGCTCATTACATATCATTAGTTCAACACTCCAATAATGTCTACACCTGCTGAGCATAAGATAATGACTTGGCGCCCCCTGATATTTGCAGGACGATTGTCTCGCAAGCCAAGCACCACCAGGAGGGCGGAGAGCTGCGTGAAAATGGATAAAGCTCCACAATATGAAAGATGCCACCTTCTATTTGCTGCAACTCACAAAGCAGCGTTTTGGCCCACTTCGGTCGCCGCAATTCATTCAATAAAGCTGTATTACAAGCCACACTCGCTATCTTCAGTCGGTGGCGTCGTACGGGACATGGGAGAAGAAGTAGCCATTATTGACGCTAGCTTACGTTCCGACAATAGTCCTGCTATTCCTGTCAGCTTGTTTGCCGTTGCCTAAATCATGGAATAATCACTGTAAGCGCCTGTAAACCAGTAGTCATTTCTCCAGTGCAAAATGGTCGTGTAAAGCTGTTTTTTTTCTCTGTAATCGTGCATTATCGCTCCTCTATTTTGCCAAATTCAAGCCTTATTTGCATTGTTATTTGTATTTTAATTGGAGTTTAAAATAATAAACATGTTTTTCTTTTATGTTTGAACAACATATGGCCTTCATTATAAGCCATGAGATATGTTTAAAAAGGTCCTTGTCAACCATCATCTATTCATGTAAATAAACTGACTATCGTATTTATCCTTTGTGGAAAATTGGCACCACCACACTGCCACGTGAGATATTGCAAGTAGCAGCTGATCTCGGTAGGATGGTGAAAACATCTGCCTTGAGGTTATTTTCTTGCTTTTTTCTCAATCATAACAAAAGCAAATATAAAACAAAGCTCTCGGGTGTAAACCGTGTAGTGAAAGTTTCGGATATGAGGGTTTATTCCTAAATATGAACTCATTGGCTGCCATTGCCAGCTTTAGGCCTACAATCAATTTTAATGGGTAGGACAAATGAGCAATAAAGCATTCACATCTGCTCCTCCCAGTTTAAGTGAATTGGACATCTATTGTGGTCAATGTCAGGCAATGAGTTAAGAATATGCGATAAAATACAAAAATGCCATCTTATTTAAACATGTGCGTTTAAGATCGTAAGCCACAAGCTTTCCCCTTACTCATTGCCTGTCGTGAACAACAATAGATGTTCAATCAATTTGCAACCATTCACTGCCAGTCTCCCCCAGTTTCTGCGGATTAGGCATCTATTGCCGTCAACAGCAACCAGTGAGCTAACTTGTGTTATTTATTTCTTTTGAGTAGGAAGCCTGCAGCTGAATGGTGGCTCATATTCAAGTAAACATTACCCGCATGTTGAAATGTTTTTTTAATGAACGCCGGCCGACAAATTGCCGATTTAAAAATTAAACAATGTTTATCTCCTAACATTTTTTGAGTGAAATCATTTATTTATCATTGACATTTTGGGATATTTGAATGTTGTTGGCATTCTAGTGCCCCCTCGGGAGAGTGCTTGATTTAAATAGCAGTCATTTTTAGAATGAAGCACATGGCACAGAGGCAGAATGTCGACATGCTGGCAGCCAACAGCATGTGTACAATGTGTACATTTCTATACATTAGGCGGTGAATATGGCGGCGAGCTGTTGGAACACTCCATGTGCAAGTGCCTCAGGGTGACCTTTGTGTCTGGAACGGCAAAGATTAGAATGGTGCTGTGCCTGCCTTGTGTTTTCACTACTGGAGCCAACTGGCATGGCGCAGGAGTCCTCGCCCCACAGCTCCCAGTCTGCCATCATGAAAATGGAGGACACTACGCGTGGCACGTGAAAAAGACTAAAAAGCACTCGCCACCAAGAATTTAGTGCAGCAAACAACACAACTGGTCTAAGCAAAAATCATTTCTGACACCGGCATTTCATCCTTTGGCTGCACGCTGACTTTTCTGTTATTTTGGAAGTGTTTTGCGTTCACAACAGGAGGGGAAAAAGAAGAAGAAGAAAAAATAAATGTCTTAATGTGATAAAATTGACATTTGAATGTTTTAGCCACCTGATGGTATAGTGGGTCACTCGCTTGATTTCGGTGGGACAGCCTAGGATTGAATCCTGCTCGGTGGCAGTGTGATTATGAGTATGAATGGTTGCCTGTCTCTATGAGTGCCCTACGATTGACTGGTGACCAGTCTATGGTGTAGTCCGCCTTCTGCCCGAAGTCCATTTATTCATTTCCATACTGCGCATCCTCGAAAGGGTCGCAGAGGTTGCTGGACCCTAACCTAGCTGAAATCAGGCAAAGGGCAGACTACACCAGTCAGCCATAGGGTACACAGAGAGACAAGTGACCATTCGCACTCACAATCATACCGCCAGCAGCGGGAATTGAGCCCGTGACTGCCCACACCAATGTCAAGGGGAGTAAACCTCTACACCACGAGGCCATTTCCCTGAAGTGACCAGGATATGTGGTGTGTGAATGAATGAATGTTTTATATTTTCAAAATTATTCACATTTTAACATGATAGTGATCACATTTTATTGTGATATGGCTCATATTCCAAGGTGTTGTTTTAACAAGATTCTGGTTTAAATATCTTAAGTTTCACGTTTTTGTTGCATTTGATTATCGTATGTTTGAAATGTAACTCTAAAATGTTAAATTTGCGATATTTTTGCAAATTTAATGCAGTATGTATAACCAATGTTGTCACAATACATTTAACATTTGCAAATGATATGATTCACATTTTAATGTGAAAACTTTGAAATTAAATTTAAATTTCAAATGTAAAAATTGTGTTGTGTGCCAATTTAACATGCTAAATTTTACTTGTTTTACATTTTTATATTTAATGGGATATATTTCACAAAAATATGAAGTTCACATTTGATTTTTAATATAAGTTTTAACAAGAATCATACTTTAATATGAAAAGATTCATATTTTAAGGTCATATGAGATTTAATTTTCAATGTGATCAGTTGCACACTTCTACGTTAGTATGATCGTGCAATAAGGTTTGCATTTTAACATACTAAGGTGCGCATTTTGATGTCATTATTCATCATTCATCTTCCAACCACACACTCTTCGTAAGGGTTTCGGAGGTTGCTGGTGCCTATCCCAGCTGATTTTGGGCAAAAGACAGAATACACCCTAGACTGGTTGCTCATCAGTCGTAGGGCACACAGAGATAAGAACAACCATCCGCACTCATCATATCACCACCAGCAGGAATCGAGCCAACGTCTGTACGCACCGAAGTCAGGTGAGTTAAACTTTAAAACATTAAAAATGTGATGTTTTAGCCATTTGAACATGTTTCACAGCAACATAAAGGAAACAATTTGATGTAATATAACAAGACTCACATTTTAATGTGTTAAATGTTATATTTTAACATAAAAATTAACATATTTTAACATTATGAGGTTCACATTTAAACATTCAAATTTTACAGTGATGGATTGAATATGATAAGGTTAATATTTTAGCAAAGATTTCGTATTTATACCAATTTTAAACTGTTGACATGATATTGTTAATGTTTTATCGTGATAATTTTCACACTTTTTCAGGTTGACAATTTTTACATTTCACCTAGATGAATAATGTATTTTCCTAATTATGAGTTTCATGTTCCACGCTATCAAATTAAACTATAAGAAGTTTTACTTCCGGTACTTCTTCACTTGTAGTTTATTATTTATTTATTACAAATCAAGGTTCTCTTCCGTAATTTGAGTGGTCATATACAAATAGAGCAGGTGTCAGACTCGGGTTGGTTCGCGGGCCGCTTTAATGTCAACTTGATTTCACGTGGGCCAGACCATTTTAGATATAATATTTAGATTTTCTTTTTATAAATGGATTAAAAGAACTGGATTAAAAGCCCTGAATATTCAGTTTTTTATAGATCTAAAACAATGTTTATTTTAGCCTTTTTTATATATTTTTTTGATTTTACAAAATGATTTTTGAACTAAAAACACAGAAAAAAATTATTAAAAAATTACAACTATTTATTTAAAAGGGGGAAAATCAGGAAATTTAATATACATTTATACTCTTCATTTTAATTTGATCCTAAAACAGAAAGTCAGCACTCATGATTTACATTCCCGGGCCACACAAAATGATGCGGCGGGCCAGAATTGGCCCCCGGGCCGCCACTTTGACACATGTGAAATAGAGTAAAAATAATAAGCCAGCCCGGTGTTGAGTGGTTAGCGTGTCGGCCTCACAAGGGTTCAAACCTGTGTGGATCTAGCATGTTCTGGGCTTGGATAGGCTCCAGCACCCCTGCAGCCCTTGTGAGGACTAGCTTTATGGAAAATGAATGAATGAATAATGTTAAGTCAAGCATTTTACTCATTGGCTACAATAGACATGCAATCTTTTTAAACTGGCAGAGGCTTGAAGTCCCCAGTTCAAAACAAGTTGACATGGATTGCAGTCAATGGCAGTGAGACAAGATCAGAATCTATTTAGAATGAAAGTGTACTTCTGAGGCTTCCACATCTCTACCCTCTCAAGTATTGGAAGCGTTCTAAGTTTTGACAAGCAAAAATGGCATACATCTTAGTTTGCCACCAGCCACTCCGCTGTGTCCTCATTTAATCTGTTCGCTTCATTAATAGTCAGTGTCTGTGTGTGTGCATGCTATTGTGTGTAACGTCAGCAAAAAATGTGTGTTGCACACATTGATGAGTCAAAAAAAATGTGTGAGTCAACATCTCGGCTTTTGGTTGATTTGGTGTTGAGTGGCGGGAAAGAAAAATGTCTTTGGTCCCACCCACTTATGTCGCATCTAAAGGAGAGTGCTGCCTCCCACAAAATGAAATAGAGCACTGATTTCAGTTTTGAATCAAGTCTACCAACTGAGTTCACAGCTATTATATTATTGGTGAGAAAATCAGTTTCATTATGATTTCATCATGATGTTTTTATTCACTCCATTTGGTGCTTCGGAAGACGGTTTTGGTACTCTAACCTAATCTTCAAGATGATAAATTGGATTGGATAACTTTATTCATCCCGTATTCGGGAAATTTCGGGAAATATCATTCATTTTTAGAAACAAGATTTAATTGAAAGGCAATTGGAGTTAACCTGTCATTTTAGGAAATGTGTATGAAACTGTTTTCAGTTTTTAAAAGGTTGGTGACTATTATTTTCCACAAAATGTTAATCCTTTCAAAGAAATTTCTGTCTTTTTTATCACCTCAACCGTGTACCTTTTATTTTGACCACTAGGCGTAGATATCTTTGTCTCCTCACCAGCAATTTGACATTTTTTTCTTAAAGAACTCTGTATTAAATAGATCAAAAAAGGGGGAAATATATTGTTCCTTCATTCCCTTTCCCTGTAGTGTAAGATCATATTTAATAAATCATCAAGAATAGAATTCATGAATAATGCAGTGCCAACACTAAGTGTATATAAAGTATCCTGTATAATTTGCAATAAATTCACAGTACAAGAGCTTTGAGAAGGGGCACAGAGAGGCATGTATAGCAATTCTGCAGTATACATGGGACATACATACACTTGCTTAATAATGTATCAGCCATTACACATTATTATCTGCTTTGCTGTGATGGTTGTGCAATTTAAGAGTGGGACGATTTAGTTTAAAGAAGAGAGCAAGATGTCACCTCTTGACTGCCGACTGAACCCTCAACAGCCCCTCGGAGACAATAAAACGGCCGAGTGGCTATTGAACGCAACAAGCAGGAAGGCAGACCCTTTATTGCTGACCCGGTGTGAAAATGAAGATTTAGCAACTGTAAACATTGGAATTCTCTCGGCCTGAGGTCAAGCAGGCAGGTTACCTTTCCGGGTCCTCCCCCTCGAATCCCCTGAGGGCGCCCGCAGGGGGAGACCCCAAGCTGCATCAGCACAGTTGTGTCCCTTCAGGTTAAAACAAAAGCACCGTCATGGTGGGTCAGGATTGGACAATAATTACTAACGTGATTTATGCTAGGAATGTTTCCAGTTGGGAAGGAAAAAAATAAAAAACATTAGAATCAATTCATTCATTTTGCACTACACAAGAAATAAATAGAAAAATGCAGGGGTGTGTTGACTTTTTAATTATTTAGTTATGTTAAATTTAGTTTTTGTTTTCCATTTGTTTTTACACTTTTGTAAGAGTTCCTTGTTTGTTTTTAGATACTATTTTAGATATTCAAGCTGCTGGTTACTTGTATTTGTTCAGTTTTTTTCTTCAGATGTATTGTTATTTACGTATGTATCTGCTTGTTAAATTTCAAATACTGTTGTAATATTCTCGTTGTTTGTTTTTATTTAATTTTGTATATGTTTATTGATGAGTAAATAGGTTGATGATATGCGTTTATATTCTTTGGTTCATCATATTTTTCAGGTTATAAGTCATATATGAGTTTAACTTGCTTTAGCCAAATAATGCACAATGAAAGGGAAAGAAAAAAAAGAGTACAGTCTTCACTCGATTATTATTAAAATAGGGAACAAAAAATGGACAAAATCGGCACCTGTTATTGTAAGATATTAACAGTTTTTTTCAGCCAAACTACGAACAAAAGTGCAACTCATAGTCCGGAAAATACGGTATTGAGTTTTATATGCATTAGGTTATGCTTTCTGACTGTTGATTTCTAATGTGTTTATGTTCCTAATTTTGATTTGTTAGTTGTTAGTATTTATTTTTTTCAAAAATTTAAGTACGATCTGATGTTCATTTTCTTTTTTCTTTTCTTTTGGAATGGGTTCTGTATACTGTTTGGAAGTGTGTTTAAAGATTGCTTATTTTTACTGATTAATCATTTATTTTTGCAATTATTTTGCCATGTGTACACTTCCGAATATAAATTCATTTTAAAAATTATTCATAGATTTTTTTTACTAAAGTGTACGTTTATGACAACTTTTTTGATGACAAACAGTTTTGGCATTCCTTATGGTCGTTTTTCTTTATTTTTCAATTTTCTGCCAAGAACGGGCACTTTATTGTTACTGCTTACATTGAAATGTGAAAATGTCACTTCAATTTGTAACAAAAAACATGATTCAACAATTTTCCAATAAATTTGTCATAGCAATAAGATTTTTATTGCCAATTTTTAATCCAGAGATTAGTTTTTCCCTTCATTATTTAATTTTGCCAGGCTAAAGTCAATCATAATACAAGGCATGTTATTAGACTGCCCCAACTCTACTTTAAACCATCTTGTGATCCTATTCTCACATATAAACTCATTTTTTTTCAACATATGAGCCATCTTAAGCATGATCAGTGCATTATACTACATGACAAGTTTAAAAGTCTTGATCTTTTCACAGTCTTGTAAGCGAGGATTTGCCCGGCCCTTTTCATGTTGACAGTATTAAAAAGCATAAAGAAGCGTGGGTTAGGAGCGGTGGGGCGGCGAGGCTGACGTCACTGGCCCAGTGTCACCCACCGTGCGTTCGGCGTCCCCAAGTAAAGACTTATCCGCGAAGGAGTCGGGACGCACAATGCGTGCGGACAGGGCGTGAAAGTACTATCATCATCAGCTCTGAATGCCGAAAAGAAAACATATCTGCCACAAAAAAGGAGGCTCATTCCAATTCAGCTGCGTTGTTAGGACAACGACAACCATCCCTCAGATGATTAGTTCCACTTCAAAAGAATTTACTTTCCGCAGTGGAAACGTCCCCCTTTTGTGTCCTTACACAGGGGTTTATCAGGCCTGAAGATGAATCGTATGTCTAGTCAGCCTGTTTATTATTCCTTCTGTTCACACTACAATTGTATTAAATAAATAGAGAAGCACTAACAAAGGCCTATTAGCCCATAAACATGTCGTAGCACACACAAAAAGAGGCAAAATCACAGTCTGTGCTAAACAACTGAGCCGAATCTGAAGGCGAAACAAAACACGCTTTTAAGCTCAGAATGTCCTGACACTGACACAAGCATGTTGTGTTGGTCTTACCGTCATTTGACGTGTGACTGAGAAACCCGAAAGCACGACTGAAGCAGTGCTTCGCTCTGTAAAACAGTTCATATGCGTGCTTAGTTTAAACAAGATGCTATATCACCAACATAACCGTTATTAAATACATAGTTTCATGTCTTTGTGGATTAGCAGCGCACAATTAAAACGACATTTCATGACAATGAAGTCAATGTGTTTGCCTTTAGGTGATTAAAAGCAGATCAGAAGCAGTTGGGGATGATTCATTGATTGGAAGGCAAAACACAAAGCGCGGCTGCTTGTTCACGAAGGCGAGATGCGAAAGGAGGGGGAAAAACAACTTCTAAACAAAGTGGAATCAAACACGACTCCTTAAAAGTGACACCCACTTTGCTTTTATTTATTTTCCCTAAGCCGATGCACCAAAATATCAGCAAGTCTATATACACTCATGTTATGTTCAAACATACAATGCTTTCAGTAACAAAACTCTGAATTCATTTCATGGTGGTTTTACCTTTTTCAGCACAATTAATATTACATTCTGGGGAGAGCAGGTAGTGTGCTTTGGAATAACGACAGCAAAATTATTCTCGCCAATATTCACCTCACATTCGTATATGTGTGCTAATCAAATCCACTGTGTTGTGCACAATGCAGTAGAAACATGTGGGAAAAGATCACAGCATGACTAAATGTCAGCAAGTGAACTTTGCATGATGATAATCAGCCTCCTGTTGCCTCTTTCCCAGCGACAGGTGAAAGAAAAACTTGCCTCTTTTGTTCTTTTCATCTGTATCGCGGCTGCTCTACGGTGTTCAAATCCCAAAAACTGTCATGCATGCAAATTTTTATCATTTGGTCATGTGAACTTTTTGGGGTCACTCATGTAGTGGTATTTAAAAATAAATAATGTGTGAAAGATCTCTACAGCGATGACGTCCATGACAGCAAAAAAAAACAAGTCCCAAGCATAACAGCAATTATTTATTAATATTATAAAAACTTTCTCATTTCAAGTAGGAGAGCAAGGTTGAAAATGTTTATTCTTTTTTCTGAATATTTTTTTTTTCTGGCTCACAGATGGTTGTGGACCACTGACTTACATGTGGTTTTATTTTACACAAATACACTTGTTTCTAATCCACTAATGGAATTAATAGAAATGCATCCCTCCCACAAAATCCCACACATGCTTATAATGCTACTCTAATAATAACCATCTTCAGTGATATAAATAATATAAAATAATTTATATTTACTTTGACGGATGATCACTGCCAGGCCTCTCAGTGAAAATGGATTGGACAATGTAACCACCAATGAAAAACAATGGTATTTTCTCAAAACATTTTTATGAATAAACAATTACCCTGGAAGGTTTAACTTTATTTCCTAAAGTAGAATGTGGTTTGCAGAGGATTAAGAACAAATAGTTTATCGCACTGGTACCCAATCCGACTCAAAATCAACCGTCAATTGCAAACAACAACCTAATTTTCCAAATAATTCTTTGTAACGTGAAAAATTGGATTCGAGGCGTCTCGGTGCTTGAGTGGCTGGCGCTTCCACCTCACAGTTCTGGGATCGAAGGTTTGATTCCAGGTCCGGACCTTTCTATGTGGAGATTGGATGTTCTCCCCTGGCTTGTGTGTCTTTTTTCCAGGTACTCCTGTTTTCTCCCACATCCAAAAAACATGCATGGTAGTCTGGTTGAACACTCAACATTGCACCTAGGTATGAGTGTGAGGTTGTTTGTCTTCTTGTTTCCCTCCAATTGGGTGGCAAGCAATTCAGGGTGTGCACTGCCTGGCACCCATAGTTAGCTGGGATAGGTTCCAACACCCCTAGCGAACCTCATGAGGATAAATGGTACGGAAAATGAATGAAAAATTGGAGTGAAAAAATCCCATATGCAGTTGCTAAGGTTAAAATGGTGCAAAGGATCAATATATAATGTTGTTGTTAGCAGCACGTGTTGAGGTGGCATCGCAGGTTGTCACGCTTGCGCTAAAGGGGCGCCTGTAAATAGTCAGCAGCTGCACGGATGATGAAACGGCGTGAGGTAATCATCACGGCCTTCCTCCAATCACAAGCTCCTACTCGGGGGATTCAGCAGCAGCACCGAGGAGAAAGCGTAGGAGGATGTGCACCTCAAACGCGACTATTAATAGCGCCTCCGCTCTCTTAACTTGCAATCTATTTTTTTTTGCTATTGAAAAAGGAGATCAACTATATGGGTCAGTGGGATTTCTCCGAGAGGGAAGACGGACTAGAAGAAACTGGGCTGCTTGCTGACAACAGATCTGAAGGAATTGAGCAAGTTTTATGAAAATGATTTGGGTAGTGCTTTAATTAACGGAGCTGGTTTTAACTGATTGAAAGGGAGTGCGTGTACACACTGAAACAAGTGAGGAGATGGCAAGCCTCATTATTCGCCCACCCGACTCCTTGATTGTCTAAATAGGCTTCATCGTATGAATAAAAGCACGAGTTAGTGGGAATGTTCAAAGACAACATTTATTTGGGAATGCTGAAAATGATCAAAGAGTCCCTCGTAACCTCGTTGGTCCGCTAGGGCCCGATTCACTGGGACTTCAATCCTGACACACTGGGATTCATTTGGAGCTGGCGCACACTCAGACAAGTAAACAGCGACTCCACCCTTAACATCTGTCTAGTGCTCGAGGGCGCCACAGAAACAGATTCACCTTCTCACTGCCCGCAAATGACTGCAGTTATTAGCAGCAGGGGAAAAAAACTGAACAGCAGTGGTTGTCATGAGATATGATCAAATGAGATATGATTATCACATTAGAGCAGTGGTGGACCGTCAGGGCCTGCAAGGCCTTCTCTGCTGGCCTAAAAAATATCTGAATCACAGACTGATGTTAATTATGTTTTGTCCATGAATACTTATTAATAATTCCAAATTGTCTGTCAGCTTTCTTTCATTGCTTTTCCTCTGGTTGTGCTGCTTCCAGATGTGTGTTTTCATATTTAAGCATCTAACCAATCACATTTCAGCTATTTGCTGGCAGGGTCAGAAATCTGCCTTGAGGCCTTCACAGTCAGTTCTGCGGGCTCTGCTGCATAAAACAAGCGCCGATAAAACTGTTGCTTTAACCAATCAGAATTCGATTTGGCGACACCAAAGGCCTTCTCGCAGGCGTAGGGATACATCATTGCCTTCTCGCAGGCGTAGGGATACGTCATCGCTTTCACCAACTATGATTGGCTAGTGATAGAGTGGACTAGCCAGAGCTACCAAACTGTATCTGGAGCGAGCTGTACAAGCAAATATATTGTTGTGTTGATTTAATAGTGGTTTTGTCAACCCGCATTGGCTGAAGGAGGAGAAAAAGGAATTTGTTTGCAGATTTACTGTCAAATCCATTTTCAAGACGGACTTTTCAAGAAAAGCCGGACATCATTAAGAAAGGTCGGACAACTCTGAAGCAAGCAAGCCTGTCACAACCAGGAACGAACATTTTCAGCACTAAATCGAATAAAAACGTATGCCAGAAATACGACGGGACAGGCTTGATTTTCAGCATTAGCTTCGATGGCAATAGAAAAGGAGGAAAGAAAGGAGGATGGATATTGTGTACAGTTAAAGGATTTTTGGTGAGTAAAATATGGCTATATTCCTAAATAATATTTCAATTGTATGAGGTTATTATTGATGATTTTTTATGTGTCGCAGCTGTAGCTGCAGTAGAGGTTTTATAGCCATAAAATAGTTTTTGAGGGTAGGATTCATTCCGACAGCTGAATGCGTCGCTAGGAAATTCACGGACCGCCACTGCATTAGAGACACCTGCATTATATAATGAGAGGTCATACAGAAGCTTCATTCCAAATTGGGCCTCAGTGAATCACATGATTAGTGCTTTACTCTTTTTTTTATAAATTTTTTAAAAATGATTATGTCTCGTGTGGCCTCTGGTGTCTTCCCCAACTTGAAACTCAAATTAATGCTTACAACTCATAAAACATGTAATTTGCTGCCTCTGCGGGTTTTGTAACTTACATACTTGGCATTATTTGTGGAACTTGTATTGCAGTTCAGAAAATTTTGTGAAAATGAAGCACAATAATCTATAGTTACAGGAAATGTCCCAGGAATTCAGCTAAGATACAGTCACACCTATTAAAAAAGTATTATGATTTATACTAGCAACTAGAAAGAAACAAGTGCTCAACCATTGAATGACCAGGAGTAAATTTGTAACAGTCAAAATTTGACATTTGTGTAACTCACAAGGTAATGGAGCACCAAATATGTAAGTACCATAAATGTTTAATGTAATTATTTTAGTAATCATGGATGGTATGGAAAATGAATGAGTGAATGTTCCAACTAATTCATACACAAATCATTGGTATCATTTATTATAATAAAGTGGTATCTCTACTTAAAAATGCTTGCACATGCGTAATATTCAGATCACAAAAAGCCTCTATCAGAAACCTTTGTTCCAAGATATGTGTGACCTGGTTGTAATGTCTGAAAAGCTCCAGTATTTGTATTTAATTAATAAATGCTGCTAGGAAGTGGATTTTACCCCATTTTAGTGCCATTTTTGCCGTTTCGGGTATGGACGTATATGGACGTATCAACGTTCATCGCTGTCTTTTTCCCTGGGATACTCCGGGCCCGGTTCTGATGTCTAAAAAGTTCCAGTATTTGTATTTAATCAATAAATGCTGTTTACGGCTGGATTTTACCCCATTTTGGGGCAATGTTTGCCGGTACGCCATTGACGTTAATCGCTGTCTTTTCCCGGGAAAATCACCCCCCTGGCCCGGTTGTAATGTCTGAAAAGCTCCAGTATTTGTATTTAATCATTAAATACTGCTAGGAAGTGGATTTTACCCCATTTTTGTGCATTAAAAATAGTTAAAAATTGTTTGTGCTGAAGGCATCACTAGTAAATGCACGGACGGCCACTGATATATATATATATAAATATATATATATATCAGTGGCGGGCCGTCAGGGCCTTCAAGGCCTTCTCTGCTGGCCTAAGAAATATCTGAATTATATTATATTTTGTCCATCAATACGTACTTATTATTCCAAATGGTCTGTTAGCTTCCTTTCATTGCTTTTCCCCCTGGTTGCACTGCTTCCAGATGAGTGTTTTCATATTGAAGCATTTAACCAATCACATTTCAGCCATTATTTGTTGCCAGATCAGATCTGCCTCAAAGCCTGCACAATCAGTTCTTGCGGGCTCTGCTGCATTAAACTAGACTGTTGCTTTTAACCAATCAGATTTCGAGTTGGCAACCCCACAATGATTTTTCATAGGCGTTAGCATTGTGCTGGCTGGGACATGTCATTGCTTTCACAAACTATGATTGGCTAGTAGGTGGGCCAAAGCAGTACCGAGGCAGCCGAGATCGCAAACTCTACCCACTATGGCCGACAGAAGCAAAAACAAATAGATTCTGTTTGCTCACAAAGGTATTTTCTAGACGGACTTTTTCAGGAAAAAAATTGACATCATTAAGAAAGGGCGGTCAACTCCGAAGCTAGCAAGCCTGTTACAGCCGGGAAAATGGTGTGTGGGGCACTTTCAGCGCGCTAACTTAGCTCCACAAGCAAATAGTATATTGTTGTGTTGATTTAATGCCATTTTCAAAACGGACTATGCCGGAAATATGACAGGACAGGCTCGACTTTCATCATTAGCTTCGATGGCGATAGGAAAGAAGGAAGAAAGAAAGGAAGATGGATATTGTGTAAAAAGGATTTTTGGTGAGTAAAATTACAAATCTGGCTATATTCCTAAATAATATTTCAATTGTGGGCCAAGTTCTGATATCTGAAAAGCTCCAGTGTTTGTATTTAATCACAAAATGCTGCTAGGAAGTGGATTTTACCCCACTTTAATTTTTTCAATTTTTTCACCATTGACGTCCATCGCTGTCTTTTCCCGGGAAAAATCACCCCCCTGGCCTGGTTGTAATGTCTCAAAAGCTCCAGTATTTGTATTGAATCAATAAATGATGCTAGGAAGTGGATTTTACCTAATTTTAGTATTTTAGTGCATTTTTTGTCATTTCACGTATGGACGTATCGACGTTCATCGCTGTCTTTTCCCGGGAAAATCACCCCCTGGCCTGATTTTAATGTCTGAAAAGCCCCAGTATTTGTATTTAATCATGAAATGCTGCTAGGAAGTGGATTTTACCCCATTTTTGTGCATTAATTTATTGATTATTTTTTATGTGTCGCAGCTGTAGCTGCAGTAGAAGTTTTATAGCAATAAAATAGTTTTTGAGGGTTGGATTGATACGTTGAAGGCGCTACCAGAAAATGCACCGCCCGCCACTGATATATATATATATATATATATATATATATATATATATATATATATATATATATATATATATATAAATAAATAAAATAAAAAATCAGACATAGGCTTGTCATCATCATTGACTAGACAAAAGCCTAATTGTCATCATACCCAGCTGCATATGACGAAATTGATAGTGCTTCTCCACAAAGTGCGCTTTTCCCAAAAGTAGCTACTGCACAAAGACGGCAATGAATGATTCCATATATTATATAGACACATACAATTCATGAAACATCAAACGAAATCAAACATCCCCCAAGGCGCAAATGCCCTTCCTATATCCGGTATTATTTTTGTGTGTGTGTTTTGGTTACCACCTCACTGGACTCTTTCTCCTGAGAAGAAATATACCATGCAAGATACCTAGACGATGTTATAGAGGAACTAGATAAATTAAATTGCGAGTCTTCACTTTATTAAACATGAATATTTACCCTGGGATGCACATAATCAAGGTGATGCCTATCGTTTTAAACTCATTAAATGTCATTGACAGCGATGTACATTTCCAGCCTCTGCAAGATTTTTGATAAGTGATGTGTTTTTTAAATTTGATCCCAAATAGTAAAACGTGCCATTTAATTGTGACTTGTCAAATCACATGACTCAAGTCATCCATCTCTCCCACGCACCATCAGCATGCCACTCTACTAAACATACCATTAGCATTCACCAATAATAGGTCAAAAAACCCCAATGATCACAACCCAGTCCAGCGCTTCCTCTCAAGTACTCTGCAATCCGTTACCTGGGCTCCTCAAAGCAGCACCAGTCGCTAATTACTCTTTTTCGCCCTTGGCGAGCGCCCAGACTATTTGCATCAATAGTTCTTTAACTTGAGTGCAATCCTTAAGACGCAGCAGTCACCACGGCTTACGCTATCAATAAAAATAGGTGAGCGTGAATTTCTCCCCATTAAAGTCCCTTTGTGTCAGCGCCCTGCTCTTTAGGGACAACACCACATTTGTCCTCTTCATTAATGTCACTTCCCTAAAGCAACACATCATCACAGTGCAAAGCTTGGTCAAACTGTAATTGAAAAGGCCCAAGGGGAATTCCTAAGGTTTTGTACCATGGGAGGAGAAGGGGCTCCAAAGGGGGATATCCCCCTCACCCACGCCACTCAACATCCATCAATGTTGAGTTGGACCCTTGGGGGTCTATGGAAAATAACACAGAATCACGTCAGGTAGCAGGTAGACCTAAATGTGGAAGGAGTCTGATTCGAGCATACCGGACAAATGGAGCGACTTCAAGAGAGGCCAGGATCACAAACAGAATCCTTCCTTTTGATGTGGGCTTCACAGGCTTGATTACACAGCCGCCTTGCCATGCATACTGCAACTGATAAAATTAAACATTCGCCATTACGTGCCGCTTTGAAACCTCCTGGATCAGCATCAGTAATTTCCTTTTTTCTTCATTTTTTTTCAAGTCCAACCTCAAACGGCAGAGATTTGATAAAGTGCGCAAAAAGTGGCGTGCGACTAAACTGCCGCTTAATGAAACGTGATGGTTTTGAGAAAGAAAAGACAACAGGCTTTTTCTGCAATGTATTCATTCAGCGGCGCGGTACTCTTTAGGCGTGACGATCAAAGCGGACAACATTGTCGAACAAACGCTTTAAAAGGTCTCTGGTAATACGAGAATAATTAGGCCCCCCACATTGAATTGGAACTGACATTTTCAAAACAATGAGTTGTTGCTCAGGACCGTAGGTACCCAATACGTCGATTAAGATCCATTGGTAGAGCTCAAAGGTAATCGATCGTGTCCTTGCTATTGGAAATTGTCATGCAAGTAAACCTGAAATAGAAGGAAACAATGTCAGAGCCCCTTCAGCCACCTATGGTGTCAAACCTTTCAAACTTCTGCTTCAACAAAGATAAAATACAAATTCCTTGCCAAAAAAAGTAAATTTCTTCAAACTTACATCTGCAATGACTTCTTTTCTCTAAAATGTCATATTGGCGTACTTTACACTAACTATAAACAAGGAGCTGAGACATAAGCTGTGTCATTTCAGGGTCTGAACACTCCAAGCCTGTATTTACTAAAGGCCAGTTACATCACAACACTGTGCAAAGGCCTGTCTCAAGCCATTGAAACACATACTCATAATGCGTCGTCCTTGTAAGCCAATTTGATCCCATTTTGGAGGACTTAACACTACTTCACTCTGCCATATTCCAGAATATTTTTTGGGGCTTCTGCCATAGCAGGTCTTATCTGAAATGGCGGCATCTACTTGCAACATGAATCATCATGTGTGTAAAATATTCAAATTTCTCTCGTTTGCACTTTGTAGGATTTTTATTTGTATACACGTTCAACTTTATTTATTCAACTAAAACTTAAACGTAAAGTCATAGATCTGTCTGTATGTATTGTCATTTTCAGAAAATTCATGTAGTTTTTACTTGTCGCAACCAGTAAATCCAGTAAAATGTAAACCATCCCAATTGGTTTCCAGTGGTGAAAGATACTCCATCAATTATGTCTAATTGTGTCCTCGAGGACGCAGCTTAGGAGGTTGAAGGCGGGAAATTTTTGACATATCATGTCAGCAGTCGATCTCTTTTTCTAATCATCAAAGCAAGACAATTAAGAAAAAGATTCTTAACACCCTAAATTGGCGGCCAGCCAATCGCATGCTATAATGATTCACTTTTCCAAATCACAGTATAATTCTTTGCGCATAAGGGAAACGGAATATCTTCATGAAATTTACAAGATGCCTTTGCTGGGGAAGGGAAGTCATTAAGGTTCATGGGGCTGGTGGTGAGACTCTTGAATTATGGCCAGAGTAAGATTTCTGGGAAAGTGTGCCTCATCAACTACTGTCAAAAACTGGGTGAAAACCAGAGTGATGATAGAGAGGAGGAAGGGAAAAGAAAATCTTTTTATGAAGCATCCACAGAGGCAAACTGCCATGCTTCAAAAAGACAAACATGCATTAGATATGAGGAGGGCGAGTTCTATGCCTTAGAGTCCAACTCTCAATGGTTGCTCAGATTGGTGAGAAAATGACAACACTCAACATGGGAGTTCACAAGGTTTGGAGGTCTTCATATAGATGTGGCCTGGGATTTTTACGCTGATAGTTCAAGGCCTAAACATAAATACTATACATCAGAAGAAAACATCAAAACATGAGACATCAGTTTTTCATTTATTCATTTTCTGAGCCGCTTATCCTCACAAGGGTGCTGGAGCCTATCCCAGCAAACTATGAGCACCAGTCAGGGGACATCCTGAATCAGTAGCCAGCCACTTCATTTTCATTCATCCGTCCAAAAATTGTTATTAAGGTCAAAGACGGGTCAGACCAACAACAAATGGATGAAAGGAGCAATATAGAAAATATCAGTACGAAAAAATAGAAAGTATTGAAAAAGAGAAAAAAACAGGAGTCGAGTTTAGCTTAAACCAGGGGTAGGGAACCTATGGCTCGGGAGCCAAATGTGGCTCTTTTGATAGGTACATATGTCTCTTCGCTAAACGGTGAGGTCATATATGGGATCCGCTGTTGAGAGAGCTCAGTCCTGAATGCATCAATAGGAGCGTTACGTGATCATTGTGGCGCCGACACTACCTCCAGTGCGGCTTTACATGTTTTTTCTTTGCATTAGATTCTTCTGCATGCATACTCCCATTGATTATCATTGATTAGCAACAGCGCGACAATGTTGTCAAAAGATCTCAGAGAACCTTTGTACTTTAAAAGTGGTGACATTACCACAAAAGGCACACATTTTAGTGTATTTTTACTTTTAAATTTTGAGTATGGCTCTCAAGGAATAACATTTGAAAATATGAATTGTTTATGGCTCTTTCCGTCAAAAAGGTTCCCGACCCCTGGCATAAACCCACCAAGGAAAAGCACTTGGGCAGCAAATTTGAAATTTGATTGGTACAAGAAAGTCCCATTGCCAGTTTGTTAGTTTTAACGTTTCGGTGCCATTAAATGAATGATCGTTACAAGCCCTCACAGTTTAAAAGAAATGGACGTCTATCCCTATCACTGGTAACCCAGCAGTGAAGGCCTGATATCCTCGATCTACCATAACCGCATTATATTTTGCGCCACGAGCTCGAGGCGTGGCCACATTCTGCAATTACATCGTCGGCATTCACTTTTTCACACAAGCGCCTTAATTGTTCAGCTGTCACACACACAGCGGCTTAGACACCAAGCAGATTACCTAAAAAGCCGACTTTAGATATACGCACGTCGCTCCTTTATTCCATTGTTTCAGCCTTTCAGGGATTATTAATGGCTTGATCATTATTTTACAGGCGAATCTTTGTGATGCATAAAGACGGGAAAGATCCAGTAGAGGAAGCTTCACCAGATGAATGGAGATGGATAAGATCCAAGACAAAAAAAGGGCGAGCTGATGAAAGGCGAAGAAGGTCTGTTTGACCTGAGGATGTAGAAGGTGTCACCACAGCACTCAGGGGGTACAAACAGTCGGACAAAATGATACTCATTCCCGGCCAATACCATCAAATGCGATGAGCATACCTCCATTGCCAGGAGAGACCGCCCAGCGTACATTACGCAAGATGTCACGCGCCGTTATGATGATGCAGAAAATCCAAAGATCTGCTGTGACGAATCCACCTCCCCCCCTCTCGAGGCACAGCTGGGCACGTCACGGGTCGCAAGGAAGATGATTCATCAGCGCCCGAGATGAAATGGCTTTATTTACATGAAATTGACGTCAAGCCCAAAATGGCTGCCTGTCGCTAGGCAGAGCGTGAAAAGATGGCCGGCCCAAAGCAAACTGGCGAACCCGCAGAGTAAAGATGGCGCCTGCTGAGGAGGAGGGCGTGGCCCGAATCGCTGACTCGGAGGGAATCCACGCGACCGACTCGGCGTGGGGAAGCCAAATTTTTCACACGCTTGCCAAGGTTGACGACTGAAGAGTATCAACGCGAAGTGGCGAGGTAGGGGTTATCTTTGGACTTTTTGTGCATAAAGTACATCAAATCGCCCCTCAATTGTGTCTTTTAGTTCAGTGAATATCAGACCAAAGGATGTGAGCTTGCTGTTCGTTTATGACACCTCAAAGGAAATCAAAATTCACAATACGACATTCACTTAATCACTTTCAGTTATTGCATTGAAAAATACTAAAAAATAAAATTCAAATATGTAGAAATTATTTTTTATGCAGTATCAAGTGTCCTTAATTTTCACCTTTTGATGACATACAGGACAAATGAGGGCCTTAACATTGCAGTCACTTTAGTTTAGTCACTTTATACAAACAAGGTGTGAGTCAGATTTGAACTTCAAAAAATCTAACTGGTACAGGACATAACATTCATTTATTCATTTTCTGAACCGTTTATCCTCACAAAGGTGCAGTATAAAAGTAACAATGTTGAGAAAAAAAAGTACTAAATTACAAAGACATGTTTCCTAAGAATTCAGTTGTATTTAACTTACATTTGAACTGCTTGGTTCTTAAACTTTATCTTCGATCAAATTTTTATGTTTTTGTTATGCACAGGTTGGTGCATTTTGATTATTTTTTTACTCTGTCATTTTTGCTTTATTCCTGTACAGTTACCATTTTCATTTGTCATATTGCACTTCTAGTTGGACATTTTTTTTGTCATACTTTTACTCTATTTCTTTAAATCCTACGTGATTTTCACACCTTTGTATAATATTTCACCCCAATGCAATATTATGACTTGACAAGTTTTTCATGTCAAATTTGAACTTTTTCTTGCGATCGATTGTTCACTGCCAGCGCCATTCAGTTGAAATGGACATCTTTCAACGAGTTAAAACGTGAATCTTATCATGTTAAAACCTGATTCTTGTAAAATGCAGTCAAAGATGGTTGACCTCCTTTTTCCAGTTAACCTATTACAGATTTCCAAGAAAGTGAAACTGCTCCCAGAACTCAAGTCGTGTCACAACAATATGCAACATCCCTGCAGAGTTCTTCACCAAAGCATCGGATGCATAAACAATTCCATAACACCTCCCTTGTTTCACATATCATACATTTGGATTCATAGAAAGCAGAAATTAGACACCCAAGCTGCATTTTGGGAAGATAAAGTGTCTTGGAATCAGCATATATTCATAAAATAGAGGTGTGTACGTTATGGCTGTCAAGACATTTTAATGGTGAAATGAATGGGAAGTTAACAGCAGGGGGAACACTTAACATTTCTTGCTTGCACATTTTGTCAGGCCAGTTGCAAGCAACTGCTTCAAAGATATGTTAAATGAGGACACTTTTGACCCAACGTCTTTTTGATGGACGTTCATATAATGACACGGACGGCATCCACATGAGGAAAAATGCTGACGTAAAGCGGATACAAAATTTGGCTGTTGGCAAAACGAGGCCTGTGTCACGCACACCTTTGCTATTTTCAGGTTGATAACAGTTGGGAACCATTGTTTAAAATTATTTTGAGTTAGATTTTTATGATTAAGACTAAATTTGTAAAGTCTTTTTTTAATATGTCAATATTTTTCTCCACAGCTTGTAACCCTTTGCGCACAAATAAGATTACAGTGTCCAAATCATTGGAAAAATGTAACAGTGTTAATCATTGTCTCCCATTGACAGTGATAGACATCTAATCCATTTGATAAAGAAACCTTCATTCAATGCCACACTCCAATTTTATATGTATTGGAGATCTACTAGTTATAAATTTAGTATAAATTAACAGCAGAAGGTTAAAAATAGCCATACGGGTGGACATTTATCATTCTCCTTGGTAGTGGAAGAGTTAATAAACATTGTAGTTATGCCTGTTTCTTTCATATTTCATTGGCTTTTTTCATAAAAAGGAAAAAAGTTCACTATTTTTTTCTTTTTTAAAGAATATGTGTAGCATAGCTTATGTGAGTTACGATTAGATTTTGGATTCCTCACTCAAAAATGAGTTTATATTCCGCTGTCGGACCAAATTAGGCGAAATATTGTTTTCCCAGTGAAATGATGAACTGCGAACCGAAATGAGGTGTGTTGAGGTTGAAGTTATATTTTAGCTGTTTGGAAATAGATCAAATATTTTCTAAAAAATGACTGACATCATGGATCCTTTTGATGTAAAAGGACAAAGAGAAGACTTTTCCAGAGATGTTGTTGAAGAATTCTGAAAATAATACATGTGCTGAGAAGGGGGGTTAAATTACAAATTAATGTAGGGTGTTACTGCATGTTTTATTGTGTATATATACAATTTATTTAATCAAACTATGAAATGCAAATACTAGGCGATATTCAAATTTTCCCAACAAAAGCACAAAAGGTTCTTATCATTTTGGAAAACATACAAAATATGTGATCGATTATAGAGAAGCCACCATTTAGATACATACTTTTTTTCAATTAAGTACAACTTTAAATGTTCATATTCTCACAAATATGTTCAAATTTCCCAAAGGATATGATCTTGTAGCCACTAACATGCTGAAATTTATCACTGCAGCTAATAAACTGCAACTGCCAAAAAAAATACTCATTGAATCGAATGATCACCTCTCATGGTTCAAATGGATTGGACGCAAATGACCAATCTGAAACTTGTCCAGTCACTGCCAGCCATCCCTTTCAATAAAAGTGTGCATTTCTTCACCAATTACAAATCATAAATAATCCAACATCCAGCACGTGTCTCCTCCTACTGCTACTGACGTCAGTGCACAGCACTTGTCAACACTCCCGCACGGCTCATTAAAGGCGCCTCGTGATAATCCCATCCTCCTAATTTCTTCAATCCAACACCACATTCTCTCGCAAGAAATTCGTCAGAAATTCTGCATTTTTCTTATCATCCCGTGGGAAGTAAATAACCAGATCAACTCATCAACTTGACCACAACTGCGAATCTGTTCAAAGAGAATATAGAGAGACTTTAATAAAATATAGAATACATACATAATGATACAACACACTTCTGTACAGTACAGTAAAAGTGAATGTTAATTAAGGCAGCTTTGAATGACTGCTCACGTTGCACACGTGGAAATGTACATAGAACAAATAAAAGAACATGCGTGTTATTTCCGGCACTATCAGTTTTTATTAGCTTTGGGCCTACAATAGAGCAATACTTTTTGACGATTACATCTCATTTACATTCAAAAAAATCCCTTCGATGGAAGAGTTTACATTCAGAAAAAGGCAGATTTAGGTTCTTTGATCATCAGAAAAGTAACCACAGCCCACAAATAGACGTGCACAATGGTGGAGAGAAAAAAAATGCTGTCACCCACTGTGGCAGTGGGTGTGTCAAACAAACAACAAAAATGGGCCTTTATTAGAACACAGTTCACAACTTATCACTAAATATGTAACACGACGAGCACAAAAAGGGACACGTGCTGCTCCGAGCTGTGAAACACTGAATGGACACATCATTAGGTACACCTGCATTCATCAGAGTGGCATGCTGGGAAAAATAATGGGCGGTCTGTTGGACACCTTTGAGATTCGTTAAATGAAACACCATCAAGGGGTTTGACTCACTGGCTGCCATTGACGGCAATGATCGCCCCTCCCAGTCGAAATAGATTGGACGTCTATTGCCGTCAATATCATGAGTTACATTGCATTGCTGAAAAGAGGATTGTTTTTTTTGTTTAGATGTGTTGATCATTCATTTATAAAACATAAAAAATAGAAAATGCTGAAAATTGATGTCCAGGTGAATTTTTAGTGATGAGCGGATGACTTTAAATTATATTGGTCAGACATTTTTATGGGTTGAGTGGAACAGAGATTTTTTTATGTGGGGATAAAATTGAAGTCAGTTAGAAGTGAATGGAGAATATTTTAATCAGTGGGTACAGGTTAAATATGTCCAAAGAAGGATTTTTTTATTTGTTTAAATCTGCATGAAAATAGCTTCCTGCTTATCACAGATAAATGATATATACAGTATATCATCGTGTATAAATGTGTATAGTGTGTTTTATACACAATTAAAGTCACATTACTTGGCTTAATGCCATCACAGCCTGAAGTGGCTTAAAATGTTGGATTTTGGGGGGTGAAAAAAAGATAAACTCGACTCAGGATTTTGCGTCTTCCCAAGTCTCTTTGATTTTTTTTCTTTTTTTTTCATAGTGGAGTCCTATAATAATTGCGCAATATTCTGCGGGTGTACCTAATGAAATGCCAACCACTCGTCCGATTACGAGTCGACACCATTGTGACAAGTATACCACCCGTTGACGTAGCCTTTCTGGAAGTGGGCCGAGGCAAAAGTCCTGCTTTGCTGCGCGAAAGTGTGGCCGGCCTGGGTGCAGTGATACTGGGCGGCCTGAGCCCTCGCGGCGGTGCCGCCTCCGGTGCCGCTGTAAGAGGCTCTCTGGAGCAATCGCGTGTCCAGGAGGGGCTGCGACCTGTTGTCGAACCCGGGCGGGAGCCGTGACCTCGAATCGTCCGGACTAACCGAGATCAAGGAGCCCACTTCGTGGATGGAGCTGAGAAGCGGAGGGGACTCGGCGCCGCGGTCACCGGGCTGGGCGTCACCTCCCGCGGGCACCACGCCACCGCTGCTCTGGGTCTCCTTGGAGCCGTGGAGCTTCATGTGTTTGCGGAGCGAGCTCGGGTGCGTGTAGCACTTGTCGCAGCCTCTTACTTTGCACGTGTACGGCTTGTCGCTGGAGTGCACGTGCGAGTGCTTCTTGCGGTCGCTGCTGTTGGCGAACCTCCGGTGACAACCCACGAATTCGCATTTGAAAGGCTTTTCACCTGCACGTGCACATGGAGACAAAGTGGAGGGCGGCGAGGTTAGGCCCACTTACACGCCAGCTTTGAAAGCCCCTAACAGAGGTCGTAATTAGATAATGGGCTGGAAATCTACTACTCTTACCCGTTTCTCCGATTGCTGTATTTTTTTTTTCAATTTTCATCCGGAGGTATTATCTTTGCAGATGGCTCTGATAGGATGGTGCAGGTGTATTGTACTTAATGTTTTGGCAGGTTTCCTCACGTCCCCTCCTCTTTTTTTCTTTTTTCTTTTACTTTGGATATTTTACTCTCAGAAGATGTTCTCAACAAGTGATGGAGTGACTTTCGCTGCCAAATGTAGGTCAAGTTGCTTTCCTGCTTTTGCCTCAGTTGCTTAGCAGAATCGTGGTAAAGGAAAAGCGCCCCCCAGCCCCTTTTATCCCCCTCCCCATTGCAGACACTGCACACATGGGCCAGATAATCATAAATACACATTCGGTTTCGTAGAGCCCAGTAAGTGAATGACTTTTATTGTAATCATAAAAAATGAGACGGTGGATGTACTCACAGCATGGGGCGAATCGTTAATTCCTGCTTTCATTATGCAAACAATTTACAATGTAAGTCATGGTATCAATGTATGTTTTTGCTTAGTTCACACTTGCAGGAGTAGCTTCGTTCCTATTTTTTTATTAATACAAACCATGATTAGAACGAAACGTGTTGTATTATTTAGTGCTAATTGTAACATTGTATTGGATTTTCAGTTACAACAATCTCAAATGATCAATTTTGAAGTTGGGAAATAATAATAGATGTGTGTAAAGTTTTTTGGTTTGTTTTTTTAAGTTGGCCTCGCATTTCCAATCAACGAAATAGGAGTTTACACAACTGTTGTTTCTTGTTTTGAACCACAACTTCATGATAGTAATTCAAATATTAAAGCAAACATGCCATGAAAATTTTCTGTAAGAAATGAATTGCTTGCTTTGTTGTGTCAATATAAAACATTACCAGAAATGATAATTGATTATTTTAAGGTTCAGGCCCCAAACCATTTTCATAAGCATAAGATTAGTATACTATTATAATTGTGCATATCTGTGCATTTATTTTAAACGTAAACTTAAATTTAATTTTTGCTTTCAAATAAAATGCTATTCTTTCGTCAATATTATGTACGTAAGTCATTTTAATTACTATGGTGTGTATCTGATTCAGCCCTATTTGGAAATTAGATTAGCAGTCTCATCTTTGAAAGCACATTATTTTTAAGACATGATAACGAATTACGGGGTAATAAAGAGTTGATAAATCATGGTACTTCATTTAAAAGGAGGGGGACATAAGCAGCATAAATATTTGAGTAAAACAAAGCGACTAAAAAGAGGATAGAAGATACATTTGGGGGGATGGGGGGGGTCTTTTTGGATAGGGAAGGTGGTCCCTGCATGTACGCACCAGGCGCGTAACCACCACGTCACGAGCTCTCCGGTGTCCCAAGATTTATTTAATAATTTCACTGGAATGAAGTGGGAGCGGCCCCCTGGCAGTGCTGCCTATATATACAGTAGGGGCGCTGCACTGCTTGACTCATTTCTTGCATTTGTCCTATAAAACGAGTCACGCTTGGGGGAAAACGCCAGTCATGATAATAATTATATATTAATATTCACATTATTTTAAATGAATGATCATATTTTATTGCTCTTAACCCGATAGACGCTCAAACCATTTTGACTGGCGCTGGCAGTGAATAATCAATGCTGACCTCTCCCAGTCCAATTGGATTGGACGTCTACATCTGGGCGCCCACGGAATGAAAGCTTCCTCATCATTTTCCTCTTTAAAATGTTCACTCAATTGTACATCTTGAGTGCATTAAAAATATGAGTTATGGATGAATAAAGATATTTGCTATATCATCAAGAGCCGGAAAACTGTCTAAATAGTAAACTATTGCCAAACTACTTGCCATTTCAAAATTGAGTCAAGGAACGAACCTGTGTGCGTCCTCTTGTGGATTTTGAGGTTCTCCGACCTGGCGAAGACCTTCTGGCAGCCGTGGAAGGGGCACGGGAAGGGTTTCTCCCCAGTGTGGACCCTGACGTGATTGACCAGCTTGTATTTGGCTTTGAAGGGCTTGCTGTTGCGGGCGCACCTCTCCCACCGGCACACGTACTCGGGCTGCTCCGCCGAGCCGACGTGCTCGACAGTCACGTGGCTGACGAGCTCGTACATGGTCCCGAAAGCTCTGGAGCACGGCGGCCCGTCGGGACTCCACTTGCACACCAGCTCGCTCTTCACTTTGGCCCCGCACCTGAGGAGCGCGTCGCTTCCGCCACCGCGGTGCTGCACGAAGGGTTTGTAGAGCCCCAGGAAGGGTGTGACGCCTCCCTTGGTAGTGGGTGCTCCCCCGTACGGGTGGCCCCGGGTGAGGAGGTCGCCGGGCAACCCCAGCATCATCTGGCCGGGCTCGCCGCTGGAGGCCTGCTCCTGGTAGCCGGCGAAAAGGGCGCCGGTTCGGGCGTCCCTGCAGCCGGGGAAGTCGCGGTGGTAACGCGCCTGGTGGTTCCCCCGTGACGGCGCCAGCTGTTCGGTGCCCGGTGGCATGCCGCCTCCGAGGAGGAAGCCCCTGGGGCCGGGCTGCTCCAAGTAGTGGGGGAGCGAGTGGTCAACGTACGCACTGGATCTCGTCTCGGGGTAGTCGCGCAGAGAGCGCGAGGGGCAGAGTTTTAAGGAAGTGCCAGTGGGGAGTCCCGTGTGCTCCCCTGCCAAAGGTGGCAGCACCACGCTGGGTTCACTGCTCCTCTCCCCCGGGTTGACGCTGCACGGGAGAGGGAAGCCTGCATTGAACCTCGCCTGCAGGCTTGTCATGTTTTAGGTGCAAAAGTGGCGGACGGCAAACTGGGGAAAATTTGGCTTTTCGTTGAAAAAAAAAATTCAAAATGAATTTTAAAAAAGAAAAAGAAAGAAGAGGAAAAAAAGAAAAAAGGCGACGGGACAGAACGGTGGAAATGTCTGATCCCAATTGGCCATTTATCATCTGCATGTGAAATTGTTGGCCGTGAACTTGGCGGCGGAAAGGCGCACCGGAGGGCTGAGAGTTGCCGCGAGTGCCATCCCGCCCGCACTTTTCCCTTTTGCCCTCTTGATTTTGCGGCAATAACCGTGGTAGTAAAAGTGCCCCCGCAAACAGGCCGCGGCGCAAAATATAAAAGCACAGCAGGCACAGCGGCTTGTTTGAATGGGAGCTTTGGGATTGGCTGGAATGCGGCGTGATTGACAGGCGCTTGGGGTCTGTTTTATGAGGGGTGGGCTGCACAGCGCGGTCGCTCCCTGCACGACGCCCTTTTCAAATCGAGCAGAGAAAATGCTTTGAAAAGTGCCAGCAATACTCCCAAATATTGCTCGGGGCGCTTTTCTTGGCCCACCAAGACAAACCGGCAACGGCGCAAGAAGAAAAACGTTTATTGCGGGCCAAGTCCAGTGGATTGAATATGACTGCAGCAAAAAAAATAAAACACAAGACAATAGCCGCCCCGAGCATGATTTGTCTGTTTGGGAAAGAAAATAACGCTCTGTGTGCCCAGGACGATTATTGTCAAATCCCAATTGGATTTCCTGGTTTTCAAAAGTTGTGAAAATCATCTGTTTTATGTTTCCTACACTCCTGTTTGGTTTTAACAGTAGCGGAACAAGAGTGTCAGATATGGAAAACATTTGTGTGTAGTAGTGCAACACGTTGGCGCTATGTGCTGCACGATCATTAAAATTAATAGTCATGAAAGGTGCGCCCTCCTTCTTGCAGCAGCAGCACAGCTGAGTTATGTAAAAATGCAAATGAGGAAATGCCACAAACTAACTTTCCAGCTTCAGTGATGGAGGAATAGGTACATAAATATAGATTTCTTAGTGCATTTTAATCATCAATCTCCAATTAAGTTCACCTCACAGAGGGGAAAAATTGAATTTACGTGTATCAGTATTCACATTTTGATATACGAGAGCATTTACATTGCAATGCTGACGTCACCGGCAGAGGTTCCTCGACAGTGACAAAGCAACAATAAAAAAAGATGACTCACAAGGGCCCCCAACATAAAAGTGATTGTAATGCACCGCCAGTGTTCGTCAACCTCTGACCCGGAGAATTTCCGAAAATGAGTCGAGGTTGAAGGTCATTAAAGGGTAATAAAAACCAAAGGTTTCAATTGGGCATTCTCTGTGCACAAAAGAACAGAAGGTAAATAAATAAACCGAGGGCACCATTTAGACATGCATTAACAAAAAAAATGAAGAAAAAAATGTTACTATTCACCTTTACCTCAATAAATTAAACCAAACGTGATCTCAGATCCATAATTACTTCATGTTATAATTTAATTATCATCACATTTACCCTGTGTATACACATGCATATCCATGGATTTATATATAAACATAAATACACACAGTTTATAGATACTAAAATAATAAAAAGCTAACGTAAATAACTGTGTATAACTTTCTATTTTATTATTTCTATAATATAGTTCAATGGCAAAGCTACATACATTCAATGTATTAACAACCATTGCAATAAGTTGCATAAAGATTTTTAAGCAGCATGGTTTTTTTTGTTTATTTATTTATTTTTATTTTTTTGGAGGCTGTCTGTACATGGTGGCACTTCCTGTTAATAGTGTGACAGGCCGTTCAAAATCCGTTGTGACCAGTACAATGTAAATATGTTTCTCATCGATTCAGTCATTAACGGGGTCACATCCATGGCACAAAAAGCCATTGGAGATACTCAGACTGAACTGCAAACTCATACCATGTGATGAAAACATGCCTGAATTAATTATTTTGAATATGTAAAAACTAATTCATGGTTCAGGATATTTTTATTCAGGCTCATGTTTGTTTATGTAGATATGAACACATTATTAAATTGTAGGAACACTTTAGTTCATAATGTTTGGAGATTTTATCATTTTCTTCTTATTTGTATGTGTTTCAAAATGAGTGATGGGCCAATACTTATACTCATGCGGGCCGTATGTGGCCCACGGGTTGCAGGTTTGCCACCGTGAAATGGACCGGCATGCATTGCATATACAATTATACAAAATATATACTTGTGGTTTTTTTAACACATATGGTCTTGACTTGCATATTTGCGTCACACTGGTTCTCATCATACGAGTGTGTGTGGGCGAGCGTGTGGGGGTGTGTTTTCATATTAGTGTAAACGCATGTATGTGTGTAAGTGTCCACTTGTAGACAGACAATTTATAAAATAAACAAAATCATTAGATGCCTACATCCCTATAATCCTTTGTATCACCAAAACAATGCTTAGCGGTGCAAGAAAAACAAAGAATAGAGTAGAGTAGGCCCTAATGATCACCAAAGCAAGATGGCGCTTTTTCAAAAATGTGGGTGTGTTTCAATTTTGCTCGATTGTTGTATAAATGTCTGAGGTAACTTGCTGTCACATTATCAACTGAAAATACAAATGTACTTGCTTTCCAATTTTAAAAAAAGACAAATATCAACTGTATTTTACGCTGCAAAAGCATAAAGATCTTACATTTTGATATCTAAGGCACGAATGTTAGCAGACTGTGGTCAAAAAGTTTCATGAGTTGCATTGACTTTTATCATTGGGTAAGGGTTTAATACAAGTGGAAAATAGTTGTCACAATTGATGTTTCTTTGCTGTGATCTGTGGGAAAACTATAATAAAACTCATTACCTTTAAATTGTGAGACCATCAAACTATATATTCTTAAATTTCAGTACATTTTATAAAAAGTGTTTTGTATGGAATATGCATAATCCTGCTCATGAAAATCAGAAAACAGCAATAGTTACGCTTTAATTTTGTGTGTAAAACATTTAAAAATTATTTTAGCAAATTTCCCCCAAAATTGCATCTACCCAAACATTTTTCCATCATGAAAGCTAATGTTTTCAACTTTAAAGTTAAATACTACTGAATTGTCCAAGTCTGCATATATTTCACTTGGAGAAACCATACACCACATTACATAAACTTCAAGGAGAACACAAGAGTACCCAAAAGTACATACACAAAGAGGGTTTACATGTAAAAAATGACAAAATGTAACTCCATCATGACCGCAATCTTTAGTTTCAGATTATTTCGCTTTTCACAACACTACTATCATTTACACACCATTGAAGGTAAACATAGTCAAACAAACCAGCACATAATGTCTATGTCGACAGCTGCACCCCTATGATACCATGGCACAAGTGTGTATTAACACGAGTTTATCCAGTATTGCAGTGTCCACTGAGACAGAGCGGTGACAAACCATATCATGATGTACATATGCTGGACTCAAAGAAGAAAAGTCCACACGGTAAGCTAGTCAGTCGTAATATGCACAGCAAACTTTCCCTATCAGCTTGTTTTTAAAAATACAGGATAAAGACATATACCCGATATGTGCATGGTGGACAACAAGCTGATAAAAGAATGGTGCATTTTGCCAAATAACTTCAAACCTCCAGGGGGGAGAAAAGAAAGACAGAATGCAAATGTTGCGTGCTAATTACTGTATGAGGAAATTAAAGTCAGCCAATGTATTTTTATTGGGATATTGTCAAATATCCAGATTGCTCTCAAAGAGCGAGAAGACAAATGAGAGGAGAATTTCTATTTTGGAAATATTCGAACACAGCCAGCCTTGGAGTCGGATTACAACAACAAAAATGTGTGGAAATGCTTCACAACAATGAAGTAACCTAAAATTGCATCCATTCAGCTTTACTCTATGTATTTGTAGCAGATCTATTTGAAAGCATAAGCAAATTCACTCACTGGACATTTCATTAGGACAGCAAAGACAAAATATATAAAGTCACTTTTCATTAATAATAAAGTGTCTTCATTGAGACACTTTCCACTTTTTAATTAACCTTTGTAAATTGCACCCTTAGGAAAAAGCAGCTCAAAAATAAAAAATAATACAGAAAAATCATAAATGCATCAACAAAACATCAAATGGTGATGTGACAACATCCCAGTCTATTGGAAATGCAAAACAAAATGTGGCTTTACCATTGAACTCCAGCAGCATGCATGCATGTATGGATAGGCCTGCCCATTCACATGAGGTGTGCACTACATTATAGCACCCCTGCAATATTGTCATAGTTTAGCTTGGCGCGCATGCTCACTCACAACCAGATTACATTGGATCCAATGGGGTACCCCCCCAAAAACTGCCCGGTGCGGTAATCCCAGCCCGAGATAACAAAATAATCGAATTACACACGGCACACAATGTTATATAATATTACACATAGTGTAATTAGTGCGTTCGGTGCTACAGGACATTTTAGGGAAATGCTTTCATTCCGGAATTCAAATATGTGGGCTAATATGAAATTGAATTATCTCACATCGACAAACCTTGACAGGTTTTACGGTAAAATGCTACCAACTGCCAATTTGTCGCATGTAAACAGGTCATGTTCACACACGCGCACACGCACACATATTTTCCAAAATCAGCCATGCAGCCCCGCCCCCTTGGGGCAAAAGAACTACCCATCTATCGCGCATGCTGCCTTCACTGTCATGCAGAAAAGTCAGACAACTCACCTCTCCGAGTGATGAGAGTGGATTGGGTGTGGAGGGGACTGAATGGGAAAAAGTTGGAGCCGGTGTATGGTCGAACGGTGATGAAGGTGGGAAATGAAATGAAGGGGCTGATTTTGGAGACTTTTTATGGGGAGGCCCTTCAAAAATAAAGAATGTGAGCAACTCCTTCCTTGGACAGATTGAGGGTGTGTGTGTGTGGATGGAGTGTGAGTAAGGGGGGTTATGTGAAAGGCTCTCGGTTAAAAAGCGCCGCTTGAAGCACTCAACGCGTCTGTGAACTTGATCAGATTGTATGTGTCCTGCAGAGAGTCAGCGGTATCCCTCTGAAACTCGCTCAATGCAGGCCCCCCTCCTTTCCTTCTTTTGGGGGGCTAAGCACAAAAAAATCTTAGGATATTACAATTACTGCCATCTTTCTGTCTGTCTTTTATCCCCCACCACCACAAGCCAGCCTTCACCCTCCTCTTCCTCACTCCCCACCCCTCAGTCTTACACCCTATTGAGATTTGCTCGAAAACCCCCTCCCTCCCCCAAAACAAAACAAAAAAAAGTATTTAAAGCTGCTTCAAGAAAGCCCTTCCTGGATATATTCCTACAGATACATAGGCAGATAGACAGACAGGCAGATAGACAGACAGACAGACAGATAGCGACAGACTGACAGACAAAAAGACAGACAGACAGACAGAGAGAAAGAGAGATAGAAAGACAGATAGACAAGAGAGACAAGAGAGACAAGAGAGACAAGAGAGACAAGAGAGACAAGAGAGACAAGAGAGACAGAGAGACAGAGAGACAGAGAGACAGAGAGACAGAGAGACAGAGAGACAGAGAGACAGAGAGACAGAGAGACAGAGAGACAGAGAGACAGAGAGACAGAGAGACAGAGAGACAGAGAGACAGAGAGACAGAGAGACAGAGAGACAGAGAGACAGAGAGACAGAGAGACAGAGACAGAGAGACAGAGAGACAGAGAGACAGAGAGACAGAGAGACAGAGAGACAGAGAGACAGAGAGACAGAGAGACAGAGAGACAGAGAGACAGAGAGACAGAGAGACAGAGAGACAGAGAGACAGAGAGACAGAGAGACAGAGAGACAGAGAGACAGAGAGACAGAGAGACAGAGAGACAGAGAGACAGAGAGACAGAGAGACAGAGAGACAGAGAGACAGAGAGACAGAGAGACAGAGAGACAGAGAGACAGAGAGACAGAGAGACAGATAGACAGACGGACGGACGGACGCGCGGGCAGGGGGGTGGGCAGGCGGGTGGACAGACAGAAAGACAGACTGACTGACAAAAAGACAGACAGACAGACAGACAAACAAGCAGGCATGCAGACAGACAGACAGATATTCACTCTCCATTCATTTGTTTGGACCCCCTGTTACGCAACATTCGTACACAGAGTGTGAGTTAGGGGGAGGGAGCCGGTGGGGTCCCGCGCTGGCTGCCGGTGCACCCACTGGCGCTCGGAGCTCCACCGGCTCGTATTTACCTGCAAACTAATCCCGACGAGAGCCAATGAGAAGGCGGCGGGCGAGACGAGCTGCCATCTTCAATCGACATCGGTGCCAATCACTGGAAATCCGGCCAATTAGCGGCCTGGTTGCGGGTCACGTGTGAGTCGGGGAGTCGACCCGCGATTGGCTAGTGTAGCTCTGCCTCCCGAGTTCATTTATGTTCTGGGAGTGAGTGATTGACTTTATCAGTCCAAGGACATCATCCGCGTGGAAAGGGGGGGAAGTTTGAGCCTGGTTCTCACGGAGCGTGCTCGACGGGAGTTTCCTCCTAAGTCTCGCAGAGGATTCGTCCCCGTTTTCGGGGGGCTCGTTTCGGGGCTTTGGTTTTTTTATTCCCGACCGGCGGTGCGGCAAATCACGGCGCAGCGGCTGCAGCGTGCGCGCTCCGCTAAACTGGATTTTAAATTTCTTTTCTCCTAAGTTTTTTTTTGCCCCCCCCCTCCCACGCTCTGACTATGCTTCTCGATAGCGGTCCACAGTTCGCGTCGCTAGGAGTGGGCGGCTTCGGGGCGCCAAGGCACCCCGACATCGGCAACAGGGACGCGAGCCTGGGACTCAACCCGTTCAGCGAGTCGTCGCACTCGGCGGCGTTCAAAATCAGCCCCGTGGGCCACGACATCGCCTCCGGTCAGACGTCCGCCTTCACCCCACAAGCCGGCGGCTATGCGGCCGCCCTGGGACACGCGCACGGCGGCCAGGTGGGCTCGTACGGCGGGGGGGCGTTCAATTCCACGCGGGACTTTCTCTTCCGGAACCGGAGCGTGGCCGAGTCCGGCGGTCCGAGCGCGCAGCACGGGCTCTTCGCCGCCTCGGCGGGGAGCCTGCACGGGCCGCCGGGCATCGCCGAGAACCCGGGACATCTGCTCTTCCCCGGACTCCACGAGCAGGGCGTCAGCCACCCGTCGCCCGGGGGCCACGTCGTCAACAGCCAAATGCACCTGGGTTTGCGCGGGGACCTTTTCGGGCGGGGCGACCCGTACCGGCCGGTGGCCAGTCCGCGCACGGACCCGTACGGGGCGGCGGCGGCGGCGGCGCAGCTGCACAACTACAACCACCCCATCAACATGAACATGGGCATGAACGTGCCCAGCCACCACGGCCCGGGGGCCTTCTTCCGCTACATGCGGCAGCCCATCAAGCAAGAACTGTCGTGTAAGTGGATAGACGAGCACCAGATGAACAGACCCAAAAAGACGTGCGACAGGACGTTCAGCACCATGCACGAAATGGTCACGCACGTATCCATGGAGCACGTCGGCGGACCCGAGCAGAGTAACCACATCTGCTTCTGGGAGGACTGCCCCCGGGAGGGAAAGTCCTTTAAGGCCAAGTACAAACTCGTCAACCACATCCGGGTGCACACGGGCGAGAAGCCCTTCCCGTGTCCCTTTCCGGGCTGCGGGAAAATATTCGCCCGCTCAGAAAATTTAAAAATCCACAAAAGAACGCACACGGGTAAGTCCCCATACCTATACTATATATCAATACATATATATAAATATATATAAATAAATTGGTATATATTTATATATATATATATATATATATATATATATATATATATATATATATATATATATATATATATATATATATATATATATATATATATATATGTGTGTATATATATATATAATTTTTTAAATATTGTTTTTGTATATGTAACAAAGTGTGTGTGTGTGTGTGTGTGTGAGTTTGTATATATAAACATATATATGAGGGACGTTCTGATGACGTTCCCACAGCGTGTCTGCATAAGTGTGTGTACGGTGCTCCACTCGTAATCTGTTGCTTCAGTGTTTACTAAAGTGAGAGTAGTCGCGATGAATAAATAAAAGCTGACGAACGTGGCGTTTAGCGTGGACTTGCACGGGTGAAAACAAAACGCAGGTCACTGTGTTTTCTGATCTGCACGTTTTCACATTTCTTGTGCGTTTTGTGATGATTTTGCCCGTCCCCCTGCCTCCAGGTGAGAAGCCGTTCAAGTGTGAATTCGACGGCTGCGACAGACGCTTTGCCAACAGCAGCGACCGGAAGAAGCACATGCACGTGCACACGTCGGACAAGCCGTACATCTGCAAAGTGTGCGACAAGTCCTACACGCACCCCAGCTCTCTCAGGAAACACATGAAGGTAATTAACGTCTTCATTAGACGCCTTAAACACATTAGCTACGATTTAACACTTGTTAAATAGCCCCTCCCTCCTCGTCTGCCTTTTTGTTCATTCAAAACAATCATTTTCATGTTTTGTTTATTTTTATTTTAAATCTAATCTTCTTTATGGCAGGTTCATGAGTCGCAAGGGTCCGAATCGTCCCCGGCTGCAAGTTCTGGATATGAGTCGTCCACACCCCCGGTTCTGGGCTCGGCCTCCAGTGAGGACCCGACAAAAACGCCCCCGTCGGGGGTGCAAAACACGTCGGGACACAGCGAAGGGCTGGCGCCTAACTTTAACGAATGGTACGTTTGAGGACGACAAGCAGATGAAAGAAAGCCTGACGTGGAGGGAGCGCGAGGATATGGATATAAAAACAACAACAACAAATGAGACTTTTTCCCAACACACACACACACACACACACACACACACGCATACACGCGCACACATACACGCGCACACATACACGCACACACACACATACAAACACTTTCACTCTAACACACTCCCACAAAATGGGACAAGCAAGAAAGCGTCCGAACTCAGGATTTACCCAAATTGGACTTTTTATTCCACAGTTTGGAGGAATTCAAATGAAAAAAAGGAAGAAGAAAAAGCAGAACACACATTATTTCATTGTTATTTTCCCTTTTGAGTTGGAAAAAAAACTACAGGAGAAAAATGATTTATTTTTCATTTCATGTATTTTCTCAAAATGTTATTTAAAAATAAAAAGAATAAAAAGGGAGGGTTATTTCACTGTTTTATAATATTAAAGGGTGTTATTTCGCCCCTTCAATTGATTGTTGGAACTTCAGTCTTAAGAAAACGTGCCAAAGTCTTTTTTGTCATGAACTTGAACACAGTTTAAAAGATTACAAAAAAAAGAAAAACAGAAATAAATATTATACTCGTGAATGTATTTCCTTGTTTGATGGGGTCGAATCTGTTGTCAACGTCCGTTTTTTGGGTGGAGAAAAAAAAGAAATCATGTGGTATTAGGTTACGATTGTTGCCGTTGAATATAATAATAACGTTGCCTTTTGTTAATATGCCGTTGTAAATACATATCCATGATGCCATATTTATCAATTTGTAATTTAATTATGGGTATAAGTTCTGAAACGTTAAAAATATTTATGGAAATGTTTTTTCTAACAACAAGTGTACAGTTTGGGCTCTTCTTCACTTAAAACAACAACAAAACAACAAGCTCCAACATAGTGATTGTATCCTTTTGTCTTTTCCTTTGCTTTCTTTTTTTAACCGGTAGGCCTATACGTGTCTTATTTGCATCGAAAAATAAATATTCTATATATGGATATGATGGATTTGTTTAAATATGATGCAAGCTATTCCCCATATTTTCTTTATGAGACCATTGACATGTACATGTGTGACCTTGGAGGAGGGTTGAGAAGCTATAAAACGGTTCTGTGGATATCTTTATGTGAGAGGGCAAATTTTTAACATTGGTTTTGTATATTTTACTTTTATAGAATCAGACATATAGATGTCAAATCTGTAGCATTAAAAAAGAACTCAGCCTATTGCACTCTTTGTTACAAAAAAGGAGTGTGTATTTCCAAATCAAGGTGACAGAAATTTAAAATTGGGAGTCATGCACTCAAATTAGAGCAACAATTATGATTTTTTTTAAACCATAGTTCCAACAATGTCTTTGTGCAAGTATGTTTTTAAATGTGTGCATCGGCAACAATGGAACTGTCACAAGAAAAATAAAAAAAAAGTTTTTGTCTATGAGCCTGCATTGTTTTCGACGTAACTGTGTGGCAAATAAGCCTGTTCTCTGTTGTGGTGTTTGCATTTAGAGCAGTTTAATGATGCTTGTTTTTTATGTGGGACTAACTTGAGTTTTTCGTGTGTGTTGTAAAAAATAGTGAAAGAAATTTTCGATCTATGTGGAACTTTTATTTTGGAGGGGTTTAAAAAGAGTTACAGCATTGCATTGTAACCTATTCTCAAGAATCCAATATTATGCAGACACAAAGTATATTGTGAGAACAATATCAGACCACCAGCACCAACTTTAAAAATAAAATGTACAAAAAAACGGTATCTCATGATAGTGAGATAAGGAAAAAACGTTTATTTAATTAAATAATTTAAGGAGTATATGTTTTATATGCTATTTTATATACTTTAATTTAAAGACAAACTACTTTTTCTTATGCCCGTCCCTCATCTGCAGAGCAAAAATGTGAAAATATCGTCTGTATAAAACAAAAAAAACAAAAAACCCAGCGAGAATGTGATGTTGTAACACTTTCTGGGAGATATGGGTCATATTCCGAGGAGGAGGAAAAAAAAATTTTGTGTCACTGTGCCACATTGAGGCAAATGTTAAGCCCACGTTCATGCCTTATCGCCTGTATAAAAAAAACACCAGGCATAATTGGGCTTATTGTGTATTTTTGCTTTCTTTTCACACAGCAAATGTGATTTTTTTTGTATTTTTGGGGGAGGGGGTGGGTGGAATTAAAAGCAAAACATTCACCAAAAGCGTCGTCCAGGTGAATATTTATTATTGTTATTATTATGCTCTGGATGTTATGTGCATGCCTCAGACTGCAAGGAGTCACTTGAACTTGACACCTAGAGAGGCGCCATTTTAGTATCTTGCCTTGCGACGTGACACATCATCTGTGCGCATTTTAACTCAGTGGCCACCTTTGACGTTATGTTTCTATACCATTGACGGCGATGGCCGTCCAATCCACTTTGACTGGGAGGGTTGACAGCGATCGCGCCTATCGCCGTGAATGACAGACAAAAACAAAAACGCAAAGTTGTAAGATGATATTCAGACCACCTCCCTTAAATATGGCGAGCAGTATCCTCAGCTTGTCTTTGAGTCAGACTCCCATTTTTCTCCCACTTTTGCGCAAGCGCGATTATTCCTTTGATATGTGTTCTTTTACCCCACATTCCCTCCTCAGCTCGTCAAAAAGCACAATTCAACTTCCTAATAAACAGAGACCCCCGTCGAAGGGTCAGAAAACCAAATGCCACTAACGCGCGTTCATTTCAAAGGCAAAAGACGGCTATACATCATTTTTGTTTTAATGTATATTTTGACGGGGGGATCAGGGGGGGCGCTACAGTAAGTACCCGGATGATGGCACCACCTCCTCATCACCATCCGGGGGAGAAAGCGAGCGAGTGCAGACTGTTTCAGCGGCTTGGGCTGAAGTTTGATATCGGATTGATTAGTCACTGCCCCGCTTCCCTCCATATGCCACCCACCTTCCGCCCAATGAAGAGTATTCGCTGGCTAAGTGGAAGAGGAGTCCGATCTATAAGAGGATAACCCGACCCAAGCAGGTCCGCATCGCCCTTTGTCACGCAATCGAGGCTGCAACACCCCGCCCCATACATAAAAAAAATCATACAAACTACGATTAAATCAATGAGTACAAAGACTCCATATTATGTGACCACTTATTCATATTGACTACTTATTCATGTCGATTACGACTTATTTATTATGTTTACTACTACTTATTTATTATGCTGACTACTTATTTATTACTTATTTATTATGCTGACAACGTATTTATTACTTATTTATTATGCGGACTACTTATTTATTATTTATTGTTATAATTATTATTATTATTATTATTATTATTATTATTGAGTAATCAACTGATTGTTTGAGTGTTGTTTTGTTGACTACATATTTATTTATTATTTATTACTTATTCATTGATTATTTTTTATTATTTATTGTTATGATTTAGCGCGTCGGCCTCACAGCTCTGGAGTTCATAGTTCGAATTCAAGTGAGTCCACCTGTGTGGCATTTGCATGTTCTCCTGGTCCTGTGTGCGTTTTCTCCGGGTATTCCGGTTTCCTCCCACATTCCAAAAAACATGAGGTGGTAGGCTGATTGGACACTCTATATTGCTCCTGGGCATGAGTGTAAGTGTGAATGGTTGTCCGTCTCCTCGTGCACCCCCCACGACTCTAGTGTCGATAAAGTGGTTCAGAAAATGAATGAATGAATATTTATTGATTATTTATGTCTATTTGTTGTTATTGTTATTTGTGAACTCCGTGGTGAAGCTTTAAATCTCATTATACTTGTATAATGACAATAAAAATATTTAATTCAATTCAATTCAAAAATATATAAGAATGCCTGCATCCGATTCTGGGGGGAGTATTTGTTGTGATTGCATGACATGACATATGCGCGATGAGCTCAAGGGCACTTTAAAAGCTAATCAACTGGTCTGTGACTGCCTGACGTGTAGCCAAAAACGCTTGTGTGGCTCACCACCAGGAATGGGCGCCTACCTATCAACATTGTTATGTAAATCGGTTGATATAAATAATTAATCAGCCAATTCCGTAAGGGTTTTAAGTTTTGCAAGATGGTATTAAAACTTGTAATGGATTAACAAGATAATAAATAAATAAGTGGGCTTTAAAATAGGTGAATTCATGTTGGCTGCCATTGACGGCAATAGACGTCCAATCTATTTTAACTATAAGTGGATGGCAACAACCCTGCCATTGAAATGGATTGAACATCTTGTCTGGTCTTAGGTGGGTGCATTGTGACAAAATGTACTTCACTGTTGTGAAAAGATAAATGCAGAAAAAAATGTTGGATTTATGGTAATATACTGTCAACTGAGGCTGCCAGAATTCTACCATTAAAACATTGTAAAACCATACAATTTTCATTGTCTAAATAACAAAAAATCCTACCATAAAAAGAATTATATTTTATATACCTATGCCTATGCTATGTATAACTGTTTTCTTCATAGTTCTCTTTTTCTTGTTCTCCCACTTTTTCAACTGGAGTTTGAACCTAGCCAGTAGCACATTCTCACTTCAATTGCCTGGACCCACATTTAAGCAGAAACTTTTCATTATTACTTTTGTGTGTTTTCCTACATCTTTTAGCTTATTTTCCTGTTTTGAATATAAAGCACTTTGGCTTCCCTCGTAAATCATGTAAATGTGCTTCACAAATAAAGTTTATTGATTGATTTCCTATCCTTCTATGCAGAAAGCACCTCCAAATCCAGATTGAAGACGAGGGCCAATGAGAAAGGATGTGACATGATGATGCCACCATCAAGCCTGCTTACATCTTATTTACAGCATAAAAGGTATACAAGGTTGTAATTGTAAAAATGATACAGTAAAATATACAAATTATAGTAGAAAATGAATATAATATATTATAGTTTATTTAGTTAGTTTTGTATTGTGGCTTAATGTTGCTAATCTAAACAAAAAAGTTAAATTCTTCGCCCACTCATGAAAAGTTCTCTATTAATCCTATCATTCATTCATTTTCCAAACCGCTTATCCTCACAAGCTTCGTGGGGGGTGCTGCAGCCTATCCGAGTTAAGTATGGGCATCAATCTGGAGATACCCCGAGTCCGTGGCCAGCCAATTGCAGGACACAAGGAACAATCATCAGGAGGACCATTTCTATCTCTTCTAGTGTCAATTCAGTAACTCAGTAATAATGTTGAAATTATACAATTAAAATCATGGTCTTGTTCAGGGGTGACAAGCAAGTTAGACACAAAGAGCAACAATTTTAAACTGTGAGAGTCAACGAGCACATCACGCAGTGACCTGCCAAAACAGAGATACACACAGAAAAAGGCACAAGTAAAACTATATTATTTACCATAACACTTTCTTCCCCTTATTATTTGTTTTTAATGGGCCATGATGAAAGTGTGTGTGTTTTAGAGAGAATAAAAATAAGAGAAACTTGAAACGAAGCATAGAGTCACAGTATATAGAAAATATGATGAAAAGCAAAGAGCCGTATTCATTTTGGCTGGGAGCCACATGCGGCTCGAGAGTTGCGTGTTGGCCACCTCTGGTCAAGTTGATTCCTTCACACTCAGCAGCCTTTTTACACACATACATGACAAAGTAGTGCATTTTACAAAATGTTCAGTGAGCAATAACAGACCAGAATTTCATTCATTCATTCATTTTACAAAGCTCTTTTCGAACAAGGGTTGCTGAGGGTGCTGGAGCCTATCCCAGCCAACTATGAGCACCCGGCAGGTGAGACCCCAAATCGGTGGCCCGTCCAACGCAGAGCACAGGGAGACAGACGTACAACCATTCACGCTCATACCAGGGGCAATTCAGAAAGTTCAACCAGCCTACCCTGCATGCTTTTGGAATATGGGAGGAAACCAGAGTACCCAGAGAAAACCTAAGCATGCCCGGGGAGAAAGCATAAACACCACACAGTGAAGACCGACCTGAAATCAAACCATCTTCCCCATAAGTGTGAAGCTCCTAACCACTCCTCCTCCAAGTCGCCTATACTAATCGTAATGTAATATGTTTTCACTCAATTTCTGAACTAATTTATCCTCACAAGGGTCGTAGGGGGGCTGGAGCCTATCCCAGCTGACTCCGGGCCAGAGGCGGGGGACTCCCTGAATCGGTGGCCAGCCAATCACAGGGTACAAGGAGACAGACAACCCTTCACACTCACACCCTTACCAATTTGGAGTGTCCAATCAGCCTACCATGCATGTTTTTGGAATGTGGGAGGAAACCGGACTCCCCAGAAAAAAACCCACACAGGTCCAGGGAGAACACGCAAACCAAGGTGGCCTGGCCTGGATTTGAACCCAGCACCTCAGAGCTGTGAGGCCAACGTGTTAAACATTCAGCCGCCCAGCTGCAATACTTCAAGATCCATGTATGAAATATAATATATGATTGATGAACATGAGATAACTTGGAATGAACATGAGCCTTCAACAAATAGAACATTTGCACATTAAAGCTTTAACTGAGTAACAAGAAATTATTTTAGATTGAAAAAATAAAAATAAAAAAATCACACAAAAATAAAAAGATGACTTGCTGCCAAACCTTCCTAGTTGAAAAGTGACTGGATATTTTTGCTGTCAGTAGCAGTTAAACCTTATCACATCCTACCAAAACTCCCAGTTCAAATGGATTGGAAATCTCTAGCCTTAATAACTGTGTTCCCATTAACCCTACTAATCTGAAAAAAACTATATTTTTCTGTGAAAAACTGGTAATAGACACACATAAAAATAAAAAAAGCAAAAACCAATAGTTTTCTTGTTTATTTTTTATATATTTTAATATTAAAATATAATACATGAGAACTGGGTATGAGCTTCCCAGTCACACGATTGCCTCCCCTCTATACGCCACTGGTTTTAGGTGCCCAGTCTTCAGTAAAAATCTCCTGGGAAGATTCCAGACGCTTTCTAGAAAAACAGCACCTATGTCACAACCATACTTAGCTAAAACCATTTATAGGTGGAGGAACAATTATAATGGAAACAGACCTAATGGCACAGGAAGAGTTAACAGTGCGCTCAGCCAATTAGCTTTGCTTATTTCACCTCCAGCAGGGTGTTGAATATGCACTAAGCAAAATACATGCAATCCACAATGTGGCTTTCTTTTTTGTCATGTAAAGCTATTAGCACAATGGCTTTGTCTTGCAAGGTCAATTATTCCTCTATTGCACCTCCTATTAAGAGGAATCTCATTTTATACTATCACTTATACAGCACATAGCCTGCAGGTATGAGTACTTTGAGGAAAGTGAGTGAAAGTGTCCTAATTTTAACAAATGACGTCAGTAAAGCTGAAGCCAAATTTCACATCAGCTTGAATAATTGAACCAGTACATAAACCAAAATGAGTAAAAAAAAGAACAAAGTACTGCTCAACTATTACCACAAATTGAAAATAAATCACTATTGCACTGAAAAACTTACATTTGAGATTTTGATTGTCGGAGATTTTGCCAACATTTTCAAGACAATTCCATTCATTGTGAAATTTTGAGTAACCTACTTTTGTCACCTGTAAGAAAAAAAACCAATGAAGAGCATTCGTCCTCTTCCGACTTCAAGCGCAACTATGGAAATGATGTCATCAGCTGATAGATAAGCTCATATCTCGAGGCAGCGCGTTAATTCTTCAACATCTGGCAAGGGAGGGAATGTTTGAACAAACCTGATGAATTTCTAAACCCACGCACCCACGCTAATGGGCCCCCAGAGTGGATGCTGTGTTAAGGGGGGGAAGACAACCAAGCAGATGTTCTCTGATTGTAGTTCGTCTTCACTTGTGTTGACATATTCTCAAAGTGACAGTGAGAAAGAGAGAGAGAGAGCGCGAGAGAGAGCGCGAGAGAGAGCGCGAGAGAGAGCGCGAGAGAGAGCGCGAGAGAGAGAGAGAGAGAGAGAGAGAGAGAGAGAGAGAGAGAGAGAGAGAGAGAGAAAGAGAGAAAGAGAATGAAACTGCTGCCTGTGTGTATATGTGTCTTTGATTGTGTCCGTGAGAGAGAGCAATAGATGGCAAATAAACTGGCCGTGGGATGTGTGTGTGTCATAAAGAGGGAGAGAGAGATGGAGAAGAGTAAAATTAAAGAGGGAATGAACGAGAGCAGAAAAATGAGAGATTGAAACAAAAATTGTGTTCAGGTCAGCCTTTATGTGTGAAAAAGACACTTAAAGCAGTCCAGATAAAACTGAATGTCTGCGGAAGAGGCACTCTGGAGAAAAAGAGAAAGGGGAAATGATCGAGGAGAGAATGAAAGAGTCAAGATTTAGTAAGTGTGTCCGAGAGAGAGAGAAGAAAAGACAAAAATGGAGCAAGGGAGGAAAAGAGAGATACAATATAGTTAATTGACTAGTCTTTGTTTACTTTTAAATGGCCAACGATTCAGTGATCAAGGGAATTAAAGTAGTTCTTGTGTAAATAGTGTTCAAATTATCACTAGTTAACACTGTAAGAGCCTCATTCCGACCCAAAGAATCAACTGCGTGCTACATATTCATTAACCTCTCATTGTAAAGGTGTTACTTAGAATCAGGAGTGGACAAAACAAATTACATTTGCTCTATTTATTGTAGATGAATATATGTGATAACCTCTTGAGCAATGTGGTGTAGCGGCCCACTCGCCTCACTTCGGTGTGGGCAGGCGCGGGCTAAATTCCCACTGGTGGCGGTATGATTGGGAGTGCCAATGGTCATTTGTCTCTCTGTGTGCCCTACATTGACTGGCGACGAATCTAGGGTGTAGTATTCCTTTTATCCGACGACAGCTGGGTTAGTACAGAACATCCACCTGAACAACGACCAAAGCACCTAACACTATGGTTTGGTTGACACCATATCATGTCAAAAAAGACATTTTACATTACCCCCATATTAGATGGGCTTCGTCATACAAAATCCCAGCTTCCAATGCTTCAAACCTGCACAAGCCACGATAGCCAATCATAGCAGACTTCGGCAACAGTTGTAGCCGCTTACCACTTGAAAGTATTTGCATTAACACCCAAGCTTCAAACCAGGTTTGAAGGACATGAAACAGTATCACTCCGCCTACGTCTAAATATACGAAGATGTACGGAAATGTTTCAGGTGTGTAAAAAGCAAAAACGGCCATGGGCTGAAGGAAGCCGATGATGAGAAGCTATATTTCCAATATGACTTAACATTGAGGAGACCACCAATCATTACTGTTTAACAAAGTCAATGTATGTTACAATACTAACATAACACAAGAAATGCTGTGGCAGCTACCAAAGAACATTACCCTGCTAATTAGCATACCAAACATAGTAATTTACATCACACTAGACAATCAATTTGTGCAAAAAAATGGGTACTGTCTCGAATGTGCTTTCTTGTTGCTTTATTTATTTCCAATTTTGTAGAACTGTTCAAAGTGTTGTTTTACCCCAGCCAACCCTCTAAACCAGGGGTGTCAGACTCGGGTTGGTTCGCGGGCCGCATTGACGTCAACTTGATTTCATGTGGGCCGGACCATTAAAGATATAATATTTATATATATTTTTTTAAAAATGGATTTAAAAAACTGGATTAAAAGCCCTGAATATTCTGTTTTTATAGATCTAAAACAATGTTTATTTTAGCTTTTTTAAATATATTTTTAGATTTTACAAAACTAAAAACACAGAAAAAATTGCAATTAATGATTTAAAAGGGGGGAAATCAGGAAATTTAATATACATCTATATTCTTCATTTTAATTTGATCCTGAAACAGAAAGTCGGCACTCATGATTTACTTTCCCGGGCCACATAAAATGATGCGGCGGGCCAGATTTGGCCCCCGGGCCGCCACTTTGACACATGTGCTCTAAACAGACACACAACCAAGTAACTTTTACTTTAAGTATACTTCAAATGAACAACTTTTAATTCTTACTTTTAGCATTATTTTTACACCAGTACTTTTTCATTCATTTTCTGAAACACCTCATAAGGGGTGTGCTGCAGCCTACCCAGCAAACTATGGGCAGAAGGTAGAGGAACACCCTGAATTGGTTGCAAGCCAAACACAGATTTTTATTTTTACTGAGGTATTTTTTTTAAATTAATGTCAAAGTACTTTTATTGAATAAATATATATTCACAAAAGGAAACACGCAAGAGGGTAAAACGTATTTTGACGACATTTTGCTCACATTTTGACCATTCTCTGCCATTGACGGCAGTAGAGGGTACTCTGACTTTTCGTCGAAAGACTTTTGGTCCCTGGTCGTTTGGTCGACCGGACGTTTGGTCGACCGGACGTTTGGTCGACCGGACGTTTGGTCGACCGGACGTTTGGTCGACCGGACGTTTGGTCGACCGGACGTTTGGTCGACCGGACGTTTGGTCGACCGGACGTTTGGTCGACCGGACGTTTGGTCGACCGGACGTTTGGTCGACCGGACGTTTGGTCGACCGGACGTTTGGTCGACCGGACGTTTGGTCGACCGGACGTTTGGTCGACCGGACGTTTGGTCGACCGGACGTTTGGTCGACCGGACGTTTGGTCGACCGGACATTTGGTCGACCGGACGTTTGGTCGACCGGACATTTGGTCGACCGGACGTTTGGTCGACCGGACGTTTGGTCGAACAGACGTTTGGTCGCCGGGTTGTTACTGTTGAAACCAGCTCTCAAAATTATAATCATGAGAGAGAGAGAGTTTGATATCTAAATATCTAATCAAAATATCAACAGTAAACTCCCTGTCATAATTTGACAGCGAGCGAACCCGGCGACCAAACGTCCGTTCTACCAAACGTCCGGGCGACCAAACGTCTGGTCGACCAAACGTCCGGGGACCAAACGTCTTTCGACGAAACGGCCGGGCACGCAATAGATATGCATTATCAATTTTCACTTTACATTAAAAGTGGGTGTCTACCACCATCAATGTCAGCCAAAGATTGAAACCCTAATGTCACGGTGCCACAATTATAAAACACAAATGTATCCCTTGATATTTTAAGAGAAAGAGTGGGGGGAAATACAATACACAACCAAGCTATAGCTGCCTGTCTTGAAAGCATGTGTGTTAACCTGCGTGCAAATATTGGCACTTGGGGGCAAGGGGATAAAAGATTGGCGCATGAGGTCTAATCAAAAGCCATGCAAGCACAGCAACAATAGGGGAATCGTTTTTCTATATGTTGTCTGTTAAAAGCTGCATGATCAGAGGTGATTTGGACTGTAATGATGTGCGTTTTGCCTGGAAAAGAAGCCATCGCGGCAAGCCAGTTGCCGGGTGACGGCTTCAAACAAAGCCAGTTTATCGCCTGGAATTTATATTTACGAACACAGATCCTTACCCTCCAAAAAGCCATGAAAAAATTGTTGCATTATAAGGGATGGACAGTCGATTTCAACTTGTTATTGTTTTTTAATCAATGACAGAGAGGTATTGTTGGAGAGGACAGGTAGGAGGGCTGGATGCAAAGGAGAGGGGGATGGAAAAGCCAGGTGCAGGGCGACCTCATGCCAGGATAATGTATGGGGCCAGGGGTGTCCACCAAACCAATCGCGGGCCTTTCACACTGACAGCTTTTCAATGCCAGAATGGGACAATCGCCACAATAATTGCCTTTTAAAGCATTTTGGGGACGAGAACAACACAAACGACAATGTCGCTCCCGATTCGACGGCCCCAGATAGGCTTATTTGGTAATAAGAAAAATAAATCAATGGCGGCTGGTGTTAAAGTGCACACGAGTGTGATTGGCAGGTCCACGCTTAATACATTGCACATTTTCCAGAGGCGGCTGTAACTAAGCTGCTTTGCTAAAACGTATCAAAGTCAAATATTTTCATCTGCATCTGCCCAGACACTCGATCCGTCCCCTGCTATGATGACCCGTGACACCTCTTTCCTCTTGATGGGCCTCACCGGGGGGACACGCAGAGAAACCTAAAACCTCCCTTTGATGGAAAATCTTACTTATTACTCCAATAAACAATAGTGGGTCACGTTAAATGAGGAAATAGCCCCTCATGCCTTGTCAAATCATTATTTTGGGGTCTAAATTCAATTAATGAGCTACCTTAAAAAATGCGAAGACCTGATTGGTTCTGCAGTGACCTGACATTTTAAAAACTGGAAAAAAAGTATGTTTCGCATAAAACTTCTTGAAAAGCATTGTGTGGTGGTGGACTTTCGGCTTATCCCTTCAGGTGGGTGAAATAAAAAGGAGTCTCGGGGCGTTCAAATAAATTGAGAAATAACGATTACAAGTATGAGGTGCTAATTAATGTACAAGAAAAGTTCTAAAACAGAGAGAATACAATTAAGAGGGGAAAAATGTCACAAGGAAAATATTAAATTTTGGCGAGAATAAAAACAGTCATCATTTTTCCCAGAGTCAAATTATGCATACAAAAAAACTGTATAAAAGTGACTATGGGTCTTACTTGATAAAAATAATGAAAAAAGTCATTAAGTTACAAGAAGAGCCTTAATAAGACATCCTTCTGTTAGAAAAACAAAAGTCAATCCTAGTCATTAAAAACGAGCAATGATTTTCAAAGTGTCCCTTTCCACACAAAGTCAAACATTCAGATTTTTAAAATGTAAACTATTGGTGTGACAATAATTGATAAATTGACAAGTAATCACTAATGAAAACCATGCTAATTGAAATCAAACTATTTTGAAATTAGATGAATCATTTTGAGACCTTGTTAACTACAAAGTAAATCAGTTCCTTCACATTCTCCAATTTATTCATTCTACAATGACAATAGACTGATCCCGTCAAAATAACACATTTGACAGCGTCAGCTTTTACTTTGAAAAACAATAACTCTTCCCAGTTTTCTCAAGTCACACGCCAAACCAACTAATGAAAAATATTCCATGTTTTTTATAATTTTATACAATTATTTAAAAACAAAACTGTTTAATCGGTTTTAAAACAATCATCTTTTTCTAACTACCATTAACCTGTAAATCCCCATGTGTGGGTAATTTACTAAAATGTCACCTTTATTCCCTGAAAAAAAAACTATTGGTGAATTTATTTCCATCAATAGATCCTATATTACATAAGAGCAATAAGTGGCGAGGCTAATAACAGTTTAATACAGTGAAATGCTCCCATGCAGGCACTTTGTTTTCACTCTTGCCGGGCTTAAATTATGCATTGGCGCAGCCTTGTCTGTCAGCTGCATAAAACATGACGTTCTTCATACATTCACCATGAAGAAAGCTGATGCAAAATATCATATAAGACGCAACACCGTCAATTGGTTCCGACGCAGAACAACATCAAAGTTCATCTCATGGGAACAAAACGAAAGTTGACCTGCCGAGCAACTTCACACAGTTCTCCTTTAACTGTTTGCTTTTGAAAGAGCAGTCTGAGCGCTCCGGTGATCCCAGTCTTGGAATTAGCTTGTCTTTGGGTTGATTTTTCCGTTTTTCCTCAATAAGGTGAAATCTGGGGCACGCACATTCTCTTCTGCTTGTCAGAATCAGAGGAGTGTAAAATTGCAACACCAGACAGCTGGGATAATAGCTCAGAAGGGGGCTAATGTCCCTTGCTATGTTCACAGGACATTTTTCTAATGACTGTATTACGAGGGGAAAATGATGCATTTCTGTTATTGTCAGTTTTATGAATGTAGCACTGACTATTCTGCTGTACAGGTGTATTTTGTAGACAGGGGGAAAAGGCACCATTGGCTTTCATGTGTGGAGCATCTTGCTCGGTTTGGACAAAATTCATTGCAGCACACACATGTACACAAACATTTAAATTACATGGAGATTACCGAAGTCTGGTTTTGAACCCAAATTCGAGTGATAATACGTCTGCTTTTAGATCATCCCCTCCCTCACCCGCCCCCTGAAAATCCCAGAAACTCACCAGTTAACACTCCCACTGGCACCAAAATCTTAGCTTTACTCTGAACCGGGCCAACATTCTGCGACAGGAAAGTCCAAGTTTGACATCCCAGACGAAATTTTCGCTCCAATCGCAGGAGGTCAAGGTCCTGCAAACACGACATTAGACAAAGTCGGACAAAGTTTTTTGCACTTCAGAAATATATTATTTTAACAGGTTTTGACACAGGATTCCAAAAGAGTGTCTGACCTTGACCAAACATATTAAATTACTTTTTAAAAGCCTGCCAACTATGGGGTTAGTAGAACACTCAATGGAAAGTCGGTAATTTGTAAAGCCCGTGTTATCGCGGAGATGTAAAAAGAAATGTCAGCAATAATCCCGGCTTGTTCTCAGTCATAGAACCTTGTGAAATCACCCTCCATAAGTATGTTTTCATGCTCTGGCAAGCCTGTAAACTAAAATCCGAGCGCTTCATTAGGAACATATAGTGTTTTTTAGATTGTTTTGATGTGTCCAAGCAGCAGACGGACTATTGGCTAAGCATTGGAAAGAGCAGACAGACAGACAGTCCAAGCCGGTTTAGCCTTGTTTAAAATTATTAATCCACTTCTAATTCCAGCTGGCCCCCTGATGGTGTAGGCCCCTATCAAAAAAATCAGCGCCTCCATTGTGAAGCCTGGCAGAAGGGGGACTGGGCGTATTTTTTCTGCTCCAATCAGTTTCTAGAGGTTGGGCGATTTAAAAAAAAAGAATCCCCAAAAACACCCTCGCACAGCAGGGGGATAACGGAATCATTAATTCCCCATTAATTTCGGGGGGGCTGCGGGCCCCTAATGTTGACACGATGTAGTGCTTTAGACTTAAGGGAAAAGGGGAAGCGACAAGTGCTTTTGATGGCTGCAATAGTGTTAAGACATAACATTGATGAATCTAAATCGTGCAAAAATGTAAAATAATAGTACAGTTTAGAGAAGGGGACAACCTAAATATACAAGAGGGTTCAATTGATAACAGCAGTATGCAGTATACATGCCTATTGTATGATATAAGGCATAAAAAAATAACCAGACTAACTAAAACCAAGGCATCCTCATTTGGATTCATGTATACAATGTTTCCCCGTGCCTTCTGGCAGAGTAAAAAAAAAGAACAAATACTAAAAACAAAACCTTCCACTGTAAATGAAGCTGACGAACAAGAAAAAGTAAATACACAAATAAAACATGCAGCCGTTTTGCTATCGCCACTCTGCAAACACCAAGGAATATCTAAGGCTACACACACCTGAGGGCGTGTTGTATAATTTGGAATATTGTTGTTGTTAATTCCGAGTTTTGGTGTAGGAGCTCATATTTCAAAAACCTGTGACTCACTGTTTGAGCAGGATGCAGCCACAAAGTGACATTTCTTGTAAACAGCGAGACTTGTGACACACCATCACGTGTTGTAGTGTTTACAGAAGTAAATATGGTCTCTTCCGGATGTCTTTGCATCATGCTTTTGTGTTAAAATTTGAGGATTTAACCTGATAAATTCACATGGTATCAAGAAGGAAAAAGTAAAAATTTTGTGTGGTCTGACCCGCCATTGTTTGTTTTATCGAAATCTGGACATCTGATTTATAGTCACATAGAAATGAGCTCATATTAGGTTATTTGATTATCACTTTGAGAAAGGTATCTGTTCCGCAATGCTTGTTATTTTGGATGTTTCTCAAAGCTTTGAGCAAAAATTACATGGGTTGGAAGGAAAGGACTCAGATGCAGAACTTTCATGAGTCAATCAAAATGACTTCAATTTCCAGGCCTTCACTCAAGAGGGATAAACAAACACTGCATTCTTTCATTCATTCATTTTTCGAACCGATTATCCTCACAAGGGTCCCAGGAGTCCTGGAGTCTATCCCTGCTAACTATGGTTACCAGGCAGGGGACACCTTGAATCGGTGGCCAGTCATTCGCAGGACACAAGGAGAAAGACAACCATTCACTCTCACATTCAAACCTAGGTGCAATTTGGAGCGTTTAACAAACTTATCCTGCACATTTTTGGGATGTGGGGGGAAATCTGAGTACTCAAAGAACACCCACGCAGGCTAGGGAAGAATATGCAAACTCCACATAGTGAGGACCCACCTGGGATTGAACCCTCAACCCAGAACTGTGTTAACCACTCTGTCATCAGGCTGCCACAAACAAGGCATTTTTAAATACAGTCTTTCAAAGGAGGCAGATGGAAAAATACTAAAATTCACTCCTTCTCAAAAAACCACAAAAACAATGCCAAAAAGCCAAAATAGCAAAGAAATTCAGTTGGCTTACCAATGTTCTCTTACTTTTTTACAAACTGAACTTCTTGAACAAGAAGTCTTCTGCTGTGGAAGAATGCTGATGATAACACTTCCAGAAGGCAACGGAGACACTGACTATCTATATACACAAAAGGTAATGGTACACAGGTGGAAAAAAATGCTGATTAGGGATGACATGAGGAAAAACAAGTGCTCTAAGATAATAAGGCTATGACTTTCAAGACAAAGCAGGAAATGATGTCACAACAAGACAAACCTCACCACGGTGTGACACCCAATCAAAATGTATTGTCAGTGTCTTTATAGTCGGTCCTCCCAATTGTACTCAATTGGAGTTGAAATGGAAATCTTGTAATATCTTTCTTTATTCATACATTCATTTTCTGAACCGCTTTATCCTTACTAGGGTGGCAGGGGTGCTGGAGCCTATAGCAGCTGACTTCGGGCCAGAGGCAGGAGACACCCTGAATCGGTGGCCAGCCGATCGCAGGGCACGAGAAGGCGGACAACCATTCACTCTCACACTCATACCTAGGGGCAATTTAGAGTGTCTAATCAGCCTACCAAGCATGTTTTTTAGAATGTGGAAGGAAACTGGAGTACCTAGAGAAAACCCACACAGGCCCAGGGAAAACATGCAAACTCCGCACAGGTGGACCGACCTGGATTTGAACCCATGACCCCAGAGCTGTGAAGACGACGTGCTAACCACTCAAGCCGCTATCTTATATAATCTATTCTGTAATTATATATAGTATCTGGGGCACGTTAGAGTGGTTAGAACGTCCACCTTAAAGTTCTGTTGTCGAGGGTTCAATTCCCAGTGGGTTCCAACCTTTGTGTGTGTGCATGTTTTTCCTGTGCCTGTGTGGGTTTCTTCCCACATCCCAAAAACATGCATGGCAAGCTGGTTGAACACTCTAAATTGCCCCTACTTATGAGTGTGAGCGTGAATGGTTGCCTGTCTCCTTGTGCTTTGTGAATGGCTGACAATCAATTGAGGGTGTCCCTCACCTACTGCCCATGGTCAGCTGGGAAAGGCTCCAGCACCCCCTGATCCTTTTGTGGATAAGCGGAATGGAAAAAGAATGTATGAATGCTCATATATCGCTCTCTACCACTCTGCCTACATTCTGCCATTATATAGACTGCTATTTTTACATTGCTATATTTGTCTCTCTTTCGTCTATGCTGCATGTGGCAAGTGAATTTCCCCCATGGGGGATGAATAAAGAACTATTGTATTCTATTCCATTCTTGCATTTTGTAGATTCAGTGTACATAAAATCATGAAACACAATACTGACAAAGACCTGAATTAAAAACAAAATATATCTAAAATATTCTTTTTATGTAAAATTAATAATAATAAAACCCTAACTTTCTGTTTGGAAGAAATTAACCAGCTCCGATTCCACTGTCTGTTCTAGGACAACTTTTTCAACGAGTGCCTAAATGTGATTGAGTGTACACAATGCTAATGATCACAAGGGCGTTCCGGGCTAGTAACCCCGCATGTGGCGGGGTGGGAATCGTCGAGGGGGGCTTGGGGGGTTGAGGAGGGCGATGTCAAGTGTCCAAAGAGGACAAAGAAGTCGTTCTGCTCCAGCTATTCCGATGTAAACATCATACCAGCAGAAACATGGGATGCACGAGCAATCCAACAAGGCCACAGCTTTGAATTAAGGGGTACATAACCCCCCCTTCCCCTCCATACTTTGGGGAGGAGTCCCTATCATCACCCCTTTCATGAATGCACACATGTACATAACACGTACGCACACAATCATGAGCCCATTATAGCTGTCTAGGTTCCGAGTGACGGCCTTTCATAGCGTTCTGTCTTGAAGCTAAGTGGTTATCATGTATGCACCCGACCATTAGGAAATGTCACACATATGCACACATGCTTGATATTCAGGAAAGAATGTCCAATTAGACCTGATCAATGGTGGAGAAGTAAAAAGTGTTTCAGGAAGAGACACACATTCAATGCTTTTTAATTTTTATCACATTGATTTGCTCACTCCTATTTCCGCCCTATCGCCATCTCTCAGCGCACCAGAAGATTGACGGGATCACAACAAAGGGAGATTGTGGTGTGCGTGTATGTGTGTGAGGGGGGCTAATTAATTAATTCTTTATTTAGTTTAAAAGTTCCCCCCGGGTGGGGACGTGCTCCGCGAATGTTACAGCAGACGGAAAATTACAGAGCGGGAGACAGTGAGTGACACGTGAACGGAGGCAGAGTCGTGTGGGCAGGGGGGTTTAAAGTCAGTAGGCATGGGGGTGTTGGGCGTGCCATCCAAACATGCCCATGCCCCCTTTTTAAAGCCATGGCAACATCGCCCACCCCCACCACATTCCATTTGAACAAAACCGTCATATTAATAATGCACTCATATGTGTGTGATGGGGGATGTGTGTGGCTGCTGTGGGGAATTGGGGGGTCCATTCAAAGTTCCAATTTTCCCAGAAACAATTCTCAAAATGGCAACAAATCACAGCCAATTTATCGCAGCGAGGGGGCCGAGTGTCCACCTCAATGGATGCAAACTGCTAAAATATCTTCCCTGCACGTAACCAGCTTTTGTCAAAAATGGTGTTCGCCCCCATATACTACAAAGCAGCATCCACCCACCCACCCACTCCCCCAAAACCAATAAGTAGGCCATGCAGAGAGTAGGCCACTAAAGACCAGGTCATTATTGATTTGACAAGCGAGTGAATAATTTATTTCTGGTGCAAGGCATCAGCTAGGTTGGAACGGTCAAGCCCAACCACGCTCAGAATTACGTTATATCGTCTCGCGCCCGGATTGGGAACGTTGCAACGCTAGCCGCTCTATGGGACCGCCTCTGCCGGCTCGGTGGTCACTGCTCCCAAATGGTTCCCCAATTCCCCCGCCCACCCTTCCAGATTTTGTATGATTTGCTCAGCCAAGTGCTGGTTAATTTACGATCATTTCCAGCTTCCCTGAAGCACTTGGCCAGCGGGACACAAGGACAGCTTTATGCACGGGTGTAATTCACACACTCATTGGCGCGGGACCCAGCAACTGCCTACCCGCACGGGAAGACTGATTTACACGCCGCCAGAAGAAGGAAGATGTCAGAAAACAGACACTTTTCAGAAGACGGGTCGTAATATGCCATTACCGAGTCTGTTTACTCAGTTGTGTTCTTTCAAGGGAGGAAAGTTTTCTTAAGCTTCAGACTGGTCAGTTGGTAAGGCTTCCATGTGTAGTCAGGCGAATGAAATAAATATACACCAAAAGGACTGTGCTCTAGTACAGTATGAATATTAAGAACACTTTTGGGGTGCAGAATTAGTTTGTACTGAACCAAGCCAACTTGTTGATGTCGTCACTATATCTGCCTCAAGCAGCCAAGTTATAAGATTCTATGGATATTTTTGTGCTGTGACTTCTTCAAAGAGTCAAATAATCTTTAAATTCGAGCGCAACAGTAAGTTATTTTCCCCCAGATACCTCTTTGATGCCATAATTTCTTCACCTACATGGGAAAGCTGGGGATAGATGGTACAAGCCGAAATTCTGAAGTCCTACATTGTCACATTCCATTGTTACATTCGTACTCACGTGTCTATGAAAAACGTGACTAAAATCTATAAACTACAGAGTTGAAAATTACTTTCACCCCAAAATGAAGATAATCAGAAGAAACTACAGTAGATAGCTACTCATTTGTTATAGCGCACACCAATTAGACACTGTCAGCCTTTCCCATTTCAAATAGATTGTACGTTTATAGCCATTAATGACAGCCAATAATTTATGAGCCTCAAAAAGAGGATTTAGGATATTTTTATGTTAGGAAAAAAGTCTATAATAAATTAGACGATGATCAAAATAGTGGCCAATCAATGTGATAGTAGTAGATTAGTTGTGGATTAAAGGTGGCAGCCTTACCTGAGATCGGAACTCATCGAGACCAAAAGAGGGCCAAGACTTTTGGATGTCGAATCTGAGACAACCAGAGATCAAAACGAGACTAAGAGCATACAAATATATTAAGAATGAAAAAAATATATCTATTTTTTAAATTCATGTCCGTATCTAGCTGGGCTCCAGCACCCCCGTGACTCTTGTAAGTGATTCCCTTAAAATTGCATGAGTTGAAGTTGATGAAAATCCCAACCGAAAGAAGACCAAGACCCCCAAAATGTAATCCCGTAACAGGTTTTCAGACCAATAATTGTTTTGAGGGAGACAACACTAGTCATTTTTTAACTGCTCCTTTAAAGTACTGCAAAATAACATTTTTTTGCATTTTGTATGTATGTTTTAGGTTGTTCAAGAACTAAATAGAGTTCAAGCACCTTGATGTAATACTAGAAGAAAAACATCCAATCCTAGCGACCAAACATGGTTACGTTTAATAAACAGTACAGAAAGTTTTAGCGAATTGTCGTCAATGGCAGCCAACGACTACATTTTTTTCTAGTGAGGGATTAGTCTTAAATTTATTGTAAAACAAAAACTTGTTTGTACTTTTTACTGCTTGAAATGCAGTCATCTCCTGTTATGTTTTGGTCATTGTCGGGTTAACTGTGAAGCAGCTGTGTTTCTTTCGTGCTCGCTTCCTTTCTTCCCCTTCACTACACGTCCATGCTCACACGCAAACACACATTTGTACAGGCACACACACGGACACACAGGGCCAGAGGCAACTGCAAGTTTCCATTCATGCTTTTCATTATCGGGCCTTGTCGACGCTTTACACGGCCTCGTAAAGCGCTGAATAACGGCACTTTAAAATGCATCCTGACACTATTACGTAGCGAGGCCTTTCAGTGCCGCATAGAGGGCCCGAAAACACCCGACGCTGACATTGCGCTGTTCGTTTATTGCCTTTAACTGCTGGATAAAAAAAAAGATTATGATGTAAAAATAGATGGATCACAAATGGAGCAAAGGTTGTAAAAGGAATTGTGTAAATGTCGATTAAATGCTGTAACTTGACTTTAAGTGGCAAATGTGAACTTGTACTCAAACAGACTGACCTCCCCTAACATCCACTTTAGTCTGCCCAACTCAACTACATTATACAGCTCTGTTTAAGTACAAACATTAAGGTGTTATGGCTTCCAAAGTGTGTCTTATCAACAGATCATAAAATATAATAAACAAATGAAACTACATAGATCAAACCACAATGCTGTGTTGGTAATCGCAGTGATTAGTTTTGTTTAACATGGTTTAATAAGGGCAGGGGCAGGTGGGGATGCTATTTCATGTTCATTTAAATTTAAGTGAGTTTAATAAATGACTGCACAAGCCAGCATTGTGTGAGTTGGTTAAATTACAAGACAAAATCAAAAAGAAAGAAAAACGGCTATTTTTGCATTGTAAAATATTGGCATTCTTCATATCTAATGCCATTCTAAATAGATGATTACCCTGTTTGTTTTAATTGACTAATATTAAACATCTCGCACCACAGAGTGACTCAAATGGTGAACATATATTTGTCTTCTATTTTGTGTAATCCTATAAACTGCACCTGTCCTACATAGTGTTTTAATAAGATAAAAATAACTGCTGTGGAAAGGCAAATTAATACATCAAAACGAGTGATGTGTTACAGGTCGTTAATCAGGTTTAAGTTATGCATACAGCAGTTTAAAAAAGTAGTAATTGTTTAAAAATTGTGGAATTAACCCAGTGATGTGACCATGACGTGACTTTTTACCTTTTTGAAAAAGTTGTAATTTGGGGAGTACAACAGATGGTAAAAAAAAAAATCAAGGTTATGTTAATAATTGAAATCTTATGCTTGCCAATGACGGCCATAGATGTCCAATCCCTTTCAAATAGCAGGACTCCAAATTTGAATGGGGATTAGGGTTAGTTTGTAGACCACCAAAACCAAACCGTTCTAGATCAAGTCTTTTAAAGTTTGTTAACCAATGTTTATAGAATGGTGAGAGCAATAACATGATATACTATATATCAATTCATAACAGGAGATAGTACTGGTACTTTGGAGAATCTCAAATTGGAATTAAAAAAACTGTCAAAAACAGCAAGATACTGTTAAATGGTAATACATAAAGACACATTTTCCTAACTTTGAACTTGTATAAAATGCACCCTCAATTTTTGATGTCTTTATTTTTGGATGAAAATGCATCATTTCCACGAGAAATTACTAGCAATGTGAATCACAAAATTGTTCTGATATTGTATTGTTTTGATGATAAGGTAATTGCCGCCATCACAGTCTGGCACAATTTGTTTTCATTCATGGGCCTTTGAAAAATGTAATAAACTACAATGTTCCTATTTAATACAGCCAGATACATTTTCGCTAATTGCAATGAAAAATACAAACAAACATTTATCATGTTGTTGCGGAAACATTTCAGACATTTGAATGAAAATTATATTTTTAGCAAAACAGCCTATCTAAAAGATGTTGTGGATTGATCACTTTGATTGGACAGTTTCTTAACCAATCAATATATCAATTAGAAGCAGGAACTCCTAGGTAGTTCACCATATCATTTGTTATACAAGGCTTACAATGAGGATTATCTCACAATACAATCTAAAATGAAACTACTAACAGGAAAACCAAGCTAATTCTATTACAATCGGCCAAAAACAGGCTAACTTAATGACAGTCTATGAGAATATTTCAGTGCAACAGTTCCGTAATGATTTGCTATATGTTTACAAAACAAATATTTTCTTTTCCATAGACACTTTTGCAGTGGAAAGTGTCACCAGCAACCTTTTTGGTTGATTAACCCTTTAAAAAGCCCAAACCACTAAATAATAGACAGCAAAATAAAAATATTTAAACTGAGACTTCAATGGTCCCTAGGATCAAAAAGACTACAAAAAAATTCAAACATAACTTTAGTTTTTATCAGGGGAAAAAATATCATATTGCTCAAAATTCATGCACCAAATATGTTAAATTTGGCCACATAGGGTTAAATGGTAACACCTTTTAAAACAATACATCAATTCTTGGGGGAGCCTATCAAAAATCTATCGGGAAAAAAAGGATATCGATCCCCATCAATGTATCGTTACGCCGCTAAAAAGCGAGCTAATGCTACCAGAGTTGTCAGTGCACAAGTGTAACACTCTGAAAGCACAATATTTGCCATCCAGTTAAACGTACTGTCATAACGCATGCGCACAAGCATTTGCCGGTGCTGTATGCGGCAAGAGGTCCCGTGACGGCGACAATGCGAGGTGGCAGCGCAGTCAAAACAAGCCCCGTTCCTGCAAAGTGGCGCTTGAAGAGGTTCTTTAGAGCCGCTCCTTAATGTTGTAAAGTGATCTCCTCCACAATTGGGACACTCCAAGAGGCCATCCCTGACAAGACGACCAAAGCAAATTCCCTCCTCCCCCCCCGGGCTTTGTCAGCTTCCATCACAAGCTCCTGGAACAGATCCGGCTAAACGATACCCAAAACATAGGACATGTAACCTCGGCAAAGAGACGCAAGTTTTGGAAATAAAAAAGTCCATGATACAGAGCCACTTTTAATGTGCCTGTGTTGTTTCTCGTTTGCAACTGGGACGCGATCCGACACAGCGACCGGGCCAGTTTGCCTGGGGAACATCAGGCGAGGTTGACATGAAAAGACTGTGACTTTGCGAAGGGGAGCCGTGTGAATAAAGCAGTAGGGGCCCAAGGTTTAGAAAATGCCAGACAGTGCCAATCCAGAACACGACGGCAGCGGCAGAGCCCAGCTGGCCGCGGGACAATTTGGCCGCCGGCTCCAGCAGACTTAGCACTCACTCACTTTAAAAAAAAAAAAAAAAAAACCTCAAACTGCTTTTCTCTGTGGCACTACCCAAAAAAAAAGTGTTGGCAAATTGATGCCCAACTTTACAGGCGTTAGGAACGCTTGATCCAAATAAATGGTCGCCATCAAAAGGAAACTTCAGTACTAAGCGGATGAAAAGCCTCCATCCAGAGTGCCATAGAACTTTGGGCTCATCTCTAATGAAAAAAGGTGGCGGCGGTGTGCGAGGGAGGGGGCGTCTTTTCTTCGTTTCTTTCTTCCTCCTTTCTCTCTTCTTCTTCTTGGTCTTGTCTGTTGAAACATGTGGTCAGCTGTTATGCTTCCATGTGGTCAGATGATCAAAGCCGGAGAAGGGGGGCGGCGGGGGGTAGCAGCGGTAATTGTCCCCCTGCCGAAGCTCTGCCCCTGCCCGGGATCAGGATCCCAGCAGGTGGGGCTGGGGTGGGCGGGGGCTTCCATGAGAACGGTGGGAGGAGAGGGTGGAGGAACGCAAGAGGCCCAGCCTGGCAGAAATAAAGACTTCCTAAGGCCTGCACGCTGACAACAGAGCCCCAAAGGGAGAGTAAAAAATGAAGCCTACGCACACACTAAGGGGGTTTTCACTCGGGGAAGGGGGCCGCCATTGGGGCCAACATTTGGGAGAGGGCGAGATGGAAAAGCATAAGAGAATAGGATTATAATATTTGCTCAGCGCAAAGAAAAACAATTGTGCGCCCATTTCACAGTATCTTTACAACTGACGCCTGTGTCGAATCAAAGAAGGGATTTTTCTTCTTTTTGGGTGTGTGTGGGGGGTGGGGGGTGAGGAGTGGGGGTCATTTCATGAAAAATGGATTCTGTTTGCTTCACCTACTAACCTCTATTTCTCTGATCAGCAGAAACAAACTTTGTAGAGGCACAACAGGTTTTCTCACCCGATAGGCCGCCGTTAACGTAAATAAACAGAGAAAACACACCGAGATGGTGGGGATGGGAAAGGGGGAGGGGCTTCTTTTGCATACCTCCACTTCTCAGTGTTTACCTGAGACCCAGTGGGAGCCGCGAAAGCTCACAGGTTGGACTACTTTGCATGTACGTGGGAGCCCCACAAAACACAGCTCACCCCTGTCCGTCATTTTGATTGCCTCAACCGAGAACCCCCCCCCCAACCTAAAACACCCCCACTTTTCTACTCACATCCTCGACCAGATGGCTTTTTTTTTGTTTGTAACTGCTTCTCTCTTCTTGCACCTCTGGTCTACCAAACTAAATCCCTACGATAGCTGGGTGAAGCTAAGTGGGGTTTTTTTTGGAAGGGGGGTAAGCTGGACAAATGGCTGGAGGTAGCAGAGCAAATAAAATGGATTAAGACGAGGCTTTTCACAGATACTTTAAAACTTGGCGGCAACCCAGTACATTTTTGCGTTTATAGGAAAATGAAATTCAGACACCGGAAAAGTGTTTACCATGCCGTCTTGTGTTGTTATCAAATAAAGCTTCAAAAAGCTTTTATTTTGTAACACAGATCTACTTACATATCTTAAAATTCCACATATCAAATCATAATGAGCAAAATGATAAGAAAACGAAAATCTAACGTCACCTCCTGGCTCTATCCAGCCAAAGGTTAAATTCTTTACTCCCCGCTGTCAGCCGTCATTAAGTTGCGTAGCAACCCGCTGCAAGCTATAATTAGTTAAGCAAAAATCAAGATTTCCATTTTGTTAACACAAAAAACACTTTTTTGAAAAGTGTCACATGTTCTTTGAGAGCCTCTCAAAGGCGTGTGATGAGATTTCTTTTTTTAAGCACTTTGACTGTCACCGCTGAGTGAAATGTGCAGCTGTTATAACATATTTAAGTCATAAAAACCACAAGATGGCAAGCAAGGCATCAACCTGTGAGCATCCTTCAAGTATTATTAACAGGGTCGCTGCCACCTCTTATTTCTTTACTTCTGCAATCTTTGCAGGACAAGAATCCTAATTGGCGCTGACTTTAGTTTGAAAATATAATATATAATATAATATAAAAACACTGTACTGAAATCTACAGCAATGATATCTACTTCATTTTCTAAATGCGGAAATAACCCTTTCCTAGCAAACCAGGCTGTATTCATTTACAAAACTCACTTAAATTATGTCATGTTATGTAACCTAAACCTTGAAACAAAATCACTCAAAACTAATAATGTACACTCAAATGACCATCTTTGCATGTATAAAAATTATTTAAATTTCTTAACCCTTTTAGTGTATTCATTTAACTCATTCGCTGCTATGGATCCAAATCATTTTCATGAAAAGAGGTGTGCAGAAAATGATTTTATGAGAATTTACAGCATTCTCCCAGTTTAAATAAAGTGGAAGTCTACCACTTTCAATCGGAGGCATTGGGTGCAAATACTATAAAAATAAAATAAAATAAAATTCAACTTTAGAGTGTTATTGGGACACATAACAGAATTCAAATCTCTTTTGATTCATTCATTCATTCATTTTCTGAACCGCTTTATCCTCAATAGGGTCATGGAGGGTGCTGGAGCCTATCCCAGCTGACCGGGCCAGAGGCGGGGGACACACTGAATCAGTGGCCAGCCGATCGCAGGGTACTAGGAGATGGACAACCATTCACACTCACTCATACCTATTGGCAATTTAGAGTGTCCAATCAGCCTACCCTGCATGCTTTTGAAATGTGGGAGGAAACCGGAGTACCAGGAGAAAACCCACACAAGGGTCAAGTGTGGGCCGGAGAGAACATGCAAACTCCACACAGGTGGACCAACCTGGATTTGAACCCAGGACCCCAGAAGTCTGATGCCAACACGCTAACCACTCGGCCGCCAGGCCGTTCCTGTTTTGGTCTTAAAAAAAGAAATACATTTTGCTTTAATTAACTTTTTTAATGTATATATGTATTAAAATATATATATATTTTTAAAATACAGCAGTAATACATTTTTATACAATAATTGATCATGTTGAAGCTTTTTATTTGTTTCATAAAGGGTCAAGTTTGTGATGAAGAATACCATACCAGCCAAAAAGGGAGGCAATTATAATCACTAAACAACACATTGGCTGCCATTATTAGTGATAGCCATTCAATCCATTTGAACTCCGTCAGTTCATATGGATTGGATGTCTATCACCGTCACAAGGATGGGCACCAATTAATTCACATTATCATTAGGAATAGCACTACCTTAATGCGTACGCTTTCACCTCCTCAATGTAAGGTAGTCAAAACAAAGAGGAAACACGGCTTTGATTGCACACTTGTGTATACGCGTGCAGAAACAACACTTGCGGAAAACACAATGAAAATAAAAAAGAAATCAACAACTCTCACGAGTCCTTCAAAGGCTTTCGCCTGGGAGAGTGCGTGAAGGATTTTAGGAAATCACACATGCGCTACTGGCATTGTGCATGTGAGGAAAGTGTTTTCGGCAGCTCTTGAACCCTTAGAGGGGTTTAACAAAGACGAGCACGGTTTTTTAAGCTTCCACCATGCTTGATGTTTCCGTATTCAAGGTGCTTTTCCTCTCACTTTATCTCACTGTCAATCAGTGGTGGAGGTAGAGGTGTGCTATTAAGCGGTTAGAACACTTTCTGGAAAACCCACGCCAAAAGTGACAATAACAAGCATGGGGTCTTAAAGAGTATTTATTATTAGGTATACCTGCTGAAAAAAAGTTCTGAGACACTTTGCCGTCCTATTGTATGGTGAAGTGTCTCAGATATTTTGACCGCAAGTGTACTAATGAGCCAATACATAAATTGTAACAGTTTTCTTTATCTGTTAATTCAAACCAAGGCACAAAATCAGCATATTTTTATTCAGTATTAAAGATAGGAGTCTAAAAATGGGTGTTCTATGATCAAAGAATAAAAAGTGGTAGCTTGAATGAATGCAAACATTTTATGGATAGATGAGTTACATCTTCTCATCCATTTTATCTTGAAGAAAATCCAAATGTGACTTACTTTTTTTAATATAAAACTACTTTCTTGCTCTTTCAACTGGCAGTTCTTTGTAACTTAGTATTAATTTGAACTAACAATTCTAAAAAATAACTGGACGATTGGCTGTCATTTTTCCCGTTTTTCATAATCTCACATACTTTCACAAAAACCACCCTTTTTGTAATGTCTTTTTAAATGTTGCAAGGGTTTTGGTAGTTTTGTTATTCACCAATTTCATCACAAAACGATATTGGGTTTTTTGAAACTATATTTAGTGATATTACAAAAGGAGCCCCAATTTCATTAGATTCAAATAGCTTCGATTTAATACGGTATTATGTCACAAAGTACATGAAAATGGGTATTTAACAACATCCGTTACATTTCACCTAAAGCATAAAAACAATGTTTTCTACACAACGACCCACCTAAAAGATAATGATCAATGTTTTGTGTATTATTAGTAGTATACAAATGGGCGCAGCGATTTTAAAAAAAAGTTAAAATCCATTTTGAAGGCAGCCCCTTGATTATTGTACCAAAATAAAATGACTGACAATTACTAACCGAGACGGGTATTTTAGCTTGTATGATTTTTGCATTTGTTTTAATTGCCCCTAACTTTCCAGGTCATCTGCCTTGAATCCCACCCAGGCAGGTATCACACGTCCCTAACTGGTTCCTTTTGGTCCCCATTAATTCTCCCGCAGCTCTCACGCGTTATTTTGCAAAACAGACAAACTGGCCAATGAAGCATCTGCCAGGAGAGAAGTTCACTCGGTTTGGGTGTCCCAATGGAGGAGTGGTAAGAATACAAAGGCAGGGGCAAAGGGGAGTGTGACACCACTGTCTGTTGACTCTTTGGAGTATTTAATTAGCTGTAATCCAATTGAGGCACACGGCTTCCTGTTAAGAGAGGTGCAAAGGTTCGAAATAAAGAGCTTATGGTACTATTAAAGCCGACAGATATAGCCAACACCCTCCAAAGAAGATGAACCGCTGATCTCGCTGATGCGATGAACATCAGTGTACTGCCCAGGTGGAAGATGAACTCCGATTTTACAAAGCAAATGATTGACTTAAGATTGTGATGCATTTCAGCATTTTCTCACATTAATGCAACCACCTGCCAAAGGTGTCAGCTTGCTCTCGGCCTCAGAGGCATCCAGACAAACAGACAGACCATCCTGTTGCAGAGCAATTTAATTGTATTCAAGTGGTTATTTAGCACAGTCAGTTTGAAGGACACAGTTGGGCAACATTTGGTTGATGCAGAAGGCAAAAAAAAAATCGAAGATTTTTAAAACAAGCCCAAATGTAAAATGGCTGAGAACCATGGCGACAGACGCCTGAGTCAACGGTTTCTGAAAGCTGAGTAGGGCATCTGGAAATTTTGAAACAGAGACCTTGCACTAATCACTGCATACCAACACTTTTAGAGCTAAAACCTCTTTAATGTTGCTTAGGAACAGATGTGTTGACTCAAAGTTGCTTGACAACATTGCGGATTTGGTCCAAAACAGACAGTTGTTGCATTTAAAACTCAAACCCAGCATTTGTATCTCAGTAACACATCATTGTTCTGTCCGCGGCGAAAGATTAAAAAAAAAAATTAAGCTTTAACCCCTAATGTCCCAGATAAGGAGTGGTGAGGACAAAGACAGGGGGAAAGGGAGTTCAACACCTCTGTCTGTTGACTGTGGAGTATTTAATTAGCAGTAATCCAATTGAGAGTACACGGCTTCCTGTTAAGAGAGGTGCAAAGATTTGAAATAAACGGCTTGCTGAACTATCAACGCCTACAGATATAGCCAACAGTCTGTAAGCAAGATAAACCCGTCAACTCTCCGACACAATGAAGATTGTACGCAGGTGACTAAGTAAGCAAAATCCGCGAGTCTAGAGTTTTAGCATGCTTTTCTCAATAAGTTAAAAGACAAAGCCGACAAAAGCCTGGAATATAAATGTCATACAGCTTGGATTTTGAAATTCAAACACTCAGCCAATTTATTGGAATAAGCCTCAATTTAAAGAAAGGCCTGTTTAATGACTTTGCCCAGTTCAAAGGCTTTCGCTTTTCATTTCTGGACAAACTTGTGATGTTCAGATGTTTATGTAAAATTAATGAGTTTACCTTAATTGGTCAATTATTTGTACTTCTACACGTTAGCAATCATATTGTATACTTTACAGTTCAATTGGGAAAATTGATATACACTGAGATGCAAATAAAGACTATACACAAACCCTAAATAAAATAGCAGCTGCATCGCAATCGAGGAGCCCTTTACAGGCCACAAAAACCCTGACATTAACCAAAGACTGTGACAACTGTGTTCCCAAGGATGCGAACATTCCGTTGCCCTTGTTCCCTCTTCTTATTATATCACACCTATCATTAAGCAAAATAATAATTTTCTGAAGCGAATGGGGATGGTGACACATGAAAGTCCAAGCACCTCATCAGTGCATCATCGTCGAACGTTGCTAAGCCAGTACAGATGCACGCAGACCGGCTCGCCCGACAGTCAGTAAAGCTGCTGGAACCTCAGGCGATCTCTCCTCCTGTGGCCATCTGTGAGGCGCTTACACAGACATAAAGAATCACTAAGACCACCGTGCCAGGTAAGCGCTGACCTGCTTTGAAAGCAACGTGAGTTTGGTGAAGAGGGAAGCCGAACTGCTGAGCCCGAAGGTTCCCAAGCTCAGCTAAGTTAAGAAGAAGATTGAGACGTACTGCTCGGTGATGTTTTTTGACAGGTGAGGAGCAGAAAGCTGTCTGACATGGTTGGGGTAAGTAAGAGCTGTGTGCCATTGTACAGGGTGAACATATCTACAAACTGAGGGTGGTAGTGTTTTTTATTTGCGTAAATATGTTTGTGAATCTGCTCATGGCTTTTGGAGGAGAAGAATATTACTAACTCATCTCATCTCATCTCATTTTCGGAACCGCTTTATCCTCACAAGGGTCGTGGGGGGTGCTGGAGCCTATCCCAGCTGACTTCAGGCCAGAGGCGGCCAGCTAATCGCAGGGCACAAGGAGACAAACAACCATTCACACTCACACTCATACCTAGGGACAATTTGGAGCATCCAATCAGCTTAGCATGCATATCTTTGGAAAGTGGGAGGAAACCGGAGTATCTGGAGAAAACCCACGCAAGCCCGGGGGAGAGCTTGCAAACTCCACACAGAAAGGTCGAAACCCACCTGGGACTGTGAGGCCGGACCACTGACCACTCGGTCAACGATAAGACAAAATAAACATTTTTTGTGGGTTTGTGTGCACAGCACTTATAAACCAAAGTGTCTGTAACTCTAAATTAATTTTATGCATCATAGATTTTATTTATTGGTAAGCTTTACGGGGAATTTGGAGGGTTTGTAAAAAGCTTTTTCTGTAGTACTAATGTAAATGTTCTTCTTTTGCCAGTTAATATTATCAGATTTCTGTGTGTAGTCCTCAATGAAAGCAAATGAATATTTTGTAAATCATCTAGAAATTGGATTTTCTTATAATACATTCATTCATTCTCTATACCACGCATCCTCGTAAAGGTTGTGGGGATTGCCGAAGCCTATCCTAACTGACTTCGGGCGAGGGCAGACTACACCCTGGACTGGTCGCCAGTCAGCCATAGGGCACACAGAGAGTCAAACGACCATCCGGACTCACAATCATCCTGCCCGCGATCGAGCCCGCGCCTGCCTGCACCGAAGTCAGGCGAGGGAACCTCTACACAATGAGGTGTCACTTACAACACAGATTTAAGAATTTACAAAGTAGCTATGATCCAATTTTAGGTTTACAAAGCATGTTTATTAGTCCCCCCAGGAACAAGCATCAAAAACAGTGTTGATTCCACGAAGAATCATCAGCATTTTGCATGTAGCAATTCTTGATTCCGCAGCTTGAAAAATGTTTTTTCCGTGGGTAGTTATAGTAAAAAAAAACAACCTAAAAGGAAAGATTAATGCAGTAATGATGTAAGACTCCTGCTTTGAAATTATTTGCAATACAATATTAATGCAAAATATTGTGGTAATAAATTTATAAACATCAGTCATGCCTCGTTTTTATGGGGATCACAACCCGCTGAGAAAAGTGGAAAAAAAACAAGTAGGGTTGACCCCCCTTAAAAATATGAAAAGATTGAGGTAATATGTGTTTATTTACATGTATTTTGTGTATTTACACAGATTGTAAACTTTATCATCACTACTCCAAATTCTCAATTGGTGCAAGTGTCTGCACGAATGCTTGTTTGCCTATACGTGCCCTGCAATTGGCTAGCAACCTGTTTGGGTGTATTCAGCCTCCTGCCAGTTGTTAGCTGGGATAGGCTCCAGCACCCCTCTGTGGGGATAAGTGGTTCAGAAAATGAATGAATGAATAAATAATAATATTCCAATAACAACTTCCTCATTAATTCTAATTTAACACATTGGCTGCTGCTGACAGCGATAGACATCCAATCAATTTGAAACGGGAGTGTTGGCGATAATCATTCACTGCTGGCCATCTTTCTCTCTATTGGAAGTCTATCGCCGTCAATGGCATTGAAATATGACTATTCACTCTCAGTCTCGCATCATAACTCAAATGAATCACAGTTTTAAAGCTTAATATGCCCATTTTCCCATTAAAGCCTACTTATTAGAACACAATCTTAATCATCTAACAGTGGGCCAGCCTACTACATTGACCCGGGATGCTGGACTCAAATCTGCCGTTACTTATTCTTTATTAGTCTGGGAGAGGAAAATCCATTCCGTGATGACAATGGTGAGTGGAGACCATGCACATTTGTTCACAGCGGATAAACGCCGCCATACAAGGCCGACCTCGCGCACCCATATATTATCAGTACACGCGGTCACATTGGCTGCAATCTGAAACACAGCTGATGTGTGAGGCGGCAGGCCAGCCCTAAGGGGAAGTCGGTCTACATGGCAAACACACGCACCCGCATGTTAGTCTTCTTCCAGATAACCAATCGCCATCTCGCGTATCGGCAGGGCCAATCAAACGTTAGGACCCCCCTTAACAGGACGCACAAAACAATCCAGTGGCGATTCTTGGAACTTATCCAAGTATCATGTCAGAACTAAAAATGAAGAGCAAGGTGGTGTTGGCTCAAAATAGTATGATAAAATGTTCAATCAAGTCGCGTCACCCGGCTAATGATCATCGCCAGGACTCTTTCAGTTTACTGTACTCTACAAACAGGAGAGCCCACACAAACTTTGCCTGAGGGAAAAAAAACAATTCAACATGCTCAATGTCCTCCATTGTTGTTCTTTGTTTACCATCTCACGTTCCTCGTAGAATTCATTGGCACTGCCGCTGTTATGATGTAACACTATTTACATAGCTGACATGAACAGTTGGTGGCTTGGTGGAAACATGTGAGAACAGGCATGATGTCTCTTCAGTCGCTAAAGCTGTTTGATGTGGTCTGGAATTTACACTGTCAAAAGTTAAGTAGGGCTCTTTCTGTTGCTCAAACGTTATAGCGCCAATATTGAGATTTCACATTTGAAAATATTTTTCACAAAGCCAGCAGTTGAAAAATAAAATAAATAAATGTGGATGGAAAATTCTGAGTTTATCTTAAAATACTACCACTTACAGGACCTACAAATAACAAGTATTATAAAAAATGAACGCATTTACACGAAGCAAATACTTTTGATGTAAATATGTTCCGACACCTGAAAATATTCCCATAACAACGCATTAGATCTGAGACCTCCCCTGGGGCGGTCTTGAGAATTAGAAAATTGACCTTAACTCAAATATTGGCTGTATATAAATGTGACCGAGATGTATCATGGCTGAACTGGCTTCATTATAAAATTTGAAAGACAACACAACTTTGTACTAAGACAGTACAAGAAGCCACACACTGGAGTGAGAGTAGCAGCAGCCAAAGTAACAGAACCACTATCACGCAGAGATTTGGCCCAGATCAGCCAGAGATAAAAAGAAGGGGATTACACTGGCAGAATCACTTGAAAGTCTCCTCTGACTCTCTGCCACTTCTACAAAGTCACCTCCGACAATGAAACCATCTGCTCCTATGCTGACACATCAAAACCACTCAAAAAAAGAAAAAAACACGACCGTATTTGGGAAACGTGCCACGCCTCGGCATTTATTTTGACTGATTGAGTTGTGCTTGTTTCATTCATGGAAAGTGTGGCAAAATCACTGTGAATGTACAGCAAAGTCGAGCAAACCTATATTTAGCAGTTAATATCTGTAATATTTAGCATGGTGTTGTCAGTTAATACCTGTGATACTGAGACCATAAATTGAGTTTGTGATGATTTTTTTTTCATTCATCAATTCATTTTCTGTACCGCTAATGCTCACAAGGGTTGCAAGGGATGCTGCAGCCTATGCCAGCCAACTACAGGCACCAGGGGACACCGGATTTGGTAGCCAGCCAATCGCAGGGCACAAGAAGACAGAGAACCATTCACGAAAGCATTCATACTCAGGGGCAATTTAGAGATGTTGTTATATTAATTCATTCATCTTCCTTACCGTGCATCTTCATAAAGGTTGCAGGGGTGCCGCAGCCTAACCCAGCTGACTTCGAGCGAAAGGCAGACTACACCCAAGACTGGTAGCCAGTCAGCTGTGGAGCACACCGAGAGACCAACAACCTTACGCATTCAGAATCATACCGCCACCAACGGGATTCGAGCCCGCACCTGTCAGCACCGAATTTAGGCGAGTGAACCTCTGTGAACGCCATCAGGTGGCTGATTGTTTTTATATGCCAGACAAAATAAGTTATTCACAGCTATTCACGACACTATAGAATAGATGCACACTCCCTCCCAATTCAAATGGATTAGATGCCTGTTACCATCAATTGCAGCAATGAGTTAAATTGTATTAAATACAGACTTCCAAAGTCCTGGGTTCAAATAGAGGTCGGTCCACCTGTGTGGAGTTTGCATGTTCTCCCCAGGCCTAAGTGGGTTTCCTTCGGGTACTCTGGTTTCCTCCCACATTCCAAAAACATGCATGGTAGGCTGATTGTACACTCAAAGTTGCCCCTAGGTATGGGTGTGAGTGTGCATGGTTGTCCGTCTCCTTGTGCCCTGCAATCAGCTGGCCACCGATTCAGGGTGTCCTCGCCTCTGGCCAGGAGACAGCTGGGATAGGCTCCAGCACCCCCCATGACCCTAATGAGGATAAAGCGGTTCAGAAAATGAGATGAGATGAGAGACAGACTTCCAAATTCATTCATTCGTTTTCCAAACCACTTATCCTCAAAAAGGCCCTGGGGGATGCTGCATATATGGGCATGAAGTGGTGGAAACCCCAAATTGTTGGACAACCAATCATGCTCACATTCATACCTAGGGGCAATTTACAGTGTTCAACCAGGGTACCCTGCATATTTTTGGGATGTATAGGAAAACCTATGCAAGCTCAGGGAGAATAAGCAAACTCCACCCCTCTGAGGACTGACCTGGGATAAAGCCCTCGATCCCAGAATTGTGAGGCCGACGCGGTAACCACTCGTCCACCGGATGCCACACTTCCAAATAAACAATAAAAAAACGCACTAAAAAGAATAAATCCGCAGTATAGTTAGGCTACACTACACATGCTTTAAGTAGACAGGACTCACCAAAGCTGTATGATTTTGAGAGCTTTCTGGCGATGGTGCCACTCCAATCACAAAATGGAGGTCATTTGGGCTGGAAGGAGAAGAAAAACCAGTTTGAACAAAACAATGTAAGCCACACAGCACTTACGATTGAGTAACAAACAATTTCAACGTTTCCAGAGCCTCTGTTTGAATCAGGGGTGTCTAACTAATTTTCGTTGTGGACTACATTGTATTTACCATTTTATTCGGAGAGCCATTATGGCTACTAGCTACGCTGCCACAATTAATCGATTAGAGAATTGGCTACACGGTCGATTGGTCACCGGTCTTTTGGTCGCCCGGAAGGTTATTGATAGTTACCATTGAAATCGTTGCTCAAATTCCCTAAATACAAACTGCAAATTACTATTTAGTCATACTTAATGCCCTATTAATTATTAGGCTAAAGAAAAGCTCAAAATTTCCCAGACTTTTATTGTTTATCTTTAATAGACAGTAAAATCTGTCCAAATCCTCGTTTGGATCCTTTTAAAAGCAGATATCCTCTTGTATTTTGTATTTATTCATTCAATCATTCATTCATTTTCTGAACCGCTTCATCCTCACTAGTGTCGCGGGGGGTGCTGGACCCTATCCCAGATGACTTTGGGCCAGAGGCGGGGAACACCCTAAACCGGTGAGCCAGCTGATCGCAAGGCACGAGGAGACGGACAACCATTCACTCTCACACTCATAACTAGGGGCAATTTAGAGTGTCCAATCAGCCTACCATGCATGTTTTTTTTTTTGAATGTGGGATGAAACTGGAGTAGCCGGCGAAAACCCACGCAGGCCCAGGGAGAACATGCAAACTCCACACAGGTTGACTAACCTGGATTTGAACCCAGGACCCCAGAGCTGGGAGGCTGACGTGCTAGCCACTCAAGCCGCAGGGGCGCCCTCAATCTTTTAAATTTAAAAACAAAATAGGTACAAAAAATGGAAAAATGTTTCTTTGAACTTTTTTTTCTTATAAAGGAAAAACATAAAAATTACTTTTTTAAATCTTTGAATCATTTGGTTAACATTTTAAATGGAAAGCCAGTAAATATATACCACAGTCCTACCTCTACTTACAAATTAATTGATTCCAGAACTTTTTTCGTAACTTGATAAAGTAGAGGTGTGCTTTATATGTAAATTCTCTAATTTCTTCCACGGTCCTCACACCACTGCCAACTAAACCTTTTAAAATTGGTCAAAGTGTCCCAATTTTGTATGAAAGGTAAAGCTCTTTCTATTTTCTCACGGACCAGCTAACGGGGAGGGCAACAATTTAAGACAAAATTGTGTGAGGGTGGGGTCAGTGCACAAACCACACCCACGACGCCAAAAAAATAAGTCCCAAGCATAATAGCAATTATTTATTATTATCATTATAACAACTTTTCTCATGTCAAGTAGGAGGGTGAGATTGAAAACGTTAATATTTTTTTACTCTGACGAACCGGGACTAGGTAGCTCGCGGACCGGTACCAGTCCTCGGACCGGTGGTTGGGGACCACCGCTTTAAATGATTCTGTTGCTGTGTCAGTTGATCGCTTGTACCATGTTTTTTTGGTAACATTCTTTTCCGTGATCTAAGCCAGGGTGTAGCAAACCTGAGCCACAAAATTTGCACTACCTATGTTAATGCAGCTACTGGTTTCTACCAAATATAATCTAAGTATGGTGGCAATAAAGAAGAAAACATATCAACTATGTGAAGTGAATTCAAACGACTTCCCTTCAAGTTTAGTGTCTGTTGCTGTTGCAGAGATTTTTGATGGCATGTGCTGCTTTTTATGGGTTATAAAATAAACAATTCCACATTCTTGTGTTCTAATATCCTGGTGAAATTAGCTGCGAGTTATAAAAGGCTTGTCCATTTTCCTGGGTGCAGATAAGATTTCTTCAAAGGAGGAAGCCCTTCAATCTGGCAGTTTTTTTTTTTACCCAACTATTTTTTCTTCTACTAATACTTGTAATTCTCCTTTTATCGCAGCAGTCTGGATGCCCGGTGAGACAATGCTACCTTTTTGGGAACACGTCCGTGTATTTACAAGGTACCGTTTCAGTTCAGGCAGAAGACACCGAAAACAAACGTTCCACTTTTAGTCAATTTATTGTTGTGTAAACACGCCCAAAGAGGAACAAGGACATGGAGTGTCTTCATGCCATGATGTTACCGATCTGGAAGAGGTCAAAGACATAATGGGTTATAATCTCCTCCAGAGCAACCTTGCAGCCCTACAACAGTGAAACTTCGAACAAAGGCTTTGGCCTCAACCCTCAGCTGCCGCTTCCACGAGCAGACCTTGGACCACCGCTCTTTTGTCATATCCACTTGTTGGACAAATTCACATTTCACATGTCATTTAAATGAGTGTTGCCCCGGTGATTAGAAGATTCCACTAATTGTAGTCTCCCTCCACCTCCTCCTTCTCTTCATTCTTGCTTTGCCTCAAGTCCTCCTTGGGCTCTTCTGACATTTTCCACATGGAAGAGCAGGGAATGGGGGCTTTGTACCATCAGGGCCCATGAACCCCCCTTTGCCCCCAGGCCACGCTTCTTCACTCGTATTCTCAGATCATCTGCCACTAACTGGCCTCGACATTAGTTCCACCTGCGCTTATGCAGTTGCTATACCCAGAATTCTGGTTTTACAAAGAAATACTAAGCTTCAGAGTTTCCTGTTAAGTCTTTTAAATATCTGTAACCAGGAATAATTGATTCTTTGATTTCTTATAATTTACAAAATTATTTAAGCAAAGAGAACTACATTGCATTACATATATATGTTAAAATAAATTAATCAATTAAATACAATAAATAAATGCTAATAATAATATTTCCTATTAGTAACTCACTGCATGCCATTGTCGCCAATCCATTTTGCCTGGGAAGGCAGGCAGCGACCATTCGCTTGTATTGGATTGGAAGTCAAGTCATCAATGAGTGAAAGGAGTGCCTTTAAGGGTTAAGAAAGACACAGGATCCCCCAACTCTCATCTTTTAAAGAACAGTTTCTACAGTACAATTCCACAACCCAAATAGCATATTGTTGAAGTAATGTAAAACATGGCACCGCTTCCCTGCCTTTAACATGTTTCTACCCTGACTTAACTGCCTCTCACTTTGCTCAAAATGCACAATCTCCCAGAAAATGATTGCCTATTTTGTGACAGATGCAGTCTAAGTAGTGAGTGCAGGTGCTGGATGAATGAACTGAAGTCAAATGACTTCCTGCACGCACTTCAATCTGCCCTCGCGCACATGCCCTTCTCTGATCACTTTGACGAGCATGTCACATTGAAGATCTAGGATGTGGCAACCTCTGGAAAATCAAGTAGGCACTCCCATTTTTTTCCCATTTTCAATTATGACTATTCGTGAATAACTGCACGGATGATTCCGAGACCTCTGTTGGGCGTACATTCACGCCAGGACAATGTGGTCCAGATGATTTACTTTGGACTTTATCGGAGCAACACCTCACACAGACACAACTCACTGTTTGCAGCCTAACATAAGCACCAGCAAACAAAAGACAGTCTGGACTTCTTTATTTAGCCAAAGCAGTGGCAATAATACAGCACACATACATGCACACACACACGCGTGCTCACAACCAGAGCAGCAGAAGCAAGAAACTAGTGCAGCACTAAATCATTCAAACGGTGATCCATGCAGGCAAGGCAATTGTCTTCCAATTTGGCTCTTTAAAAAAAAGGATGCTGGTTTCCTCTCTGAATACAAAGTTCCAATGAATTAGACATCTGTGGCTCTTAATGGCAGCCAATGAGTTAAACAAAAATTAAAAGATTGCAGACCCACAATTTCCCAGATCTAATTTTAATATTTTGTTTTTAACCCCTAACTAGACTTGAGTTGTCTATAAATACAAAATCAATATTACAGCTACTACTGTATCTCAATAACTATAGGAAATACAGAAACAATGTGTAGGGAGCGGCCCGGTGGTGCGAGTGGTTAGCGCATCGACCTCACAACTCTGGGACCCTGGGTTCAAATCCAGATCATGTTCATCTGTGTGGAGTTTGCATGTTCTCCTCGGGCCTGCGTGGGTTTCCTCTGGGTACTCCGATTTCTTCCCACATTCCAAAAACATGCATGGTAGGCTGATTGGACACTCTAAATTGCCCCTAGGTATGGATATAGGTGTGAGTGTGCATGGTTGTCCATCTCCTTGTGCCCTGCGATTGGCTGGCCACCGATTAAGGGTGTCCCCTGTCTCTGGCCCGGAGTCAGCTAGGATAGGCTGCAGGACCCCCGCAACCCTAATGAGGATAAAGTGGTTCAGAAAATGAGATGAGATGAGAAACGATGTGTGCCATAGCCATGTTTGCCACTTCTGAACCGCTTCATCTACGTAATGGTCAGTGGGGTGCCAAACAGGGAGGTGGGGTACACCCTGAACTGGTTGCCGGACAAATATAGTGTTAACATTCAACTATAATGTATTTGTACAGCCACTGAATCAATTTTTTTCTTTCCATGTTTTGTCAAAAATCAGTAATTTACACAGCCATTAATTCAAAACTAAAATATTGGCAATACCCAAAATGAAATCAGATTCTAGTACATTCACCGATATTGAAATAAAAGAATTTGGAGCTATAAAGGATAAGAATATATTTGCACTGGGGGGAAAAGGCTGGAGCTGCGTTTAACAAAAAAAGGAGGAATCCTGTGAAATACATTTTTTAGACTGAAAATCATGGTAGTAAAAACTAGATATTGTTACATTCTGTACTGGGGTTAGGGTTAGGGTTACCATAGATTTGTAACCAGTCTGGATTGTGGTGACATCCTGTCAGACCTTTTCTTGTTGTCTCCCTTCTCTAGATGGGATTCATCCTTATTTTGGTAGTCAAACATGCTAACTACTGAGCTACTGCAGACCAGTTGAATGATGTGCTGTGCATGTAGAAAATAAGGAAAACAGGAGAAGATTCGGTAATCAGCACACCTGACGGCTGCAGACACAGTGGGTTCAAACTCAGGAAAGAGGTACAGGAAAGAGAGAACTGTGATGTCACCACCATCACAATGGTGACACATTACACATGAGTACTGTTTACAGTTGTTTGATATAAAGTAACAGTTACATAGTGTATAAATATAAACTTACATATAGTGAAATATAGATATTTCCATTGTAGTTTGTTGTGGTTGAACGCATTACAATTTTATGTTTTTTTAACAGTGTAATTCTGCCAAACAATGTTGCCAATATCTTCCTGTAATTTCAGCAGGTTTTTTTTATTTTTACAGTGGGCATCTTATAAACTCCTTTTTGAAACACAATTTGAAGTACAGCCAAATGTCAGGTTTTTATCATTATTATTATCACCTTCACCAAATGGAGCTACAAAATATTATTTTCATGAGTTTCATTTCAACCTTATATAAATAGTTAAAGTGGAAATTGAAACTAATTTGAGCTTCAAGCACTACTTTATAATGAAGTTTCATATATTTTCCACCAAAATCACCACAGTAGGAAATAAACGGTCAGGCCAGAAGCGCCAAAAATGTGGTTCAAAACAATGTAACAGATACATCCTTGGATATTCAAAAAGTACTACAGTTACTTAATAATAACTGTCTTGTGTTTTAGTCAGTGAATGTGCCAGCTACATGAATAACAAAGCAACAAGGAAAACAAACTCAAAAGGAACAATCAACAAACTTCACCTATGGCTTGGAAGTCCAGTGACTTAAGTTTGCAAACCACTGGATGAAATCTAAGTAAATTGCAGTACAGAATGGGGCTTGTGTTCCACCCTTAACAAAAATTGACAATAGATCTGCGTGAAAAGTAATTACCAAAGTGCAGTGCCTTGGTGGAAAGTGGGCTTAAGAGGGCTTGACCTCCAAGATCGGGTCACAGACATGACAGCGTTTAAAAACGTCTTGGGGATTAAGTGCTTGTCAGGGCAGTCAGTCGACTCTCATCCCTATCCTGCTCTTTCTTCTTCTACTACTACCAACTCAGTGAGCGAGGGTTGTGCGTGAGCCACTCCAAGTTTAAGTCCCGTTTGTGCATTTGTTCGCTCGTGCAAGAGCGCGTGCGAACAAGTGCCTGACTGCCAGAGCCGCCAAGGGAAGCGCAGGTCTGCGAAAGGCCGAAGAGACACCGACTAACTTGACAAGAAAGTTACACCGGAGCGCATTGGAGCGTTAGCAGCAATGTACATGCAGGCTAAACACAGTAAGGGCTGCGATTATCCTCTGAAGGTAGCTAACGCGGACGACAAAGTGGCATCTGGAGGATGAAGGCGCCACCATGAAAGCAAGTGAACAAACAAGGGCTCGCAGCTTCTTTGCAATGCATACATAAAACCTGCCTTATTTGCATACAAATCCACATCAAAAGAAGTGGAAATCACCTCGTTCTCAAGGATTTCCTTATCACAAGTCACTGAACAACATTGCCAACCGCTTTACCAGAAAACAAAAATTATGCTGGGATTAGGTTTTTTTAGGGTTACGGTCAGAGTTTGTCAGTGTTACGTGAGATTTGTTAGAACGTGGGGTGAAAATTCAGTTGATCTCAATTTGCCCTGTGAGATTTTGAGTGGACATGCACAAATGTTTATGGAATGTCAACACTAGAGGTAGACCAATAAAACATTCATACTGTGATCCTTCTTCACTTTGCGGCTTCAACTTTAGCGGCTTCACTGCATTGCAGATTTTTTTTCCAGAAGAAAAGTTCATAAAGATGTGAAAATCCACACTGAAACTAACATTTTATAAATATATTTACATTATATTTAGATATTAATACATTACAGTCTCTTTATATGCCTATAGCTGCAATATTTAACAAATAGACACTTTTTGATCATTGTACTTGGGTACTCGGTCGTTTGGTCGCCGGTCTTTTGGTCGTCGGTCTTTTGGTCGCCGGTCTTTTGGTCGCCGGTCTTTTGATCGACGATCTTTTGGTCGACCAGAAGGTTATTGACAATTACCATTTAAATCGTTGCTCACATTCCCTAAATACAAACTGCAAATTAGTATTTAGTCATACTTAATGCCCTATTAATTATTAGGCTAAAGAAAAGCTCCAAATTTCCCGTACTTTTATTGTGTTTTGTTGGAGAACTTGTTAAGACCCTGACTGACGTCCCTTCCTAAGGGGACAACTCATGTACATACAAACTCTTATACACTCACACGTCCGCTCAGTGAAACTGCTCAGGGCCATTGTTGGCTTTTATTGATGCGTAGACCGTGTTGTTCTACCTTCTTTTGTTGCCGGTCTTTTGGTCACCCGGACCCAAACAACGGGCGACCAAAAGACCGGCGACCAAAAGACGGCGACCAAAAGACCGGCGACCAAACGACCACACACGTTGTACTTGTGTATACTTGTATTTCTGTATAGGCACGAAAACATGTATTTTGGTAGTAATAATGGGGGCGATCCTACTTCGTGGTTTTTCGTTTATCGCTGCCATGTCTGGTCTTCATTAATCGCAATATTTGAGGGATTACTGTATTTAATTACAAGTTGCATGCAAATATATGTCGTGTTTACACTGGATACATATTCAGTGGACTTTTTCCCATAATGCTTGAAAAACTCGTCTCCTGAACAGCTTATCATCAGAAGGGTGCTGGAGCCTATACCAGCTGACTTTGGGCACCAGGCAGGGGACACCCTGAATTGGTGGCCAGCCAATTGCAGGGCATGAGGGGACAAACAACCATTCACACTCACACTCATACCTAGTGGCAATTTAGAATGTTCCAACAAGCCTACCATACATGTTTTTAGGAAAGGGAACCGGAGTATCTGGAGAGAACCCATGCAAGTACAAGGAGAAGATGCAAACTCCACACTAAGGTCTGAACCTAGGATTGAATCCTCGATTTCAGAACTGTTAGGCCGATGCACTAACCACTCCGACGCAAGGCTGTGACTACAGGAATTCCATTTTATTTTAGCTAGAAAATAAGGTCAATGCAAATGATTTACTTTTCGCAAAATGATGTGGCGGGAAGGATGTGTCCTCCTGACCTTGAGTCTGAGGATCAGATCATTGTATTCTTTAATTTTGTTACCCGCTTTAAAATCCTTTAACCAAAGAGCGATCCGCGTATAGAAACCACTTCATCGTGGACCACATTTCCAGTCACAAGTGGTGATTTGATGACAGTGGGGATAGTTTGGTTTGTCACATCGTGTAAAGCCAGCCAAAACGTCCCCCCACCCCCCTTCATTTTAAGGGTGGCTGCCCTAAAGGTCAAGATTAGAACCACAACGTTTAGAGCAGACTACTCAGGGCGGAGCGCAGTTGCCGGTTCGCTGGCTGGCAAAGGTTAAAATGAGCGAGACGTTTCAGGTCAACACCCATTTTCCTCACTCGCTTTGAAGTTACCCTATAGCTGAACGAGACCTACAACGCCACGAAATCATCGCCCTGAAATCCACACCAACGCAAGACATCATGAAAAGCTGACGCGCCACTGATTGTGGTATCGCGACTGTAAAGGGGAACATAAAAATGCATAATCTTAAGACATCAATCGCATCCAGAAAATGGTTTTTCCATATGCAATCCATTTACTGTCACTGCGGCAGCGTGGATTATGCTATTTCACAACAACGATCCTCAGACAAACATTATATAGGTCAACGAATCACAAACAGTATGCCATGGCGCATTAGTTTTCCGTGGAATATTTTAGTTTCGCAGATTTGGTCAAAAACTGATTTACTATAGATAAGTTATTTTTGTCCAGCATTATATGCCAGTGACTTATCATGATAGGCAAGACAATTAAATGGTCTTCCTTCAAAACAGGGGTGTCAGACTCATCTTTGTCATGGGAAAAATAGCAAACATAAATATTGGACCTATTGGCTGCCATTGACGGTACGAGATGTCTAATCCATTTTGACTGGGAAAGTTTGCCAGCCCAGTCAAAATGGTATGGGCGCCTACCGCCGTCAATGGCATTGAGACTAAGGTTGCCACGACTAATCAACAACAAATGGATTAGCAAACAAGTCCACAACTATTTTGATAGTTATGTAATGAAATGTTTGTAGACCTTAAAACTATCCATATCCTTCTTTTGAGACTCTTTATTGTGTTTTTTTCTTATTTATTTTGTATTTGGTTCCGTACTTGTTTGTCTGACAAATTACTATTGTTGTAGTTCAGTAAAATAGTTGAATTGGTTGCCTAAAAGTTTTCACAAAATATTTGCATTTCACCGTAGCAGTTCTTTTGTTACCTGAGCTCTTGATGTCTTTCTAAAGTCGACCTTTTCTCCTTCTTTACTCTATTTTTCCGCTTACAAGCCTAGTCACCCGCACCTTAAAAGCCACCTTCTATTTTACGGCGCTCTCACCTCTCTTGTAAAACAGTGAGTTACGCATGTGCACTAAAAAACAGGTTGAGATAAACAAACATATTAAAATCACAAATGCTGAGGTGTTCAAAGTTGAAAAAACGCCACCCGGGGCTCATTTGCTGGGGCCACCAAAACTCACAGGTTAGTCTTTAATCACCATTTGTTTGTTTTGTTATTAACAGGATTATGCGCCAACTAGGGGATCAATTTGCAACTTTGTGGGGGGTTTGAGCATAGGACATGATTTAGTAATTTGGATAATGGTTCCAAAACAGGATTTTTTTTCTTCACTTTTGACTATATCTGTTGAAAAGGGCATTTTCTTGTCACATTTGAAAATTAATTTGAACATGTTTGCCCTAAGGCTGTGGTTTAAACATGTTTATCTCATTATTTAACTACAGAAAGTCTTTATCTGTACAACTTTTATGTTTCACTCTTTTTACATATAGGTTTGAATATATAAACACATGCTCTCATACAGAGTACAATATCTATTGATACCCCAATTTTAGTCCTTTTAATGTCACATTTTCTTGAATATATAAACAAATGCTCTCATACAGAGTACAATATCTATTGATACCCCAATTTTAGTCCTTTTAATGTCACATTTTTAGGTTTTGTTTTCCAATTATTAACTATTTATAGGACAAATTAGTATTATTTTTTTGTAATTTACAAAAAAAAACGGAATCTCATAATGATTTGGCATCCACATGCATGCACAACACATTTTGGCCAACATGACCCAAATGTCGACATGTTTGGGGTGGGACTCGTTAAAAAAAGTTAATAAATAATAAAATAATCTAATATGGTAAAAAAAAAAAGCTTTGATGTTGCTTTTATCTGGAATGTCACTAATTCCTGACAATGTTAATACCAATCCGTCTTACTTACTTACTTAAATATAGTAACTTGAATTATGCAAGTGAAATGGGTTGACTAAGATCTGCCAACTTTTGTTTTTACTTGGTAAATGTTCAATCCATAAACCCTATCCCAGTCAAAATGGATTGGACATCTACTGCCGTCAATGGCATCCAATGAGTCATATGGGTCCCCTAAAGAAGATTAACCCCCCTTCCAATAAAAACAAAAAAGACCCCCTTTGGTGCACTCCAAAGTGAAATTCAGCCCTTCCAAAACCAATTTCCATTGTAAACAGCATGCAAATCATGTTTGCCGCATTAGGGGTCCCAAGGTTGCATGAGTGAAGGCAGGGTGGTGGTGGTAGTGGTGGTCTTGCCCCTTGGACATCACGCACACTCAGAAACATGGCACTGCACCCTGCACCCACTGATAGCACGCCCCCTCCAGAGATGGTGCCCACCTCCTTGACCTCCTCCAGTGGACTTGTCAAAGAGAATTTAACACGAGGGTTCCAAATTCCTGTGAGGTGATAATTATTGTAGCTGTTGACAGGGGTTGGGGGGCATAGAGCACAGAGTAAACAAGCAGTGGGAGCCTGTCCCTCGCATCACACCAACAGCTCCTCTGTGACCTGCGTAAATGATGCCATTAAGCCCAGTGTGACAGAGTGTCACCTACTCTAGTGACAATTTGGCGTCTGGACTCCCAGGTGTCTCCGTTTAAAACTCTCAAACTGCTCTTGCATGACCAGCCCAATGCACCAGTGGTGGCAGCTCATGGTTTTCCAAAATTTAGCACAACCACAGATCAAATCAAATCAAAAGTTTGGTTCACCCTTGGGTGCGAGATGGCTGAAAGTAGCACAATCATATGCTTATTTGAATCAAATATTAAAGTATGACAACCACTTAGTCATCATTTTGCATCTTTGCTACTGCGACCAATGTTTCTCACGGGTCTTCCAACTTCTTAGAGCTCATTTGAGGAGATTGAAAAATGTGTTACAGACTATAGCTGATAAAATGAATAGTTATACTTAAAGAATGACAGAGTACAACAAACACAAGGGGATTTACATGTCTTTCACTTTCAAGGCTTGCTAATCTTTTTTTCCTGAAAGTTGACTAGTATACTAATTATGTGGTCACAAACTGTCATAACAAAATTTCTTAAAGCTATGCTTGCCACAATTTGGAATGAATTGTTAATATTTTATAAAATAACACAAGCTGCCTAAATTCACGAAACAGAATTTTCGCAATGAAAAAGTGGTCATAGAAATAAAACTGAATTCAAAACAAAAGTACTCAAATATTGTCAACATTTTTATCCTGCTTTTGCAAGATTTGACCAAAGATATCATCTTTGATACATGAATTCTGAGCAATACACACACACACACATATATATATATATATATATATATATATATATATATATATATATATATATATATATATATATAAAATTAAATTCAATTCTACATTGCATTGCACTTTGAAATTAACGAATTCCTTTGTCCTAATTATTCTAAGATCCCAGTCAAAAAACAATGCTTGATGTTGACTTAGCATCTTACCCAACATGATTAAGTAGAAAAAAACATTTCATTGCATAATACATTTTCTCGTTATAGTTGCATGTGTTGTTCATGTGCTCGCATTACAAAAAAAACTAGCTGCAGCCACCCAAGCTGCATTTAAATGATGTTGTGAACCATCAAATACCATCATAAAATCTGTATTGTGGTCCAAAAAACAGCAACTTCAGACTATTATTTTAAAAGTAGCAGTAAAAATAAGTGCAGCGTGTATTTTGCTAAATAGTACAGCATGTGGATGGATCATGTGCATTGTTACCACCGGTTCGTTTATTTAAGAGGCGGTCCTGGCAGTGGGTTATTTCCTTGTCTTTTGCCCACATGTGGTTCTACACTCCCCCAGCCACACACCAAGACTTGTAGAGGTTATAAAAGTGGAAGGGGATGATTAAGAGGGAGGAATTAATGGCCTCCACATAACAACGATTGTGTTTAACTGCCACAACGGCAACGCAATGCATCTTAATCGGGCTACCGTGGTCAATATCGTGAATCATCTTCTCGTTGGCGCGATTTTCCGAGATGGTAAAACATGAGAGGAACACAAGCAAGATGCATCGTAGTTTCCTGATATATGTCTGAGCCTGACCCGGGAAGATTTAGGCTGGGGAGCAGCTCGAGCCGCGCTGACCCACACATCAGTTCTGCATTGTTGGACTTGAGTGGATCCTTCTAAATCCAGGATTAGAAAAGTTAAATATACAAACACCTTCACCTCTTGCCACCCTGACACAAGCACCAGTGTGGAAACCGTCAATCAGTCAGTCGGCGGATCTCGGGACAGACCAAACCTCATCACTTTCCGTCATGCCTTCTTTTCAGTTGCACTTGCTACGTGCTGTAACCGCCAGCAATCGGGTGGCAAACTTGGAAGAAGCCGCGTCTATCTTGGGGGAGGATAATTTTACAAATGAAACATGTTCAGTGCATTCGGCCTGGGAAACTGCAAGAAAATTGCATTTGGAATGGCAAAGTAGGCTCTTCTAAAAACTGTAGCCAGAGGGTCAAGGTTTCCTAGAGCTCCTCTTTTGCTGCATTTGTGTATATAATGTAAACTGGTGTACACACGTACTCTTTTTTTATATCTTAACCTGTATTGGAAATGTGAAAGACCCCTCAATAACTATGGTAGGAAATAAAAAGGGATTGACTAAACACTGACGTTCACTGAAACACATTACAAAAATGTGTTGCATTTAGGAAGACTTTCTGGTTGCCAGGAAACAAACCTACATCAACACAATTTAGGAAGCCATTTTTTTACATTTGTGCAAGTAGAAAATGTACGGTTGTGATTTATTTTATTTTTTATTAAAATTACCAATTGGGTGTGAATTTTGGTCAGTGTTCCATCTCCTTTCCAAGCAATTTTCTTTCCTGTAACATTTTCTCCATGACCAACACTTAACTACAAGGCAGTATGCAAACTGTCTTTCAAAACAATTTGTCATCATAAGTTGTCAGTGTTAGTAGAATTAGTAGTTGCAAAGTCGGAAATCCTTCAGAATGATGGGGATTGAAAGAAAAAAAAAGGTCAAAACGGTTTCCAACGCTGCCGGAATTTCAGGAGTTTACATGGAAATGCAACACAAACTCAGGGACTCCGGACAACCTCCCTAAACTCCCGAAATAAAAAAAATGTCACATAATTTTTTTCGAAGCAACCATTTCAGAAAAGTACCAAATTTCCCGTTTAAATGCCTCGAAATTCACACCATCGCTATGGCTTCCGCCATCTTGATTCAACTGCACTGTAAACCGGAAAAATTAGGTTACAAGAGTGCATTGTGAATCATCCGAGTTACAAGTTCTGACGAATGATTCGTCTTGTGCGACATCAGCGCAAATCAATTTTGTGTGAATTGCATTCTCTCCGGATAAAGTCCGGAAATGGGACAAGGGTACTCTTTAAATGGGGTCGACGGAGGTTGGCAGCTCTGGGTTTCTATTAATGAGCAGATTCTGATAGCCAACAAATCTGTTCATAATGTAGCGAGAAAAGTATATTCATTTTAACTACGTGACTATTTTTTGGTAATTTCTTCATTGATAGATTTATAGTTGTTGAATAAACCACAAGGAATCGTTTAGTACAGGAGGAAAACAAACTCAGGACTCAAGTCATTCCACTTGCCATTTTCTCTGCATCCAATTTCCCATTTGACTGCTAAACTAACTTACTAGCTAATTTTGTTTCCAATATACCAGCATGTGGTAGTCTTTACTACGTCACATCCTTCTACTAAAGACCTCGCTCTGCCATTGCTCAGCCATACAGATGGTCGTGGGTGTGAGTTCCATTTAAGGAATCAGAGCATCCAAGACTTCGTCATACCTGCAACACATTGTCATTTTTACGAGCACGCTCTTACGCACTTACCATCCGTTGTGCGTGCATTGTGTTTGGCCTAATTGGAAGGTAAGCAAAACACAAAAAGTTGCCTTTAAGGAAGGCCAATAAATACCCTGCCTGTAATGTTAAACACCTGCCCATAAAGCCCAGAGGAAGGCTAAATGAAAGCCCGTTTCAGATCCTGTCTCCTGTCTGGGGTCCCACGTCAAGACAGCAGGATTTGTAATGGCTGTAACCAGGATTATTGAGTTCAAGCAGAACCGCCAGGAAGTACAGAACGAGAGAAGAAAAACATCACACGGTGGCTGATTCTCCTCCCACAATGGAAACTACAATGGCGGCTGGATTATTTCTCCGTGTAATTGCACAGAAGAATCAACGTGACAACTTTTAGCATCCAATATGTCAAAACCCATCACAGCGGCATTTTTTCAGTACTGCTTTACCAGGTCACTGATCAAAGCACCTCACGGGGGTGCTGTATAATAGTAGTGGACACACCAAAAAAAGAAAAAAAAAGAAAAAATACGCTCTTTGTCTGTGCGGCGCTAGACACGAAATGACAGATGACCAGTGGGTGCAGTGCCGTTTCAAACGCGCTGATCCTCTAACCCCCACAAACATACGGACAGGCAGAAGGCAAGCATGTGATTCTATAGAATGTGGAGATGACGTGGCACGGTCTCATCTCTGGTTTCCATTCCCTGACGCCCAGTCCCCTTTGCACCTGTCGAGTGCCAATAGACCCCCCGTCCGCATTCTGTCACCACAGAGAATATACGGCCTCACTTCGTTGGTCCGGTCTGACAAATTGCTCTCAAACTGGCCTCTTAAGGCTCGGCTCGCGCGTGGGTTGCTCACCTCCGACATGAACGAGTATCTGTAAGTCGTTGGCCCACAGAGATTAAGTCTACACGCGAGCCTCGGATAATGAAGACATCGGTACGGACGGGCAGACGCCTGACAGGAGTGTGAGTGCACACGTAATCGTGTGACCTGACAACACACACGCGTGGCACACCTAAAGAAGAACATTTGGGCTTGTGTGCTTGATGCATTATTTCATACTGCGGATGTGGATCCCATTCACAATCAGCAAAATGTCTACCAATGGAATTATGTCTAAATTTTACATTTCAATAATGTTAGAACTCACAGAGTTAAAACAATAGGAGTTTAGGTCAGGGGGTATCATCTTTAATCATTTTATGATTATTTATTTCCATTAATATTATAACTCCTTGTTTAGATTTTTCTTTTGGTAGAAATCATTTCCTGTGATTTGTTAAATGAAAATAATGATTGTCATCATCATGGTGACTATTTTAATGTCATCTGTGTGTCTTTGAAGCCCTGTGGTACTTTTGATGATTTATACTGTCAATAAAATTGTCTAAATAAATATTATACTACGAAAAGTATTAATCCAGCGAATGTGATCTCAAATCTCAAAGTTGAAAATTATCACAGTATTGTTTTGTATACCTTTAAATATACTACTTCTGTAAAGGTTATAGCTGTCAGAGGGGAGGTTTAACTCAGGGTTAAATCATTCATCTTTTTATCGTAGTAAAAATTATTTTCCATACCAATTACTCATTCATTTTATGGTTTTATTCATAGGATCCCTCTTTCATTATTATTTCAATAAGTAAATATTAATTAAAACTATAATAAAGATTTTAATGTAGACTGTTTTTTAAAGCACTGTGGGATACTTTGATGATTTAGGATTCTGTAAAATATAAGCACTTGATTTAAAGCTTTAAGGGCTTATAAAAGTTCTACTTGTGAAGTTCAAGTTACCTTTGACAGCATATTTGACAGCAGAATATACATACATCACATACACAAAACTAAGCTATACTGTTATTCAGTAGTAATACATTTACATTGTTTTTGTTATTACCTTGGATGTCATGTTATCAGGTTTGTGTTGAAAATACCTAGATTGTGATTTTTTTTCTCTATGTATTTTAATTGGTTCTTTGTGGTTCCCTCGGTAAACAAGATTTTCCTTATTTATAAATTTAAATACTTAATGTGTACATTTTAACTCTTTACACTTGCATAATAAGGTGTGTTGTAATGTCACAGGGCGCTTTGTCTTGTGTTTTTAAAAGTTCCCCTTTAATTAAATCAGTCACATCCCAAATGCTAGTCAAAAAAGACAACAGACTACCAGGCACTGACTACCAGTAGCTGTGCATGAGCGATATAACGGTAGCAATTTGAAAGTCGAAGCCGCGCTTCTGTAAAGCCATAAATAATAATTATGACCAGTTAAATATGACCTCTCCAGTGAGGCCCGAGTGCCGCAGAACAGCAGGTGCTGAGATTCCTCCAAAGTTCTTTCCATTTTGGGCTTGTGTGTTCAACTTGGGGCCACTGTTTTATTAACTCTAAATAGCCCATTTAACGATTTGAGTTGAGATTTATTCAGAGATGAATATCTTTTTATGTAGGCTCTTATAATTCAAGACATCTGATACTAGACCAGAGTTTGCACTAAAACTGAATAAAACAGAATGGTATGAGTAAATACTATTTCCGTAAAGTGATACTAAGGTAAAAACAATACAGGATCCAATCCAATGAACTGGGAATGAATGTTAATGTTTCGGTGCTATCGACCGAGAAAGACCTCCTTGGTTCAAATAACTGTTAAAATACTGTTCAAAATGACTGGTAATTCGGTGATGTTACTCAACATGGTGGGTCTCTAACCCACTGAAAGTTTCTGAATTATTCTGTTGAACTTTTATTCCACTGTTTTATTCCTAAAAAGGATAACTTAGATGCCTTAGTTCTTAGTTGGGATGTTCATGCATTTAACTGTTTAAGAAAAGAATTAATTGCGCATATTTTTGCAACCAACTCAAGGTGTCCCCTGCCTACTACCCAAAGTTGGCTGGGATAGAGACCCTGGACCCTTGAGAGTGTGAGCAGTATGGAAAATGAATGAATGCATATTAGATAAAGCCACCGAAAGGCACCAGAGGTTTTTTCGATTTACTTGGGTGCAAGCTGCGTGGGATCGGTGGTGTGATTGTGATTCAAATGACTGTCTGTCTCACTATGTTTCCCTACGACTCACTGGCGACCCGTGTGCGGTCTTTTGGTCGCCGGTCTTTTGGTCGCCGGTCTTTTGGTCGCCCGTTGTTTGGGTCCGGGCGACCAAAAGACCGGCGACCAAAAGACCGGCGACCAAAAGACCGGCGACCAAAAGACCGGCAACAAAACAAGGTAAAACAACACGGTCTACGCATCAATAAAAGCCAACAATGGCCCTGAGCAGTTTCACTGAGTGGACGTGTGAGTGTATAAGAGTTTTTATGTACATGCGTTGTCCCGTTAAGAAGCTACGTCAGTCAGGGTCTTAACAAGTTCTCCAACAAAACAAAATAAAAGTACGGGAAATGTGGAGCTTTTCTTTAGCCTAATAATTAATAGGGCATTAAGTATGACTAAATAATAATTCACAGTTCGTATTTTGGGAATTTGAGCAACGATTTAAATGGTAATTATCAATAACCTTCCGGGCGACCAAAAGAACGGCGACCAAAAGACCGGTGACCAAAAGACCGCCGACCAAAAGACTGGCGACCCAAAAAACAGCGACCAAAAGACCCGCGACCAAACGACCGAGTACCCTGGCGACCAGTTTAAGGTACAGTTGCCTTTCGAATAAAGCTAGACCTGTTGCTTTATGTGGGCCCAAAAAAACAGGACTAAAATCGATTAGGAAATATTTATTCATTCATTCATTTTCTGAACCGGTTTATCCTCACTAGGGTCGCACGGGGTGCTGGAGCCTATCCCAGCTGATTTTGGGCCAGAGGCGGGGGATACCCTGTATCAGTGGCACAAGCAGATGGACAACTATGTGCACTCACACCCATACCGAGGGGGAATTTAGAGTGTCCAATCATGCATGTTTTTGGGATGTGGGAGGAAACCGCAGTACTTGGAGAAAACCCACACAGGCCCGGGGAGAACATGCAAACAACGCACAGGTGGAAGGATCTGGGTTTGAACCCAGGACCCCAGAGCTGTGAGGCTGACATGCTAACCACTCTTTGGAATGTGGGTGGAAACCAGAGTACCCAGAGAAAAACCACACAGGCCCGAGGAGAACATGCAAATTACACAGGTGGACCGACCTGGATTTGAACCCAGGTCCCCCACTGTGAGGTCAGCACGCTATCCACTCAGCCGCCGGGCCGCCTGGATTAGATATTGAGCAAAAAATTGAAAGAACCAAACTTCTTCCTGTTTTCATTATTCATCTTTAGAGAATTTTACATCGAGCAGCTTTACATCCAAACACTTAAAAAAAGACACTAACAAAAGTGAAAAAGCCAACCCGTAACACACTAAGGGAACAGGAATTACTTTACTTTGTACATTTAAACGTGTGAAGTATTATCACATGGTTGCCATTCTACCACCAAACAAAATGTGGATTGTTATACTTTCCCAAATACTCCATGGAAACGTTCTTGAAATCCACAAACCTTTTCAAATCTAACTACAAATTTGCATAATTTTGTCAATTTTTGTTCTCCTACATTCCATGTAGTTGGCAAAGTGATAGTGCTGCGTGCTTAGCAGGCTGCAGACAGCCTAACGTGAGAGAGCAGACATCACGTGACTGCAGCACTTTCTGTCTGGGTGCACGTCAGGGTCGGACTGACTCTTCCTCCCTGGTGAGGAGGAGGAGGCGCACGCACACATGAGGCGAATAAAACCACGCCATCCACACGCGTGGCCAGGCGCACATGGGACTTTCATGCAACTCGGACCCTCTGAGGACAAGACGTAAGAGATTGTTCAAATGGAAAGCGTGCACCACTTATCCGATATTATCCCTCAGTATCCGAGTCCCAGTCCAAACAAGAATTCCTTGTAATCAGCGAACGGCAACATTGAGCGAGTTCTCGTCACGGCAATAGAGATGTGCCATGCCGTGTGGGAAGTTGGATGAATGAAGGAGACCAAAAAAGCATCCAGTCAGCGACTCACTCAGCCTCAGGCGCACGTGTCCGTCTGACTGGTCCAGTCAGCGACGTCCTTCAGCCGCCACAAAACAATGGCAACGACAATCCAGCGCTGGACATCCCACGTACTCCGTCCTGCGACATGTATTTTTTATTTATTTTTTTACTTTTTAGTCCCGTTGATGTCACTTCCTGTGAGAACGATGCCCGGGGATCCGGTTGAGGCGGAGGTCACAAGTTCATGGCGGAGCGAGCAGAGCACGTGGAGAATAAAATACATGGGGGAAAAAAAGGAAAATGAAAGAAGAGGATAATTGCGTCCATGCCGGCGCATTCCAACTGTGCGCTATAGATTTTATATAGCCTTCGCATTTACATCATCCCACTCTCACCGCCCCTATTCAACCCCGGCGCGCCTGCGAATTTCAATCCCTGGTTGTGGATATTCGCTTGCGCAAAGCCCGGAAATCACTTTGGACACAGGAAGTTGACAATCACCGGGAGTACACGCAAGCATTCCAAAATCATCATTCCTCAGTGAAATAAATTAAAACAGCTTCAATCCATTCTAGTCCCAAAAGACGACAATATTTGTATGTTTTTAACTAAACACTGCCCAATATTTTACTTTAAACAATAATGGCATTAAGATATAAAGTTGAAAGATTTATTTAGCTTCAACATCCAGTAATTTGACATAGCATTCATTCATTTTCTGAACTGCTTCGCCTCACAAGCAATGTTCCCTCTAATTTGTTGTTTGTCTGGGCAGAAAGACACACTGAGTACCGGTGTGAGCAACATCATCATTGCTCGCTATGGGCACACACCAGTATCACACCTGACATAAGCAGGTGCATGTCTACCACACAAATTATTTAGTAATAATAAAATGTAATGATTAATATCTATGAATGGGGCGGCCCAGCGGATGAGTGGTTCGCGTGTCGGCCTCACAGCAAAAAAAAAAAGTGATTTTATTTTGTGCGCTCCATATGATTTGCTGTGCGCAGAGAAGACGAGACTAGTGCGCAATTGCGCACGCGCGCAGCTTAGACGGAACATTGCTCACAAGGGTCGTGGGGGGTGCTGTAGCCTATCCCAGCTAACTACACGCACCAGAAGAGAGACAGTCTGAATCGGTGACCAGCCAATCGTAGGACACAAGGAGACAAACAACTATTTACGTAAAGCAATTTAGAGTGTTCAACTAGTCTTTCTTGCATGTTTTGGGGATGTGGGAGCAAACCGGATTACCCGGAGAAAACCCGAGAAAAACATGCAAACTCCACACAGCGAGGACCTGACCAGGGATCCAACCCTCAACCCCAGAACTATGAGGCTGACATGCTAACCACTTGGCCGCCAGGCCGCTGCTTGACATATCATAATATCATTACAAATTATTTTTCTTGAACAACTCTGCGCTAACCTGGGCGATCTAGCAAAGCAAGGGTGTTTCCTGATCATTTCTACCCAAAGATAAGCCATCAAAATCATGTCTATTTTGAAACATATGCATGGATATTAGATGCATTTCTTTTACAAATAAGACAACAAAGTGCGTCAAATTAAATGACGCATGGATCACTCACTGCCAAGTCTTCAATGTTTCCATGCCACATGCAAATATAGCCCATTTAAAGGGAATCAGAGCAGTGTTGTTCAAGAATTTTATGTACCCAAAGTTGCATTAGATAAGACGTCAATACTAGACAAGCCATGCTGAAGAGAATGCAAAATGTCAGATATGAGATGCGGTGTACCTGATCAAGTGTCTGGAAAGCGTTCCTTGCCACTGGCCTCTGCTCTTTTACCTTTGAACCCTCACTCAGCAGAGCATCTCTGATCTCCTCTTGCATCCCGCTTGGGCCTTGGTGATAGATGACCATCAGCATGTCGATCGTGCACAATATTTCAATTTTCTGAGAAAGAGAAGGAATTTGAGGGGTTGTGAGAAGTTCACCAGCACAGTGTGGTTCCAGCCGCTGGCGCGACAATTGACTGAAGACCACGAGACCAAAACACTGAGATGGAGAACATTCCAGAAAATTGGGAGCTCCCTGTGGCAGGTTAGACTCCTGCTGAATATGATGGACAGCAGCGTCAAAGACTTTGGGGAGCGGCTTCAACTGAGGAAACTCTTGTACTTTTTTTTCTGATGTTGCTTTCGGGGTCAGATTTGATTTGGAATTGATATGAGTCAGATAAAAAAGAGAACGGAATACGATTTTTCTTAACATAAGTGGGTAATTTGAAACACTTTTGAAATAAAAAATTCTCCTTAATCTAAAGTGTATTATATTGGCTGTAGAAGAGTTCTACATTGATTACACCATGGTTTTTTTTCTGTTGGTGTACTTTTCCACTGTGTCTATACAGTATATGTCCATATGGTAAATAGATGTATATAAGATAAGAAAATACTTTATTGATTTCCCAAAGAGGAAATTTATACAATATGTGTGTGTCTAAATATGTGTTTACACTTAGATGTAGATATGCACATAAATACACAACACATTTTTAAATTTGCACTACTAAAATCGGCTTTTTGCTACTTCCCAATGTTTTTCAACCCAAGGGCTGCAACTGGCGACATCCGTCGCAGTCAATGACAGTAACTTAAGTATTTAGGTTAACAATTTGCAATAATTTTTGTTGGTTTGTCTGTATTCACCTTATATTCTGTCTTCATTTCGTATATCAAAGCTGTCTCATTCACAGATTAGTTATTTTCTTTGCATTTAAAAAAAAAGTTTTTTATATTTTGTCGCATTAAATTAATTTATTTAACAGATTAGAGCTCACGGTAGCCGGGCTATCTCCTTGTTGTGGTGAAATCTTTACTAAAGGCCTACAATAATATGAATGACTAGAAATGAATGTTAAACATAATTGTAATATGCAAGTGTGTGACTAAGGCATGCATAAAATACTGAATAGTGTGTGTGCAAAAGGATGAAACACTGAGCATGTAGTGTAGTGATGTGTAGTAGTAGTTTCCTATTGGTTCTGGCTCTACTTTGGAGACTCCCATTGGCCAGAATAGTGAGTAGCACTAAGAGCCTGAAAGAAGAGGCTGTGAGGCGAGCACTGCGACCTAGTGGACGCAGAGAGCTTGAGGCCTAGTGTATGTGTGGTTGTGTGTATTTTAATGTAGGAGTGTCTCTTGTCTATTTGTGGTATGGTGTGAGTCAAAAACAGTAATACTGTAGTTACATAATATTTATTGTCCTAATGTTCTAAGAGCGAAGGTTTTAGTACCAATTGACATTTAAAAATAAAATCTTAAACTCAAAGTAATGTAACAGTAAATAATGTCATTGTGTATTAACCAATTAGCAATTCATTGATTCATTCAAAAGAGACTGTATCATCTTAACTTCCTTCAATAGTCATTGTCATACATGAATACCATAAATCTAAAATGTACTTGATGCTTAAGTGCTGATAAATCTAAAATCAATGATGCATAATAGCACTATACACTACATATTGACTGTACACTTATACAAGGAATTGGTGTGAAAAGGCACTGATAAAAGTTTTTTTTTTAATTCATGGGCATTAAAAAAAATCTAAAGCTAAACCAAATTGTAAATTGTTTAAAATGTAATAATATTGTCAACATTCTGTTGTGAAATATTTGCAATACTTTACACTGCAAAATATTCTGGTTATCAATGAGCAAAGATCAATATTGTTTTTGTCAAAACATGCCATTAAAATAAGGGTTATTGAAAAAAAGATTGAAACAAACTGGAAATCAACAAGTGTAGAACATTGCATTAAACGAAGCAATTAAAGCTGAGTTTCTATTATCTACTTGTTTTATAAACATAGCTGTTGTTTGCTAGGAAATAAATGTAGACATTGAGTCAGGCAAAGAAATTGAATATTTTTTCTGAGTTTGGCAGGTGCTACTTAACTCCGACATCTAGCGGCTGTGATGAAAACTACCTATAAACTGTAACACAGTCGCACCTTTACTTCCGAATGCCTTTATGTACAAAATTTTGAGGTTGCGAAAACCTTTGATATGCAAATGACGGTCCTAACATCCAAAAAGAAGATCCAAGTTACAAAATCCCCTAAAACATAAATACATTTCCTGTATCCGTGATTTTATTTTGAAATTGTCCCCGTAACATTGCAGCCTGCTTGACATCCACTCGGAGCCTCCCACAACAACAACCCTCTTTTGACCGTCGTTTGTCGTCACAGAGTTTTTTTATTTAAAATTATTGGTGCGAATGACATGAATAAGTGGGCCCTGATATTCATCAAAAAACAGAAGATAAGAAAGTGGTGTGGAGTTGACTAATATTGCAAGGCAATATGGCCGGCCGTAATTACCACCTATTAGCATCGCTACGTTATTGAAGCATAAGGAAGTAATAAAACTACCATTGTGTCCATTTCACCTCTGTCATTATGCACTGCAATGTTTACTGTATATGTATATATAAATATATGTATATTGACAATATTAGTTTTTTATCTCAGTTTTGCTATCTATTTATTTATTTATTTACTCATTTATTTATTATATATTTTATTTAAGTTTACAATGTATTTTCCTGTGCCTGTGCTCTCACCTTCTTGCCATTGCAACATATTGAATTTCCGAGTATGGAATGAATAAAGTTTAATCTAATATAATTTAATTTAAAAGCGACTACTTCTTGGTTTGGCCTCTTGGTACTGAAGGACGAGATGGAGAGACTTTTATTCCTTTGGAGTTCTATTTAATGCTAATTTGTTTTGAATTCATAATTTGAAGTTCTTTAGATGCCAGCCTGGCGGCTTGAGTGGTTAGCACGCCAGCCTCACAGCTATGGGGTCCTTGGTTCAAACCCAGGTCCTTCCACCTGTGTGTTGTTTGCATGTTCTTCCCTGGCCTGTGTGGGTTTTCTCCCACATCCCAAAAACATGCATGATTGGACACTCTAAATAGCCCCTATGTAGGGGTGTGAGAGAATGGTTGTCCATCTCCTCATGCCCTGCGATCAGCTGGTCACCGTTATAGTGTGTCCCCCGCCACTGGCCCGAAGTCATCTGTGATAGCACCCCCCGCGAACCTAATGAGGATAAAGCGCTTCAGAAAATGAATGAATGAATGAAAAAGTTGTTTAGATTTGTGTTTATGTGCATGTGTTCATGTGCTAACGTTAGCTTCCTCCATACTGTACTACTCCACGAATAGAATATGTCTTTGCATGCTTGCTATTCATTTTAATAAATTAATGAATGCTTGAATGTCTCTGGCAGGAGGAAAGCCACACATACCGCGTATAAGTAAGCACACCTTCTTTCGTAATCTTCACAAACGCATACTGTGAATCACAATGACACGCATGGAAATTTATCTATGTCAAACACACAAACATGCACATGCTTTGCAACTTCTAACTCGAGCCATTAAATCTCGCATCCTCACAGCGTGATGAGTTTTTTTCAGAGAGGAAAATGAACCCCAAATAAACTTGTCCTTGGTAATAAGACGCCCACATGTGTTAGTGTACTAAATTGGCGTGCAGGCATTTGTTCATACATCAAAAGCACAGGCGCACAGCAGCGGAATCAGACATGTACACCTTTGGTCACAGGCCACAGCTGGCATGAAAAATAGACTAAGATGATTTTGTTTCTAAATAAGAAAATAAAAAATAAAAACAAAAGTAAATAAATAGCCCTGAAATTGGCTGGCCACTGGTTCAGGGTATCCCATGCCTCGTGCCCATAGTTGGCGGGGATAGGCTCTAGCACCCCAAAATAAATGAATGAATACATACTACATATATGCAAAATAAATATATTTAAAAGATATTAATAATAATAATTATAAAAATAAATTGTAACTTTGAATGCAATAGCTATAGTTATGTTCAACCGCTATGTGGTTCAGTGCCAGATTATGTTGCTATATTTTCAAGAATTTATTGGGTCTTAAACCATCAAAAAGATCTAGATATTCTTCAAAAACAAAACAAAAAGATGTTAAAATTATTAATAATTTTAATTATAATAATTATTTATTAAGACCAAAAGTGCGATTAACAATTTAAAAAAAATACCTGTAAAAATAACAATTAAAAATTAAAATGAAATGCATGTTACATATTCAAAAATTATGAAATTTTAAAATATATAGTTAGAGTTATTGGGGCCAAATGCAGAGTGTATTTCTGTATTTCTATTTATTTATTGATGTTTTTTTTTTTAATTTAAATCCTTCAAGGGTCGCAGGAGTGCTGGAGCCTAACCCGGCCAACTATAAGCAGTTCATATGAGAATTGGTTTTCACCCAATCACAGGGCACAATGTGAGGAAAGCTTCAATGCACTTACACCTAGGCACAATTTCAAGTGTTTAACCATCCTCCCATGCATGTTTTTTGGACGTGGGAGACACGTTACATAGGCACAGAGAGAACATGCAAAGTCCACACAGTCAAAACCCACCAGGGATTAAACTGTTGATCTCAGAACTGTCAGGCAGACGTGCTAACAACTAGACAACTGATATATCATTTATGAAATCACTCTTAAGCCCTGTTCACCAATTTTTAGTTACCTTCCACATGGTAATATCAGGCAAATCATACAATGAACCACAAAGTGAATATATATATATATATATATATATATATATATATATATATATATATATATATATATATATATATATATTCACATATATTCATATATATTCATATATATACATATATATATATATATATATATATATATATATATATATATATATATATATATATATATATATATATATAGTAGTTCGACATCATATTTCAATTATCAGGCGGTCCTAATTTTTGGGGGCAATGGTCATCTGTCTGATGAAAAAGGCATCAACCCCCAACCCCCCAAAAAGGCAGATTACCTCCCTTCTAGATGTATATCAAAGAGTAGATTGCAAGTGCTTAAGAGCTGATAAAGAGGTGGGGCTGGTGTTTTAGGGGGGTGATCTTGCACCAAATTTTGGGAGCAGATTTTAGCTGAGGCCCACTGGCTCTATAAGAGCCACAGCCCATTTTGCCTTGGAGGGGATTAATAATGAATTAAGGCGTATACACACACATACAAAAGCACATGAACCCCTCCCTAAAAAAAAGATATTCATGCATGCTAATGCATCCATTATTTATAGTGTGCGTAGTTGTGGCCACATGCAAGTGGGGGGTAGTGCGGATGTTTCTCCGAGGCCTCGGTATCATTGTGGCACCGCCGCAGCTTGGTCAGGGCAGTATGCTGGTGGGGGTGGAGGGACCGGGGTACACCGAGAGGCCGGGGGTCGGGGGGTTCTTTGCCAGACAGGCAGCTCATGCACCAGGAGTAGTGCGGTGGGGGGACGGGCGGATTAAACAAATAAATACATGATAAGAAATAATCATGCCAGGGAGTACAGTGGAGACAAAGAGCATAAAGGGGGGCACGGGATAGAAGAGGAGCTCAAAGGGTTACAGTAAATCAGGATTTAATGTCTGGATCGGCCTCTTCTTGATAAAAAAAATGCAAAACTTTCCGATGTGGGAAGGGCTACAGTCAGAAATATAGTAAGATGATCCGTGTAAGACCGAATGTACCGAAGAGCAATTTTCGGACCTTTATGAGACTCAAGGCATTTTTACAAGATGTTATTTATAAACACCAACACTCTGGAAATCCTATCTTTTTATGAAGTAGTTGACATTCAAAAAATGCGTAAGCAATATATTTGTTGACGCAATTGTGCTTGAAATGACATGCCATTGCTATATTTTTATCCGTCCTAAAGCAGGTTTGCAGATACATGCTTGTGACGTTTTACAACTTGTGGTGATATGACGGTTAGCATTGGATATATATTAAGTATAAAAAGGGCTTGGGATTGAATTCCAAAAAAAATCATTTTTGGGGAAAACATGGGCAAAAATTCCTGAATTATTGTAGCGCATGCTAAAAATATACTTTGTGTGGTACATGCAGTTTTCAAATCCAAAATATTGGCTACTTTGAAAATAAACTTCAATGCTGAGTGTTGATCAGCAACATGCGCTCGATCTAGTACAGATTTTTAGTTGTAAGTCAGAGAGAGCGAAAGATGGCACGAAAGCCAACGCCTAAAGCAAAAGTATGTCTCTAATCTCAGAAACTCACATTCAAAATAGAAAACAAGAAGAAAACAAAACAAAAAAAGGCAAATCCTCTTCACTTGTCAATCCTACTCGCAACATTTCCTAGGTTGACTTCAATTCTACGGGTATTCAAAACTTTAAGGAAACTCAAACGGGACAACTTCACTGAGTAGTTCTTATGTTAACTCACTATTTAGAGAAAAAATAAGATATCTTCGCACCTCCGACACACAAACGTGGCATGCAGAGGTAAAAGGACGGAGGCAGTGGCGCCTTCTTTTCATGTGCGCGGCACGGCAGGTGTGTGACAGGCCAGGCGGCGTTGGGGCGTGCCAGCTGATAAGATAAAGACGCGCCATGAGCCACGCGACTTTTCCAGCCGACTGATCCCGTATTTGCATAGATACAGAGTCATCAGTGTGCTGCCTCATCTCCATAGATATGACTGGGGTCGGGCCTATGCAGCAGCACTTCTCAAACTAGGGTCACGACAACTAAATTAGCACACGAGGGTCCGCCCAATAATTACAGTAATAGAGCTGAGCAATATTACCGGTGATTTGAAGTCAAACAATTTGCATTTTGCAGCAAATATTCAGTTTCCTATATATTGCGAGAATATTTTTTTGAAAAGACACTTTACAACTAGTGCAGGGTGTAGGAGACGTTTGTCCTACACCCTGCATGGAAAAATATACTTCATAATCCATTTATATCTTCAATTTTTCCCACTGAAACCATCATTTTTAATCGCAGGTCAAGGTCACGTGCATGATTGGTTCTTGAGGAAACGAGATGCAATCGTTATACATGGATACTAGATACCTCATTGAATTGGGCATGCCAAATACAATGAAAACTGACATAAAGTCATATGTTTTGTTAAAACTAGCTAAATAGCAGTATTTGGCTCACTATGGTACCTACTTGCAGAAGGGTGAAATTAATACACACCACAAACATTGGTTTATGTTTTTCATTCATTTGTAAAATCATCAGGTTACAGTTTGCTATGCATTGTCAAATATATTGCAAAGCGTAATGCAATATGCTTTTGCCATATTGGAAAATATCAAAATGCACTTCACGTCGCAAAACCGAACCTTACTAATATGTTAAAAACTAGGATCAAGAATCTTTTTATCGTCATTCTTCTCCTGCAGTAAAATTCACACTGTCATATAATATTGGTTGGCGGTAATCATGTGATCAACACCGGAAATACATCCAAAATAATCCAGCGTAAACAAATGAGACAAAAAAATAGACAAAAGGCACAACATTTTGTAGAGGAATAATATCACGAAAATCAAATTTTGTTTATGTGACTCTATATTATACGTTTTTGCTGCAACAAAATGTCTTATTTAAATTGTAATAACAGTACAACTTTATTTGTGATCGCAATATTTTGATTTTGTTCTACAAAATGGGCATCTTCAATTTGTAGGGCATTTTGGGGTACATGTAGTAGTTTTGTATAATTGGGTGCATATTTCCTTAAAAGTAGTCCTGTGCAATACTTTGATTTTATGAATACATTTATTTATGAACCTATGCACAAAAGTAAGATGTTTTTTGTCTTTCCACTTATGAAATACATGTGGCATTTTGGGGTACATATAGTAGTTATGTTTAATTTAGGTACATATTTCCTAAAAAAAAAAAAAGAGTCCTGTCTGCTACTTTGATTTTATAAATCAAATTATTTCAAAATCTATGTACTCAAGTGAGCTGGCTTTTGTCTTTCTCTTTTTGGGGAATCATTTTTGGGTGAAATCAAAAAAAAATTCAATGTCAGGCCAAATTTCCCCTCTTTACCTATACATTTATAATATTCTTGTCTAAAAATATTCCTCAAACAGTTGTAACATCATCATAATTGTAGCTAATCCTGCCCGGCTACTTACGTGCTATTGTTTGCTCCTCGCGTGCATGAATCCACATCTGTCTGCAATGTGGATAATATCTGGGCTAAGAGATTATCAGTGTGGCTTTGCAAAAACCAGTTGGACTGGGATTGCCCGCCTCTTTTAAAGCGCTATGCTGTAAAATAAATCCCCTAATATGATGGGACTGTGAGTGGATCACATATTGTTACATGGGCTAGTGGGCTGCAGGTAAAAGTCTAGCCCCCTCCCTGCCTTGAATTCGTTCCTCAACATGTCAGACCTCCCTGAAGGCACATCCAACAAAGCATTTTTATTTTGTGCAAACATAGTGACCCCCAGCAAATAAAATCACTTTGCTTGTTTACTTTTAATACCCATGTCAAAACACCATCCATTACCATTTGCCACCATGTGAATATGCATTTTTTTGCAGAAACGTTTATTTCAATGTGTCATTTTATGAAAAATAGAGTATCTTAATTATACAAGCGACCACCTCAATAAAAGTGGGAGCATTCACAAGAATTTTGTTAATGCAAGAGAGCTGCTTTGAAAGCATTTTGACAAAAACGCTTTCACTTAGCACTTGTCTGATGTGGCACATTAGCAACATTACCCAAAATAAAGTAACATGGTTAACAGTAAGGCACTGTAATTACCAGACCTCTTTGCAGCTATGTTAAAAGCAAGTAAAAAGAAATGAGACACTAAGAAAAATATTTTTACAAATTGCTTTAGGCACACATGAAAAAAAATGGTAATGAAATACTATGGCAAACTTTTTTTTTAAATAGTTCACACTTCTAATTTAGGTTTAACAGTGGGAGAAAACCTATGTTTGAATAACTGTTGCCAGCACTCCCAGTTAAAATAGATGGTACGTTTAGTGCTGTCAATGGCAGCCAATGAGTAAAATGCTGCCACTCCAGGCAAGGTTCACCACTCTCGTATGTTTATTCTTGCGTAAATAAACACACAAAGAACATCATGTTTGCATAAGCATTGAGTTATTTTACCATGAGAGGTTGATGAAAAAAGATTTGTTTTAGCTTATTGGCTGCCATTGATGCAACTAGATGTCCAGTGCATTTTGATTGGACATCTAGCAGCGACAAACTGGCAATGGCTCTTAAACATGAGAATCCACAGTCATCCTCCCAAATGAATTTGACATCTATCATTGTCAATTTTATGAAATGATACAAGTGTGCGTGCCATAGTTTGAACTACTACGACTACAACTGTTAGTACAAATACAACACTGAAACATGAACATTAGTCATGCCAATCTGAAGTTGTTATTGGTGGCAATGAACATTTTTGTTTTTTATTATTGTATATTTTTAATACATTGTGTATTTATTAACATCTTATTTACAAAAATTTGGGGATAAAAAATGACTTAAAAATAAAATGAAATTATAATAATGAGTCCGGCCTACATGAACCAAGTTACGCTAGCTTTTTTAGCAAAGGTCACTTAACCTACAAAGGGTAAACAAACACAAGACATCTCAGTTTTTGTAGATAATGATATGGTAAAGTGTTTGAAGATAATGATATAATTTTCAAGCAAAACCAGCAAATCAACCGACTCTACTATACACGACTAAAAAAGAAAATCAGACTCATACACACGATTATTGCTATTACAATGAAAATTATGATTGAATCAGGCCATATTTTCAGGTTACACTCCACTCTGTGCTCAAAAAAAGTAACTTCATCTCACAACGTGAGTCAACTCCATAACTTTGACATGTAGACCTTTTTCTTGCTTTTCAAAGGCTTCCTGGTTTTACATTACTGGCCAAACACAGCACACACACAGAGGCACAAAGTAGAGCAGGCCCCCTCTGGCAAAGCCAAACATGCATTTGACCCCTCTGGACACCAACACTCGCCCCGAAAGAGAACTTTGGTTGACCACACAAATTGAGAAGCCCTGTCATTTCACTCATCAATCTTTGGCGATACAATACAAAACCTACAAGACACCCCCTCCGGGCGATCCAATCAAGCTGCATTCACAGAGGGCCAATGTTAAGCAAATGGGCAGAGAAATGGTTACCTAGTGAATCCATTACCTCTTCAACCGCTGTGCATTGTCTTTAAAAAGACACGCGCTTTGCTTTGGAATGAGCTAACTTCATTAGAATAGGCACTCCTTAACATGTCAATGGAGCTCGGGCCGCATGCATAATTTTGCAGTTTTATTGTGGTGGCCACCGCGTTTTCACTGACAAAACCAGGCGAACCGCAGGCATGGCGGCCTTTTGTCATGGGCGCATCCATCTGGATCAAAACCATTAGAGGATATTTGCACTTCCTCTGTGTCTCCTGACTCTTTTTTTGTTTTGTTTTTGACATGCGGCAGAAGGAGCAGGCCTCACCCACTGGTACCAGCCCAATTGAGGTGCAGATTGACCGGGGGATGGCTCAGTGGGAAGGGGCAGCGCTCCTGTCGAATCCCGTGACGGACATCCACACAGGGGGGGCGCAGACTGAGCTTTTGGTTGGAACAAGGTTTGCGCGCTTTTGTCCCAGGAGAGCCTGTATCACTATGTCAGAGGTGCTTTGGTTTTAGCACACTTCATGTGTCAACTGCCAGCAGAGGTGGGTTGTTAGGTGTTGCATTTGTACCCCTTACATTGACTTGTTTAACGTTTTGAGAAAAATGTACTTCTAAGAGTAGTTTTAACATACCATACATTTTACTTTCACCGAATTAGAATTGTGTCCTGGGTTCAAATGTGTGGAGTTTGCATGTTCTCCCGGACCTGCGTTGGTTTACTCCGGGTTCTCCGGTTTCCTCCAACAATCTAAAAATCATGCATGGTAAGCAAATTGGACACTTTAAATTGCCCCTTGGTATGAGTGCGAGTGTAAATGGTTGTCTGTCTTCTCGTGCCCTGTGACCGACCGGCCATCGATTCAGGGTGTCCACCACCTCTGGTGCGAAGTCAGCTGGGATAGGCTCTAGCACCCCCGCGACCCGAGTGAGGATAAAGCGGTTCAGAAAATGAATGAAAGAATAATTAGAATTGTGAAGCCACGTTATTCTTACTTTACTACACTCATTATTTTTTTTCTTCTTTCACTCTTCGTATTAGATTTTACTTTATTTTTACCATAGATGCCCACAGTGGCTCTGCCAATTTCACCAATGAGATGTTGTCACAACATATTACTTTGAAGTAATGCTACTCTTACTTAAGTACATATTTTGGCTACTCTACTCAAGTCTGAGTGCCTCCCACGTGCAGGCAACACCCCATCTATTCATTCATTCATTTTCAACACTGTTTAACCTTGTCAGGGTCGTGGGGTGCTGGAGCCAATCCCAGAAGCCATTGGACAAAAGGCAAACAACTCCGTAAACAGTCAATTGAAGGGCACACTAGTAGTGTGTATGTTCTAGTTAGGAATTACCATTGAACCATTACCACTCCTTTTGTACTTATTTGACTGTTTATATTGTTTAATAAGCTCTTTAACTTTTTAAACTTTTTTTCGACAAAAACTATCTGGGGGCACTTCAATGTCATGAGTACATGTATATTCAAAATTGGACAGTAAATGAACATCAGCTGTATAATATAGTTTTCAAGCTGTGTCAGAATGCTGATGGTGCCCCTGAATATCAACCATAATTTAAATGAGATTGGAAGCCTGACTCTCCACCGCAGATGAGGTGGGTGGGCTAGAAGGTGTAAAGTTTGACGGGGGGAAAAATGAGGGCAAAGTTACCTGTAGCTCCGGCTGCAAATGCAAGTAATTTGGAACAGACTGCTCCCAACTGCTCTCAATGTGTTCATTAGGTTCTGATTGGACAGAGCGCAGATGGAGAGGGACCGTTCAGCCTGATGCTGAATAGTCCTGAATGTGCCCAGCATAAAACGCCATCTGTTTCAATGAGCAGCAGCGAGAGAAAGTGAGTTAGCGGGAGGGCGCTTCCAATGAAGAGTCATGTTTTATGATGACTGATTTTTTCAACCGCTAAATCAAGGGTGGCCAAGAATTTGCATAATTGGAATCAACATTTTTAAACGATGTATCATGCTAGTAAAAGATTACAGATAGTAGTATTGATAGGGAATAGCTGTCCAACCTCCCAGTCAACATGATTTGGACGTCTATTATTACAAAGAGGCATGGTGGACGAGTGGTTAGCATGTCTGCCTCACTGTTAGGAGACCAAGGGTTCATTTCCTGCGTGGAGTTTGCATGTTTTCCCCCAGGTTGGCTCCCTCCCACATTGGAACAACATGTAAAATAGGCAGTTTTTTTCTGAATGTAACTTTGAAGTGAGAAGGTTGGCCCCCTTTTTTTTCTGTGGCCCTTATACCAAAGAATTTCAGTGTTTATTACTGAAAATAAATGATAATACTGATGATAATACTTGAAATGTGAATTCATGCTTTTGAAAAGGAATGGCATAATTGAAAGGTTGAGAGTTTGTCTATTGCCTTCGACAACAGAAAGTATAATTTGATTTTACCTGATTGAGAAGCTTTGTTTTATATTCACGGCCATTTTTTGGATCGATCAAATTTGCTGTGTCAAATTTACCAGACATCCATTCACTTAACAGGGGCTTTAAACGTGTTAAAAGGGAGTAGGTCTTTCTAAAAGTAAAAATACATTGAGTTTACCACATTAGCAGTGGGTATTTCAGGTCATAGCAATCAAATGTTTGTCCAAATGTTAATCTATGCTGTTTACGCACAGAACGAGAAGAAAGGGCCGGCACCGTCCGCTAGCCTGACTTTTGAAGCGTCTTTATCGGGCTCGGCAGCACGGTCTCTGCGTGTCCAAGCCCACTCAAGATTGTCAAGCCTTTGTGCTCGCCAAGGTGTGTCCAATGCGCTGGGGCTTTGTGCGGACGAGGAGACGACACATCGCATTCTGTCTTGTGTCTTGAGTGAGGGATGGCGAGGGGCGGGGGTATGAGACTGTGAGGCTTGTACAACAGAGGGCGGACAAAAGGGGAAACTTGAAGAAAGAAGGCGGCCCATCTTCAAAGGCGGGATGCACAAAGGCTCTAAAAGCGTTACTTCATGCGGAGTTGTGCCAGATGTAATTGCGTGATTCCGAGAGAGTGCTCCACCCTTGGACACCGCGATAGGGACCAGGCCGAGGAAGGAGGACGGGAAAGTTTCCTTTCATAAACAAACAACATCGCCTTGTATTGTCAAACTAAATGGCCATCACGTACAATCCATAAGAAAGTGCTTTGAAGTCAAAGTAACATATTGTGTACATTAGGGGTGCCAAAACTGATTACACTGGTCAACAATAAAGTATTACGCCAGAGAAAAACAATAATTTCTCAGGTGTGTCAGATTTTTTTCTCTCATGTCTACAAATGGAGATATCTGCATTTGTATTCCAGTTACTTCCATTCCAATCCAGATCTACTTTGAAATACAGTTGCAACCATGACGTCTGTTATTTATAAACAATTGGAAGTTATTACTTCATGATGCTCTATTTGTGATGCAACAATAAATGTAATGCTTCATAACTAGCATTCTAGTCAATAGTGTTGTTAATTTAGCAAGGTCCCTCTAACCCGCTTTTATTTGAGAGAAAGTGTTTAAATGTCACTTAACAACTTTTGTCTGCGGCGAGTGTACTCCTCTTGCTGAACAGCAGAACAAGATATGCTTACAAGCACTATTGTGCATGTCAAGTAGGCAGCCAAGATTAACAAAAAAATGGCCATCCCATATTTGCTGCAATGGTTGCAGAACAAGTCTTCCTCTTTGGATGGATGGTAAAGGAAGCAAATGCTTTATGTGAAAGGTACTGCAAAACGGTAGAGACTGTGACTCGGTGTGGTGCATAGAATCAGAGGAAATTGCGACATATCTCATCTTATTTTCTGAACCGCTTTATCCTCATTAGGGTTGCAGGGGGTGCTGGAGCCAATGCCAGCTGTCTCCGGGACAGAGGCGGGGGACACCCTGAATCAGGGCACAAGGAGATGGACAGTTTAGGGGCAATTTAGAGTGTCCAATCAGCCTACCATGCATTTTTTTGGAATGTGGGAGGAAACCGGAGTACCCAGAGGAAACCCACACAGGCCCGGGGAGAACATGAAAACTCCACACATGTGAACGTGACCTGAATTTGAACCCAGGACCATAGAGCTGTGAGGCTGATGTGCTAATCACTCGCACCACCAGGCCGCCCATTGCGACATATGGTTACCTCAAAAAACATGATGTGATAGAAGAAAACTGATATTCCGTAACATAATGTTTTTGTTTTTGCCGTCCAGTGTTTTAGTCAAGTAATCAGCTCTTATATGAATCTTGTTAAATTTACTCATTTACAGATTGAGTTTTACCTTTTAGCAGGAAAAGTGCATTGCAATCAAAATCTGAGCTGAGAAAAGTTGGACTGTGTAACTATATCAATGTTTTTTAGAATAGAAACAGATGTTTGCAAATATAATATTTTGATTCTTTAAAAAGACAAGGCTATTATATATTATTAAACAAAAGCAGTCCCACTCAGCAGACATGTTTGCCAAGTGGTTTAGATAATATTAGATTAGAGTTAGAATTAGAGGAGCCAAAAAGCACCATGGTACTGAAAATAGGACTACCAGGTCAGATCTCGTGACAAAATTGGATACTGTCCGATACTCACAAAATAGACATTTTGAGTCCCTGAGTATTAGACCGGGAAATCACTGATTATTGATTAAGTTTAGGGGGCCATGATGATATTTTTCTACTGCTGCGTGGCATTTCTGTAAATCAGCAGGACAACTTGTGAAGCATTCAGTTCTGATTAGTACAATTATATAGTAGTACTAGCATACTAAGTTTTGCCCAACAATCAACATTTGGTTTAACTTCTTGTGCATAATATTTGTTAAACTAGTCCACGGAAAAGTCATAAAGTAGAGTGGAAAAACATCATTACATGTCTTACAAGTGAGGTCTAATCAGTGGAAAATTCAGTACAATAATAGGATACGGAATAAATGTTGAAGCGGCTTCGCCGCTATCCTCTCATCTCTTGTCATTGACCCGACTCGGCCTCGCCTGTTCCCGGCACCCCCCGCCGAGATGGGACAGGTGTTGAGTGTGCATTGTTAAATATGTTCTCCAGGCGCAAGCGCTTCCTCTGTCAGGTACATTTGCTCAGCCGACTCCTATTCCCAGCGTGGGCCCGTGTTTGCCTCAAAGAAGGGCGGAAGAAGTTGAAGGGGCGGGGCTGGCACTTTGGGGCCCACAGATGGGGTCCCCGCTGGCGGGGCGTGCCCCGACATGCCACGGGACAGAGATTGGGGCAAATTTGGTTTACGGTTGCATCTCAAAGCGTTGGTTTGATTATGAGCAACCCCGTAGATAGAAGATCACATGTACAAGACAGGGCCAGTTATGCAGGAGCATCTTGATGGTGATGAAAGCTCTTTGAAATATTTTTTTTCATTTTTTTTTCTACAGAAACAACAATATTTTTCATTGCACGTTGTAATATATATGCAACTGTGATTTTCCTATAATGGGATGGCACCAAAATTAAGGCACAAATACTCCAAAAAATGATAGAGTAGCTTAATCCACATTGGTATTCTCTGTACTCATGGCATATGTGGAAAAATATGTATTTACAATAAAATGTTTAAATACAGAACTATTTACGCACTATATGTGTTTATTTGTGGTTTCTGTACTTTGTTGTTGCAGTTTTTATTAAAACAAAAATTAAACCAAATGAAACTAACAATAGTACACTAGTTTATTTTGCTACTTATGACATCAAATATCCTACTAATGCTTTGATTTGTGTATTTTTGCTGTCCCTCTTTATAGTATGTCAGTTAAAATGTTCCTTTTTCATTCATTTTCCATACCGCTTATCCTCGCAACTAGCGTGGGGGGTGCTGGAGCCTACTCTAGCCAATTATGGGCAGTAAGCAGGGGAGACCCCAAATTAGTAAACTCTGTATGTATTTTTTAAAGCCAAAAGTGTGTTTTAATTAATAGGTTTATTGAAATGGGAGCGTTATCCAAGAAATTACTTTGTTTTGTGTAAAATAAAAGCTAAAAAACACAAAATATTCACAATATGATTGTGTGAGTCGCTTCCAGAGTTGTGTTGTTGCATATTTAATTTTGATCACTGTCTCAAATCTCAATTGTCTCAGTATTGTCTCTATTTGTTCTCCACTTCTAATGGCCGGTCATGTCCAAGAGAAACCAGAGCCATGATTAAAGTTGAAAGAAAAAATCTTCTGTGTGTCCAAGCGATATAAAATTATACCTTTCACAGCAGGGCCACCAAAGCCTCGAAAATGACTCTTTGCATATCAATAATTAGGCCTATGTGAGCTATGTGAGACATGGAATAATTCAAAAACCTGTCTTAGATTATAGATATTATTTTGGATGAATCAAACATAGGTTACTCATCATAGTTGAATAAAAGAAAATAATTAAAAGCACAGCAGAAGTTATCTGAATAACACTCTTAGTGAAGGCTTTGTGTTGATTTTGATAGAAAACACATAGACCAAGGGTGACAAACACAGTTTTGTTCGCGAGTGACATTAATACCATCTAGATCTCATGTGGGCCAGACAAGTTCATTTTCGGCCCAAAAAGTTAACTTACTTGCCGCCATTGACGGCACTAGACGTCCAATCCATTTTTGACTGGGAGGGGCGAATGCACGTTTGTTCATTTGCTCCAGGGGGTCTATGAATGAAGTGTGAATTGCGGATATGAAAGTGAGCAAAGTGTAGTCGTGCACGTACTTCATCACACAACTCACAAACCTCTGGTTTTGCAGCCCCCTTGTTGAAAAAATGAAAGCATTTAATTATGTATGAATGAGGGGCGGCCCGATTGCACGAGTGGTTAGCGCATTGCCCTCACACCTCTAGGGTCCTGGGTTCACATCCAGGTCACGTCCACCTGTGTGGAGTTTGCATGTCAGCTGGGATAGGCTCCAGCAACCCCCACGACTCTAGTAAGGATGAAGCGCTTCAGAAAATGAGATGAGTATGAATGAGTGACAAAGTACCCGTCAGGAAGAACAACCCTGTTGGACGTATGGACCCCCTAGTCGGCCACTTCCGGCTCAAACTGTATGTGAACTGGAATGAGATTTCATATCACACCACAAAGAGTAGGGCAAGGGTATGGGTGTCAAAGGTCACAAGATCTCAAGGGCACCTTGAACCTCATCCCAAAACCTTGAAGAGTTTTCAAAGCCCCCCTGCTGTGCTACTCATCAGAACCACCCCCCATTCTCATCCACACACACACAGACACAACTACCCAGCACTCATGCCCGCAGTACATGACGAGCGGGCCTTTCCTTTGCGGATTTCACAAAGGTTTTTTTTCCACCCACCTGAAGTCAAAGTGAAGCCGGAGAAGGTTGCGCCCCATGAGAGATCATTACTCACGACCTCCGCAGCCTTGTTAGCTTAGGTCATGAACGCACTTCCGCAGATTTCAAATATTCAACTAACTGTATTCAGGCGCTGCCGCAACAAACAACATCAAACTATTACATCGAAATAATGAGCGTTTCTTAGTGGACAAATCCTTTTATGGATTCTATTTTATCATGTTGTCTTCATGATGAAAGTCTCTCATCTCATCACTGAACCGCTCTATCCTAGCTAGGGTCACGGGCGGTGCTGGAGCCTATCCCAGCTGACTTCGGGCCAGAGGTGGGGGACACCCTGAATCGGTGCCCAGCTGATCGCAGGGAACAAGCAGACGGACAACCATTCACACTCACACCCATACCCAGGGGCAATTTAGAGTGTCCAATCATCCTACCATGCATGTTTTAGAATGTGGGAGGAGACCAGAGTACCCGGAGGACACCCACGCAGGCCCAAGGAGAACATGCAAACCCCACACAGGTGGACGTTATCTGGATTTGAACCCGGGACCCCAGAGCTGTGAGGCCGACGTGCTAACCACTTTCCTGAAAAAATCCATTCTTTAAAGGGCGATATGTTTTTTTGCCGAGATTACGTTTGCCCAGATTTATTTCAAGTGCCTTTCATCAATATATGTAAATGACTATAAGTTGCAACTTAGTATAAACCAAATCAGTCAAAAATGCAAAATAAAGAGAAAAGAAATCAAATAGAAGTTGCACTGAAATATATAAATTGCACTTCGAGGGGGCAATTTTAATTAATCGGAAATCAACAATAAACATCATGCGTATCCCCTGTTGGGATAAGCTGAAGGCCCACCACCATCATACAAGGAGTGAAGAATTATTAGGCAAATGAGTATTTTGACCACCACATCCTCTTTATGCACGTTTTCTTATTCCAAGCTGTATAGGCTCGAAAGCCCACAACCAATTACGCATATCAGGCTATCTGCATCGCTGTAATGAGAAGGGGTATCAGGTGTGCATAATTATTTGGCAACTTCCTTTCTTTTGACAAAATGGGTCAGAATAGGGACTAGACATGCTCCAAAAAGTAAAAAAAAATAATGGCGAGATATTTTGCAGAGGGATGCGGCACTCTTACAATTGCCAAGCTTCTGAAGCGTGATCATCGAACAATCAAGCCTTTCATTTAAAACAGGCAACAGGGCCGCTAGAAGCGTGTTGAAAAACCAAAGTGCAAAATAACTGCCCATGAACTGAGAAAAGTCATGTGTGCAGCTGCTAAGACGTCACTTGCCACCCATTTTGCCATATTTCAGAACTGCAACACTGGAGTGCCCAAAAGCACAAGGTATGTAACACTCAGAGACATGGTCAAGGTAAGATAGGCTAAAAAAATAAAAAACACCACTGAACACATAAGCTGAAATGTCAAAACTGGGCCAAGAAATATGTCAAGACAGATTTTTCTAAGGTTTTATGGGGTGATGAAATGAGAGTGAGTTAGATGTTCATTAGATCTGAACGCCTGTGGTCCCTCATCCAATGTGATAGAAGGAGGGAAAACAGTACACCCCTCTGAATAGTGTCTGGGAGACTGTGGTTGCTGCTGCACGCAATGTTGATCGTTAAAAGATCAAAACACTAACAGAATCCATGAATGCCAGTCTTTTGAATGTCCTGGCAAAGAAAGATGGCTATATTGATCACTGATTCGTTTTTAAATGTCAGAAATGTATAATTGTGTTGTTATATTGGTGAAAATAATTACAATCGAAATGGAAATGGCTATATATTTGTCTTTGTTAAGTTGCCAAATAATAATACACATTGCACAGTAATAGTCATCTGCACACAGATAATAGAAAATAGCTATGACAACAACAAAAAAGGCCAGTTTAACTCCCTAAAATATTCAGCTTTTGGGTTCATTAAGAACATGGTAGCTGTTCAATTAAAAAAATAATCCTCAAACATACAAGTTGCCCAATAATTCTGCACTCCCTGCAATAGTGAAATAGAGAACTCACAAAATAGGCATCTGTTAATTCAACATATTAACAGTTTTTTTGGAAAACTCCAGCCTGAAGAAAGGCGGACGAGTTGTTAGTGTGTCAGCCTCCCAGTACTGGGGTCACGTGTGGAGTTTGCATGTTCTCCCTGGGCTTGTGTGGTTTTTCTGAGGGTACTCCAGTTTCCTCCCTCATCCCCAAAAATGCTGGGTAGGCTAGTTGAACACTCGAAATTGCAGCTAGATATGACTGTGAGCGTGAGCGTGAATGGTTGTCTGTCTCCTTGTGCCCTGCGATTGGGTGTCCCCTGCCTGATGCCCGTAGTTGGCTGGGATAGGCTTCAGCACCCCCGTGACCCTTGTGAAGCGGTTCAGAAAATGAATGAATATACCCTAAAGAACACAACATTAAAAATCTTGCAACTGTCACTGGAAAACCTATTAATTAAGTCACACGAAGGATAAAAGTTGAAGGCTTTGGCAAACAATGGAAAAAGGTTGATCATCCAGAAATTCCACGCTTAATCAATTCAATTCCATTTTACTGACTGCAAACGCAAACGATATTTTTGACAATTTGGTTGCCAAATCAGTTAAAACTGGAATGAAAACTATTCGAAAGTAATTATGTTATTCGATTTTGCACTAAATTTGATTAAAATTGTTGCTTCACCAAGAGATTTATCGATACACCCCTAGGACAAGTCAGATAACACAGTTACCAAAGTGAATGCAATGTGAAAATGCTACAAATTTCAGAAAAATTACCATTGCCAGAGCTAGTTTATTGTCATGCATTTTTACCCTTAAAATATCATTGTTATGGTAAACATACATTTGTATGAAAAAGACTTGAAACAATAAAATTTCAGGCCATTAACATCCCAAACCTGAAAATGGAGTGTGTCAACTGGAGGCCCCCCAACTGGCCTCAATGTCAGACAGAGCGTTCCCCTGCGCGTTTCGAGTGTACCGACAGTCGGCGTGGTATTACACAAGAAAGCTGACATGGAACTTAAGTTGGCGGCGCTATCTGTGAGCAGATTACATTTTATCCGCGATGAAGGGCTGAAAGAGGAAGAAGGAGCTTCAGTCAAAGCAGCTAAACGGCGGAGAATTAAGATGTTGTGGCGTGGAAACGAGGCAGTTATGCATACACAACATGCGCAGGCCGGGTGCCCCCCTGCTGGGCGCGGGCACGACAAAGCCCCTCTAACTGCAATACCTCGGGGACAGCTAATGATTAATTAGCTTGTGTCATTAAGTGAGGCAAATGTCAGTGGAGCTTCCTGGGAAGCTGTCATAGCGTGTGGAAGCCTTGCACAGGCCCCCCGCCCCAGGTACACGCTGAGGAGGGGAGGGGTACAGCTAAGAAGCCAAGGCACAGTCTGACATCTAGTGGCTAAGTATTAGCAATCAATTCATTGATTTTAAAATTGATTAAACTTCCATATATTAACTCATGAGCTGCATACACGAACGAGGGGAGGCTGGCACCAGTTGAATGAACATTTTTCACGTGCATTGACTAATGCAGTTTTTTTTTACATTTCATGAAATAAAAAAATTAAAACAAAATTAACCTAAAATTCCATTCATGCAAATCTACAAACAAAACAATTTATTCGAACAATGTGTTAAATATTGTTTTAATATTTTTGGTAAACTTCTTAATGATTATGTCAACATAAAACACATAACCCCCCCCCAAAAAAACTTATTGAAATAGAAGTTCATTCATTCATTCATCTTCTATAAAGCGCATCCTCGAAAGCCTAACCCAGCTTACTTCGGGCGAAAGGCAGACTACACCCTAGACTGGTCGCCAGTCAGCCGTAGGGCACACAGAGAGACAAACGACCATACGCATTTCACAATCATACCACCACCAGCAGGAATCGAGCCCACGCCTGCCCGCGCCAAAGTCAAGTGAGTGAACCTCTACATCATGAGGCAGCTTTGAAATGGTAGTTTAATATTAAATATATAACATATAAATATCTTCGTTCATTCATTTTCCATACCACAAGGGTCCCCAACTAGCCAAATATGGGCACCAGGCGGGGTATACCTGGAATTGGTGGCCAGCCAATCGCAGGGCACAAGGAGAGAGACAACCATTCACGCACACACTCAAACCTCGGGACAATTTTGAGCAGGGGTCAGGAACCTTCCTGATGGAGAGAGCCATAAACAGTTAAATATTTCCACATGTTAGTCATTGAGAGCCATACCCAGAATTTAAAAGTCAAAATACATGAAAATGTGTGACTTCTTTAGTCATTTCATCACTTTTAAAGTCCAAAACTCTCTGAATTATTTTGACAACATTGTTACGCTGTTGCTAATCAATGAGTATCAATTATAGAATGGATGCAGACGAGTCTAATGGAAAAAAAATGATTAAAGCGACGCTAGAGGCAGTGTCAAGGGCGCAGTCCCGACATGACGCTTTTATTGGTGCATCAGGGACTCAGCTCTTTCACCAGCGGTTTCCATCTTTTAGCTCACCGGAGAGCCATATGCACCCATCAAAAGAGCCACATGTGGCTCCCGAGCCATAGGTTCCCTACCCCTTATTTATAGTGTTCAATCAGCCCAGCATTCATGTTTTTGGGATGTGAAACCAGAGCTAGAAATATCATTCATTCATTCATCTTCCGTACCACCCATCCTTGCAAGGGTTGCGGGGGTTTGCCAGAGCCTATCCCAGCTGACTTCGGTCGCAAGGCAGACTAGACTGGTCGCCAGTCAGTCGTTGGGCACACAGAGAGACAACCATTTGTGATCACAATCATACCGCCACGAGCAGGAATCGTGCCCACACCTGCCCCCATTGAAGTCAGGCGAGCGAACCTCTACACCACGATGCGGCAATAACTATAAATAAATTACACATATTACAATACTGTGAATGGTGAATAGTTGTATATGTAAATACACATACATACATACAACAAGCTAAAATATATATACAAAAAATAAAAATAAACATCCTGTTTCCTCCCACATCCCCAAAATATGCATCAAATCAAAAGCCTTTATTGTCATCATACACAGCTGCGTATAACGAAATTGGTGGTGCTATTCCACAAAGTGCGTTTTCCCAGTAAAAAAAACATAAATAGTAATATGAAAGTATAAAAAGTCACATCCCGGCTAGGTAAATTCTAAAATATTGCACAATCTAAGATATTGCACATTGTTATTGAACCCCCCCAAAGTTATTGCACAGAAGGGATTGTGTGTCGTGCTAACGCAAGTTCAGGGTTCTGATGGCTGTGGGGAAAAACTGTCCTTAAGTCTATTTGTCCATGCTTTGTGAGACCTGTAGCGTCTGCCAGAGGGCAGCAGCTGGAACAGGTTGTGACCAGGGTGGTATTGGTCCCTGACAATGTTCCCGGCTCTGCTGAGGTAGCGAGGGCTGGCAATGTCACCCACGATGTATTTTGCCGTTTAATATACCCGGGTATGTTAAATGATTTTTGCTTTTTTGAGCCTCTCGTTTGTGCGCCATTTAATATACCCCTGCCGTTTAATATACCCGGGTATATTAAATGGCAACTCAGCTTTTTTGGCAAGATTTGTATGGTGTTCATGGGGGCATAATTAGAGATACTTAAGTTCATTAAAATTCCCAGTCAGACTTTATTTAGCAGTAAGTAGTAGTTACTAGTCGGACAAAGACTCTGAATCGCTGTCAGCAACAGACTTTCTCTTACCCCGTCACGGCATATAGAGTGCGTAGTGGATCGTACCTTCCCGTTTGTGCGCCATTTAATATAGTACCCCTGCCGTATATTGAATCGGGGGGGTATATTAAACAACAAAATACGGTACCACCAAACTATATCCCTGGTTTAGAGTGTTCAACCAGTCTAGCATGCATGTTTTGGGGATGTGGAAGGAAACCAGAGCTATAAATATGTTGAAATAAATAAATTACATATACTACAATACTGTGAATGGTGAATATTTATATATGTATATTGATATACATACAACAAATTAAAATATTTAAAAAATCTGGTTTCCTCCCACATCCTCGAAATATGCATAGTTTTTTATTGCCAATAGGTATGAGTGTGAGAATGAATGGCTGCCCATCTCCTTGTGCCCAGCGCATTCAGGGTGGCCCCGACTGGTGCCCGTAGTTGGCTGGAATAGGCTCCAGCACCCCATATGACCCTTCTGAGGTTAAGCGGTTCAGAAAATAAATGAATGAATGAATGAGTTTCATTATATTTAAAACAAAAAAACAGCTGGCAACATACAGTTTACATAAATTCCAATCGTCCAAAAATACCAAAGGTAAAACTAAAAAAAAGAAATATTTACTGTAAAAAAGCAAAAATAACGCATATGGCTGACCTTTCACCTTTTCCTTAGGCAACGCCCCCACCCACCACGCCTACCACCAAACTATCAAACACACATATATGCAAACAAAACATGCCACAATTAAACCAAGCAAGTCAATGCAAACTTGACTTACCGCACCGGCAGTGAATTTGATGCATTTTCCTGCTCAATCTGGTGCCACTCGGATAAATGTGAGCGCCCAAGTGCGTACAGTTTTGATTATGAGCTCTCACTTTCAGTTAGTCAGCCTTAAACCTCGGCCTGCCCTAAAAACCACAGCAGGCACAAGTGATGTGGTCATTGGCTTCGACTCGGGAGTGACGGTTTAACATGTTCATTCATATCTGTGTTAATTCACATCTGCAAGCATACAAATACTCTCATAGATATATAACGCATACAAAAGCACACCTGTTAGGGTCTTTCCACAGTGTGAGCAAAAAGCAAAGAAGTCTAAGACCCCCCTTTACACACTCTCTCGCTCTGTATGTGGTATCCCATGTCTGCTATATTAAAGCAAATCCATTCATCTTCCACTTTCCCATCTGAAATAAAGGAATGAGCAATTTCACATTAGGCGAGCGAGGACACATGCAGTTTCTCTCTCTGTGGGCATAATGAATGAAATCAGATTGGGAGGGGGCTGGTTCTGCAGTCTAATCTGCCTTTGATGGTGAATGCTTTGGGCTCCACAATTCACCAATAAACTCTGTGTTAAGTCACGCAGATGGTTGTGTCCAAAGCTGTGAAAAACCTTGACAATTTCACACCGTTTTGTAGATGTTTGGTTGAAAATCTGTACACAAATTAAAATCCCTATAAAGTCCCACTACCACAACAAGTTTTAACCCCCTTCTCAATGAGTATAATTTTTTTATCTGGACTCAGACAGATGAATTGAAATTGCACAATAAAAAAAATTATGTAACCGTTTACCTCTGCATAGTTGAAACCGATGACATAATCGGAGTTAAGGATTCTGGGAGGGGGCGTATGACTCAATGGAAAACAGCAGCTTGTCCTTATCGTGCGACAGTGATACGACATTGAAAGTTAGCAAGAAGAAGAAGTAGCTCGCAAAGAGATTTCACCGTACAAGTTTAAACCTGAGGCAGAATCACCATGACACGGGACAAGTGGGAGAGTGAAAAAAGTAGATAGTGCCTGACACGGAAGCATCATGGATCCCATTAATGTAAGGTGGCGACACAGATCAGTGGTAGAGTATAGATCCGATTCCCCAAACTGTTGAGCGTGTCTTAATACCCTTGAACACAGGCCTGGGTGATATGACAAAAATTGTCATCACAATAAAACAAAAAATTTTGCGCCGTATTATGGTGATTTTGGACTTGTATGCTAAAGCTTCAGTGGAATTGTGTTCTGTAGGACTAACCTCCTCCTGTGACTGACTTTCAATTTTGTATTTGGATTATTCAAATAATCAGTCAACAAGTGTCCACTACTGTTTTCCTCTGTGCCACATTCCCTCTTCAGGAATCCTCGCCTTTATTTCGTCATTGGTTTCCACCATGCAGTGGCAAAACGTTACAAAACATATTTTATTACACAATTTAAACAGTTATGGATCTGTGTGAATCTTGATAATAATTTTTATTACTCTTTGACAAGAGTCTATCATTTAATTAGTTTGTAAAAATTCAATATAGTGGGACATAAAGGGAGGAAAAAAAACTCCTCTAAGGAGCCTCCAGATTGTGTTCAATCCACTGATGTGTGACGTCCATTGGAAGAGGAACGGGAGGAGGGGGGAGCCGTCAAAGAGAATGACTGAATTAAAGTGGTAAGGATTGCTCTCTCTATGGCACCATAACATGCCTCCTATGTCCTCAAATAATTAGATTGAGGCCTTGTGGGCTGGAGTGTCTGCTCAAAATGGAAGGAATGACCTCGCCACTGAATGTGAGCCCACAATGTTAAAAAAAAACAAAAAAAAACAAAGGAAATAGAAAAGAAAGACAACACTCTATTTTCTTATACTTGAGGTTTGTTGTCTTTTGTGGTGAGTATGTCTATTCAGTATTAGCGGCCCCTCTTTGTGGCCCTAGCCATGAATACAGGGAGGGGATGTGTCAGTCGGTGGCAGGTAGCCTTCATTGCAAGTTAATCTCCTGAAAGAAGCTTGTTATAAAAAGGACTTTTAAATTCTTTAAAAGCACTTCTCGCTCTCGCCTCTTTTGTCCGCTTGAAGAGCGCGAGTGCGCGGCCGGCGACAATGGCAGCCAAGCGTGGCGGAGTAATCACCTTTCTGGGGGAAAACATGAGTAATTACTTCTAAACTGTTTAGGCTTGGGAGACAACCACTATTGTGCTAGGAAATGGAAGGCTGCCTTTGGATGGAGTCACGTTCGCTCTCAATCTGTTTGTTTACAAAGATTTTTCCTTTTGCTGCATGCGCCACCATCGTATATGGGCATGTGATGTGTGTGTGTTTGAGTGTGCGCACACTTGATGGTGTGCCTGCAAGCTTGACCCAATTTTTCACAGAAAGACAGGACGCTATCAACCATAAGGAAAGTGTTCTGTTTTAAGGTCAGCTTAAGGTCAAGTTCATTTCTTTTCCCACCACTTGTTGAATAACTTATTCCCAACAACTGTCTGTTTCTGTACAGTGAAAGCATAACTACTGTTTATCTTAATTCAGTCTTCTTACAAGTTTCAACTAATGAAATTTAAAGCTTTTTAAGACCACTTAGAACAGAATTGAATGCCAAAAAGATGGAAATTTCCAGCCCTACCTCACCCAAAAAATCTGTAACTCCTAAAATGTCATCAACATTTTATAGACAATTTCACACAATGCAGGCAAAATTCAAATTGAAGGCATTTTAATCATACCTCAGGTGATCAGCTGACAAAATGGTTCCAAGAGAATTGTACAGTTTAAATATTTAGTGACATAATATTGTGTCGTCTTATTTCCCAAAATAAAATATATTTTTTATTTCTCATTGTTTTAAGAATGTTTTTAAGAAAGTGGAGTTATAACATCCTCTTATAGAAATAGCTTGATTTGCTTTTTCATATTGGCCCTAATTATACATTCATTAAGCGGCCCAGTGGACGAGTGGTTAGAGCAGGGGTCACCAAACTACGGCTCGCGGGCCGGATCCGGCCCGCCGGCACATTTGGACCGGCCCTCTGAACAATACCAGAGACGCTATGTTTGTTTTTGTTTTTTTGTTTTTTTTTTTTTTTTTGGGATGCAGCCTGCCGGCACATTTGGACCGGCCCTCTGAACAATACCAGAGACGCTATCGGATTTATTTTCCTATTTGGCCCTGAGCCCACAAATCATCCCAGTGAAGCGGGCCTTCGCATTGCTCCTTTGGTGACACGCGCGGGGAGAGTGTTTGCCTTTGATGGATGCGGGCATTCCACCGTTGCATGCGTGAGCAGAGTGTTAGCGAGACATCTGGACGATCGCAGGTGAGGGCGGAGCCCTGGTACCATCGCTATTGCGATGCTATTCAAGCATATAAAAACTGCAACTTGAACCTGTTTGAGAACGGAATAATGGCGAAAAGGTTAGTTAAGAGAAAAATTGATTCAGAATGCAGGGTATTTAACCTGCAGTGGACAAACGATTATTTTTTTGTTCAATGCAAAGAAAAGGCTGTTTGTCTCATCTGTCAAGAGACGGTGGCAGTATTCAAAGAATACAATCTTCGCCGGCACTACGAATCCTGTCACAAGGACAAGTACGATAGCGTGCAAGGCCAAATACGAGCAGACAAACTCTCAAAGCTAAAAGTTGGACTATTATCTCAGCAGACTACATTTCTACGCCAAGCTCAGCTGAACCAGGCATCCGTTCGGGCCAGCTTTCGGGTTGCTAAACTGATAGCAAGCAACGGTAAGCCTTTCACTGACGGAGAGTTTTTTAAGAAATGTATGGATGTTGTCGTGGAGGAAGTGTGTCCCGAGAAGAAAGATGCATTTAATGCCGTAAGTCTGTCGGCGAGTACAATCACCAGACGCGTTGAAGAAATCGGGAATAATGTCTATGCCCAGCTGCAGCAGAAGACAAAAGAATTTGACTTTTTTTCATTAGCACTGGATGAAAGCACGGACGTGCAAGACACAGCGCAACTGCTCATTTTTATTCGTGGAGTTAGCGCAAACTTTGAGATATGCGAGGATCTGGCAGCCCTCCAAAGTCTCAAAGGGACCACAACGGGAGAGGATATTTTTGACAAAGTGTGCCAAACCATGGAGAAGTTGGACCTGGACTGGTCAAAGCTGGCTAGCATCACGACTGACGGGGCTCCTAGCATGGTGGGCGAAACTCCCGGTTTAATAGGACGCATGAACCGTGAGTTGGAAAAAAGGGGTCTCACCGCCCCGCTACGAGTCCACTGCCTAATTCACCAGCAAGCACTGTGCTGCAAAGTGTTGACGTGGGATTCTGTAATGAAGGTTGTGGTGTCGTGCATAAACTTCATCAGGGCAAAGGGAGAAGAGTGTGCATGGCACAACAGAAAGTTAATGTTCCATGGCTTTTTTTCTATGAAGAACCCAGAGAGAGTTATTTAGATATTATTTATTTCATAAATAGTGTTATTTATTTCCTGTTTTTTCTGTGAATAACTCAGAGAGGGTTATTTAGTTATTATTTATTTTATTAATATTGTTATTATTTGTTTCCTGACTTTTTCTGTAAAGAACCTGGAAAGGGTTATTTGGTTATGTGTGGCTTTCTGGAAAACAATGCATTTTTTAAGCTCCCCTACGATCGTCACACTTTTTCTGTTACAAACTGACACCGGCCCCCCATCAGAGAAGGGAAAAGTTATGTGGCCCTCACAGGAAAAAGTTTGGGGACCCCTGGGTTAGAGCATCAGCTTGACAGTTCTGGGGTTGAGCGTTCCTTCCCAAGTGGGTCCCCGCAGTGTGGCTCCAGCACCCCCCACAACGCTGGTGAGGATAAGTGGTTCGGAAAAAGAATGAATGAATATAGTTTAATTATACAAATGACAGTTTTTCAAGTGAAAACTGATCAGGTTGATCCGTTTCTTTGTCTGTCACAATAATGGTCATTTTAATACTAATATTGAGGTGCTGATGGATGTATGACAACCAATTGATGGGATAAGCAACCCTGTTATCCCCAATACTGCACAGCATTTGATAAAGTTTTGTGGCTTTAACATTTTCTGTGTTTTGTTTTATTATTATTTCGTACCTATACCAATAATTTCAGTCTTCAAACAGCTTTCCATTTAAATTTTTTGGACGAGGGACAAAATCAGAGTACCAAAAAAAACCACAGCCTGGGATTGAACCTTAGATGACAGAACTGAGTAATAATTTTGAGTACGTTCAAACAACATCATTCATTACGTTAGTATACTGTTCCAGCACTACTCTATGCATTTCACAGTATCCTCGTATGGCTGTATAGTCAAGTACAGATTTTTTTTAGGTACAAACTAAAATTAGCGCATAGAGGATTATCCCCCGGTGCTTTATAAACTTGGCAGGCCCAAAGTATTCCACCAGGAAAATATTTGTAAGTATTTATAGGGGGAAAATCACAATTAGGCTAATTAGTATTTAAATGTTTAAAATATATAAATGTGGGCGACCCGGTGACTGATTGGTTAGCGCGTCAGCCTCACAGTGGGGGACCTGGGTTCAAAAACAGGTCGGTCCACCTGTGTGGAGTTTGCATGTTCTCCCTGGGCCTGCATGGGTTTTCTCAGGGTACTCCAGTTTCCTCCCACATTCCAAAGGCATGCATGGTAGGCTGATTGGACACTCTAAATTGCCCCTAGGTATAAGTGTGAGCGTGAATGGTTGTTTGTCACCTTGTGTCCTGCGATTGGCTGGCCACCAATTCAGGGTGTCCCCCGCCTCATGCCCGAAGGTAGCTGGGATAGGCTCCAGCACCCTCTCCCGCGACCTTAGTGAGGATAAAGCAGTTCAGAAAATGTAAAATGAGGGTGCTCTTCTGAGACTTTTGTCAGTTGACAGACCCGCTTATCAGCCCGTTAGCGCCACCGACTGAAATTGTCCTTCCACTGCAAAGATACAAATTAAAAAGTGACAACGCATTTAGTTTTTTCATTATTATTATATGTTTTTATTTTTTATTTTTTGCATGTGGTTTGCAAGTGCTCCTCTCTTGCTGTCCTGTGTTTCATCTTATTGACCAATAGGTGTCAGTGAGTGGCAGGTAATGAATGAGGCATTTAAGCATCTGAAGCACGCTACTGGTCTATAAAAGAGAGATCAAAACGACACTACGTGTCATTTGCAATTTAAATTTCACATCAAAAGGCTTTTTTGATGGATTGGAGATTAAATTTAGAGAACATAAACGGCTCATTAGAATAATAGCGGTTGGGACACCAACGTCTACTTTAAATTTGTGCTGGAAATCATTTTTGTTGCACTTTTATGGCTGAGTAAACGACGATTTTTCGATGTAATTGAAGGCGAAATTGACCTTTTATCCGTTTTGACTGGGCGGGCTGGCACCAAACCTCCCGGTCAAATTTGATTTGACAACTATTGTCGTCAATGGCAGCCAATGCCTTAAGTTATTAAAAAAATAAACTCAATGCCGTCAATGTATTGCGATCAAAAGCAGTCAGTGAATTAATAGATGGTAGTAAAGACAAAAATAATGGTCAGTAGGTGGCTGGTCAAGAGCTAAACTGCCAGTAGAGGGCGCTAAAGCGCTTTGATTTATATTGAGGAATCACTTCAACTTCAATTAGGCTTTCCTGAGTAGGGCAAACTAATTTAGAGAAGGTATCTGTAATTTTGATATTACTTTATAACTTTAATTCCAATTTTATTTCTTTTGTTGCACAAGGGAGAATAACAGAGCACAAACTAACTACAAGGCGGGGGTGACGTTTTACAATCTGAAGCGTCAGACACGGTAACAAAAAGGGGGGAGGGAGTGAGGGGGTGCATCTTGAATGATGGGAGGGGGCTGGCTGCCGACAAATTTGCAGCTCGCATCACGCAGGTGTCCTCGCCCGTGACACCTCGGCGACACGAGCGGACCGTTAAGTCGGCAAAGCGGATCCGATCTGAAATATTTGATGAGGCATGAAATCCCAAAGAGGAAGGATGTGCTCGTCTGGATGAGAGACCCCCCGCAGTGGCGGAGACGCGCGGCATCTGCTCGCTGCCATCGACCGGAGCTCCGAAATGGAGGCGGGGGAGCTCGGGAGAGGAGCTTGGGGGGGGTTTGGGGGGATGAGATGAGGAGAACCGAGCTACCGAGCCCGAACCCGTAGCTTCAACGTCATTTTTGCAGGGGATAAAGACGCGCGTGTGTGGTGGAGTCTCCATTGTGGACGTTTCTGTGTGGGCTGCTGCTGCAGATGTGGTACATGAAGGCCCTTCCCATCTGGATTTTGCAACGTGGTTTTTGTTCTTACATGATGTGGATGGAAATGTCGAACTGAGATTCAAATCAATATTTTACACCGCTGGTTCCTGTTGACGTTGTTGGACAGAGGTGATCTGTTAATCCCAGGACTGAAAAACAGACATTCAAGTGCATTTTTAAAGACAAGATGTAAATGTTTAGGTTGATATATCAATCCAAAGTGAGAAAAAAATGCTGTAACCTGTGAGCATTTGCATGTTTGTTTGTTTTTTTAATGTGGGGTCTACGTGAAGGCCTTTGAACATGGATGACAAACACGATGGACTATTTTTACATACCATTCGTCTCGTTTGGGGAACTGATTTTTAAACTGAATTATTAATAGCGCAGATTCCTGCTGCCATTGGGGTGAAAAAGTGGGATCGCCATTGATGTACACGCAGGGCCACGCATTAGAATTCCCTCAAACAACTGACTGTTTCATTTGACAGTGTACAATAATTCCAGAACATTTTTTGGGGGATTTTGTCCAAAAAATGTCTTGTCTTAAATTCTTTGGTTAACTGGATTTTTGGGGAGCCTGTAAAAGGAAGTGTCTGAAGAGAGTGCAACATGCAAACTGAGAATTCACCGCTCAAAATGTAAATGTCATTCACGATGCACTTCAAACAGGCCGGGTGACCCCAATGATGCCAAGCTCTCAGGCACCCGCCCTCGACCCCAATGTAACGGGCGCCCCTCGGGATTTGGACTTTCCCGCACAAGATCCAGCATGGGGCTCCGCCGCCGACTGCGTGCTCAAGATTGCGCTCATCTCCGCGATCGTTTGCGTGTCTTTGTTTGGGAATGTCTTGGTGTTATTGGTTTTCCAGAGGAAACCTCAGCTCCTGCACGTAGCCAACCGTTTTGTCCTTAATCTCCTGTTGGCCGATCTTCTCCAGACCGTGCTGGTCATGCCCTTCGCTATTGCCGCCACTGTACCGGGGGTTTGGCCACTGGATGCCCGAATGTGCCAGGCGTTGGTGGTGCTCATGCATCTTTTTGCATTTGCGGGCGTCAACACTATCATTGTTGTCTCCGTGGACCGCTACCTGGCCATTATTCACCCTCTGTCCTACCCCACTAGGATGACGCCGCACCTGGGCACGAACCTGATCGTCTGCACCTGGGTGGTCAGTTTCTTACAGAGTACGCCGCCCTTATATGGCTGGGGCGCCATCGACTTTAACCACCATCACAAGGTATGCTCAGTGGTCTGGTCCTACAGCGTGTCCTACTCGGCCGTGGTGGCCACCTTCTCTTTCTGGCTCCCGGTTCTCGTCATGCTCGGGTGCTACTGGATGGTATTCCGGGCGGCTCGGAGGCAGAATGCCCTTGTGCACCCGGTGCAGACTCGATCTGAATCCCAGCGTTGCCCTCAGGAATTCCGAGGGCAAAGCAATTCGCCGCCGCAGCGGGCAAGCTCACCGGATGGCCCCCCCTCAGCCAAGGGGTACCCGACTCGTGCCAGGCACCGAAGCTTTCACTACCACTGTAAGGCTGCGCGTGTCGTCTTTGTGATCATGGCGTCATATATCCTCAGCATGGGACCCTACAGCATACTGACCACCATATCCACGAATGCCAGAGCAGATGTACCGGCGTGGCTTTCGTCTTTGGCTCTGGTGCTCTTCTTCCTGCAGTGCTGCCTCCATCCGTACATCTACGGATACATGCACCGCAGCGTTCGGAAGGAATTCCACGCATTGCTCTGCGGAATCTTATGCAAGCGAGGACAGAACTTGGCTGCAGAGACCTGCCACACTACAGCTGGACGAGGGCGCGCCGGGGTGCACCCTCACTTGCCCAACCCAGCCACCAGGGTCTTTCCGCTGCAAACGTGGGAGGAGTGCACCACGTCTTCTTCGCCCACTTTCGAGAGAAGGTCGAGGAACAGCCGCAAGGAGACCACCATCACCAGCGTCAGTTCGGATCAGGAGCCCACCGTCCAAAACAAGCAAAGCACATAAAGGGGTCAACAAGTTGGACTGTAAAACGAATGCACGTGTAATAGGCCACAGGTGCAATAAGCACCCACAGACTCCTTGAATGGTGCAATGGTTTTATTTTAAAACTGAATTACTAGATTACTACTCTATACACCATCTTACATTTGTTTTCGACTCTCCTTGCACCCAACCAGGTGAAGAAAGAACAATAGAGTCAAATTTGTAAAAATCTATATTTGAGGTCACCCTCCCAATGAATCCTAATTTAAGGACATTTTTACACCCACAATGATTTTAAGAAAAATTGCAATGGAGTATTTTAATTCAACGCTGACACAAAAGTTTTGTCTGGGGAAATCTGCGGGGGACCAAAAATGCAAAAGGGCATGGACACTCCAATAGTGCTGTCATCCAGGGTCTTGTCCAGACTTGTCTTTCTCCCTGCTGTGTCTCCGGCGAACCACACATTTCTGAGATCCTGGGTTCAGATCCAATTTGCATGTTCTCCCTGAGCCTGTGTGGGTTTTCTATGGGTACTCTGGTTTCCTCCCACATTACAAAAAAATCATGCATGGTATGATGATTGGACACTCTAAATTGCCCCTAGGTATGAGTTTGAGTGTGAATGGTTGTCCGTCTCCTTGTGCCCTGCGATTGGCCGGCCACTGATTCAGGGTGTCCCCCACCTCTGGCCCAAAGTCAGCTGGGATAGGCTCCAGAACCCCCCACAAGCCTAGTGAAGATAAAGCAGTTCAGAAAATGAATGAATGAAAAAAAGGACTTTTCTGCTGTTTAGACCAGTAAATCATGCTGTACAGAAATTTGAACAGTTGGACATTACAGTATGTACATGAGACTATTATGATATTTTAAAAGGAACACTAACCATTTATTTGCAGGAATGAAACTGAACACTGAATATTTCTTTACTGAGACTACTTCTCCAGGCAGTTGTAAATGTCTGCTGTTATTTGCTCAAGTATATCAAACTTTCACAGCGTACCTGTTCACCGTAAATATTTTTGCCTCTAGCCAGTCAACTCAGCGTGTTTGGAACAGAGCAATATTTGTACCGTGATTGGAATATTTCTGTTTAAACCAGTGAATGTTTCCCTTCAGTGCAACTCTAACTGGATCCAAAGCGCATTTTTGTGGGTGGCTGTGCACACAATAGACTATCAGCTGTACAGAAAAGGTTACTTATTTTCTTCAACATGAGTGTAAAAAAAATAAGGAAGAGATTTACATGTGTGACATATAATTCCTCATCCTTAGAGTACAAAAATTGAAATGGTGATTCGGAAAGCTAATCAAACCAAGGACCAGCATGACCTTTTCTTTTCCCATTTGGAAAATTTTGAACCAGTCTTGACTTTTTGTGCAACTCATCAGGCAGTTCTATCTTTTTTTTAATTGCCTGTGAGGTAAATGTGACAGTTCCATTAAGAAAGTATTTGTTATGGTGCAAGATCTCTGAGTTCTTGAAGTGCTGAGATTAATGCATGGTTTACCTTTTAAAATATGTTTATTAGTGAAAAATTAGTTAATTTTTAACAAGATGTGTCACTTCAGTTTCCTGTCATGAAGGCATTGATGTGCTATTTTAGCTGAAAACATAACTGAAAAAATTATTAGAAACTAATTGAAGCAGTGTTTGTAATCCCCATAATGGGACTATTAGTTTGAAAGAAAATGAAGCAGTTTGAATATTTTAATGTTATGAACACAAGCCTTATTTGCTCATTCGCAATTTTATTGCACACTTGTACATTTAACCAAAAACATTGTACTGTTTTTAAAGGTGATTTTAAAATGTATTTTTGTGATTTCACCACTGTTTGTTGAATAAAGGTTTGATAATATTCGTGTTTAAGTGTTAAATGTGCTTTTATAAAGAAAAAAAAGATTAAAAAACAACCTAATTGTGTTCTACTTGCATTGTTTCTTAGTTATTAGTGCCACACAATGCCCTTATTTCACAAGGTCACAAAATGTAGTTCAATAAAGACGGTTGTGGGTAAGACAAGGAGTGAGGGGTGAAAGTTGCCTTCATTTCCAAACCAGAGTAAAAACAAGAAAATACATCATTATTATTCCATGTTGATGAGTATACATTCAAGAGCCTTATACAAAGCGTGATGTTGTATTAATTGGATATATTTGCAAACCATATCACCGTGAGTGACGACAATCCCAGAACCCCTATGAAAGCAAACAGTATCGCTAACAAAAGCAGTTATTCAATGAATTCACAGATGCTTCTCATTTGAATGAATTAAAAAGATCTGCCATTGTGCAACAAGCAGAACTCCGTCCCGGTCACACCTTTGATATAATGCAAATGTAGAAATGAAAGAAAGAAACACATGGATCAGCAACAATGTCAGTGTTTTATATGCCTTCTCAACTACAACACAGGCTGATATAGTTCAGGTATTAAAGCCCTAAAATGAAAACAGAAAGTATTGAGCATTCATTCCTACGCTCGGTCTATACAATATATGTACAAGCATTTTCTTTCTCTATCTTCACTTTACAGCTTCAAAAAAAAAAGCATTCTCTGAAACGGGATGGGAAAATCAAAAACAAACAATTGGATTTTCTTCCCAAAAAAAGACAACGTTGATAAAACACTTCATTTTCTTTTGTATTTTTAAAAATCCCACTGAAACAAAAATATTGTGAATGCCACCAAAGCCCTACATTAATTTATAACAGTGCCGCTTTGAATATTATCAATTGAGAGTGAACGCAAAAGAAAATGAAAAAAGGGGCAGAGGTGTAAAGCACAAAAAAGGACGGGCTCAGCTTTTGGGGTCTTGTCTGATGAAAGGCGGGTTTCGCATCTGGTCCTTTCAAAATGTTGCCGTCACATGGAGGGCTACAACAGTCTCTATTTCGCCAACTCTTGTCTTCTAGTCCACCTTGACCACACTGTAGATTTTGTTTACAAACCAGAAGCATGCAAAAAAGCCGATTGTGCCTGAGGAAAAGGGGAAGAAAAAAAGATTCAATACCATTCCACACATTAAGCCATAACCATGCATCACTTAATTCCATTTGATTAAAAAAAAAGGAAAAAAAAGTCTCATCACTTCTTCACAAGCTTTGTCCAAGCGTGAATTAAGTTAAGATCAGAGTTGGAGACGGGACGAAAATAGACATTGGAAAAATTGTGAAGATTAGGATTATTTTGCTGCGAACGCGGAACGCAAGGAGGGCGAGAGATAACGTTTTTGCTTGGATTATTCCGCAATGATCATCTTTTTGACATCTCGTCCTCTTGCCAAGCAGCTTCGTCTTAAGATAATGTCGGTGTGTTCTAACTTTTTTTTCGATATGGCAAATAATCTGTGAGAAATGAGGGTGACAAGATGTTCAATTCATGGTGATGCACATGTAGGCTATCTGCAAGTGTTGTAATCCTGAGTCAATTACTAAACTTTGACCTGTGCACCGAGAATTTGGTCACATTAGCAAACAAACCTTACAAATAAAGATGTTGTCATTTCAGTGCTAGTGAATGAATGAAAAGATGAAAAGGAAAAAAGTTACTATGAATTACAATTTCTTAAGATTAAAATAAAAAAAAAGCACTGTCATGAGAATTTAGTCATCTTTTTCTTATCAAGGGAGCAAGTGATTATAATGGATGAATTTAAAAGAGTAAACGTATTTTGAGTAAGCCTTTTTAAGGAGTCAAATTTAGGTGACATTTGGTCATAATCCCAACTTTATTCTAACAATCAACAAGTTATATTTTTATAGGGCTGTCCAAACAATAGTTTTGATAGCCAAATTATCAATTATTTTTGCAATTACTCGTCTCATAGACCACATTTACAGTTAATAGGCCTCTCAAGATAACGCCTTTTGTGAGCATTATATTGTCTCAATTTATTGCCAATATCCGATATTAAAAAAAAAATTTTTAGAACCAAGCGACAATGTACACTCTAACCCTAACACACCAGCCATTTAAATGCAATAAATGTGTTGTTCGTAAATAAAACAAAGTACAGTAATCCCTCGAATATTGCGGTTAATGTAGACCAGACATGGCCGCAATAATTGAAAAAGTAGGTTCACCCCTATTTAAAAAAAAATTGTAGCACGAGTGGCTTCCGCATACGAGTTTCAGCGTGAATTTTCACATTTTTATGAACTTTAAAAAAAAAAGAGGAATTCATTGGTTTCAGAACTTGTTTTGTAACTAGGATTTTTCGTAAATACAACACCATTTTACATTGAATGAGTCTAATTTGCTTCACAAACTTTAATAATAGCCACTATAAACGCTTTAAAAATGATAAAATTATACCAATTTTGTATGAAATGTGCAAAAACAGAGCAAAATGCACCAAAATCGTAGCGAATATAAATTTAACAAGGAAATGTTGCAAAGCATGCTGTAGACTTCACTTTTTACAGTGATCAATCAAGCCATAATTACTAGTTATACTATTCCAGGAACACCTACGTCGAATAATCTTTATAATGACACTCTTTACAGCCAGGAGGCGCACCCATCAGTCCTTGCACCCGCGAATGCACCATGAGGAGCATCACGTGGCCAAATGGTACCAACGTGAGTTTTGATAGTGAGAGATTTGCACTAGATGAACCCATTCAGTGAATGTATGTTTGAACTGAGGTGATTTCAATGTGTTATTGTTTGGTTTCAGTGCTGTGGTGTCATTTTAATGGCCAATAAATAGTTTACTTATATTTTTGCTCTGTTTTTGCATTCATACACACATTTGCATACATATTTCATACAAAATAGGTCTAGCTTTATTTTTATAAAAGGGTTTGTGGGGTAGAATTGGGGAATGAATTGCAATTGTAAAATGTGACTCTACTTGGGAAAAATTCAAGTTAAGAAACCCCTTACAGAACTGATAAATTTCATAAGTAGAGGTACCACTGTAATATGAAATTGAAGAGGTGATTTAAACTTGGGGTTATGATGTCAAAGGTCACAGACACGCGAATTTGACTGCTTAGGCAGAGATCTATTTTTTCACAGTGCTCCTCCAGATTTGATAATCGATTAGTAGACGATTCGTGGGATGATTTGTGGCTACACTTTGAATGAAGGCTATTTAAAACTACCTAGAAAATAATTTACTGTCTATTTCAGGGACCATTTCGAAACAGGGGCTTTTGTGCGCGTCAATAAAATTGATTTCATCTGCTGCCAGCTAAATGTTTCCTAATTTTGGATTGGAATAAATTGAAATTTTTCATTGACTCTTGAAGATTTTTCTGACACAATTTACACTATGCAACACATTTTAAAATTAAATTATATTTAAAACGAAGACACCTTTTTAAGATACATTGTCATGATTGATTTTTACGATTGTGGGAAAACGTATAGAGCTTTAGCTCCGAAACCACTGGAATAAAGGGCACCAACACGAAACAGAGGAATGAAGTCGAACTGGCTGAACAGTGTCAATCAAAAGGGAGAGGAAGGATCTATTGAAAAGATAGATTACTTGACAACGCCCTATATAGATTAAGAAGCGAATGGCTTAACGTGAAGGATTTTTTTTAGTAGTGCTAACCCACTAAAAAGCAAACAACATTGTTTGACGAAAGTTGAAAGTACTTCCTGGTGTGATCATTCTTTTAAGACCAGGATGGAAATCCTGATAGGTTACATGTATTGTAAATACTCATGACACACCCCATTTTGACTTTGACAAGAGCCTGCTGTGAAGAGTGGCTATGAAATATTTTTTTTTATATTGATGAAATTATTATTATTTTTTTTAAATTACCACATATAAATGCTTTACATACCATAGAACAATTCATTCATACAAAATGACTCACCGGTGAAGAGGAAGAAGATGAGGACCATGATCAGGGTGTATCCAAAATAAAGGAAGGTACTTGCTGCGCCGATTATTTGCAATTTAGAGAAGAAATAGTGAACGGCGTATACAAACAAATAGACCGCAGTGAAGCCGCTGGTTAGGAAGGACCGCCACCACCAGTGGTAGTCCTGCACACACCCACCACAAAATCCTGTTTTCACGAAAAATACTTGGAAGTTTTTATAACAGTTGAAAAGTTGAATATGAACATACAGAAAGTTTAACTGATTGTTCAAATACGTCTGAAGTTAAGTGTAATATAGTTGTGTAGGTACCTCAGCGCATAAGTGGAAGTAGCAGAGCAGAATGGTGGCCTCGGAACATGTGATGAGCAAAATGATGAACACCAGAAAGAGGAAGCCGAACATGTAGTACATTTGATGGGACCTGATGAGAAAAACACAATTTCTGAACCTGAATCTTTAAAAGTAGATGAAATCATACCATGCTTGCTTACCAAATGCTGTTGAGGATGAAAAACAGCTGGATGAAGATGCAGCCAAAGGGCAGGATTCCACCCATAACAATACCCGGGATAGGTTTGGTGAAGAACGACTGCTCAGGAATTTGGCGAGGAATTTGATTCGTTCTCACTGGTTGCTCAATTGCCTGAGTGTGTTAGGGTGAAAATAGCAAACAAATATGTCTGGGATTTAGGAAAATAGAGGATTTTAAGAGATGTTTAATGTCTAATTCACTAAATGCTGATCCACTCTTGTGGTTCCTTATGAACTCATGTTTTTGTTTTTATATCTCTCTTCCTCACTATTGCTGATATTCCCTTCCAACACACCCAGTCAAAATGGATGGAAAGTCTACTGCTGTCAAAGCATCTCAGTGTTCTGTGTTAAAACCTAATACATACGGGCTTCTTGAATCCAAAGTAGGCTCCCACGAAGGTGAGTGGCACAGAAATTCCAAACCAAAGAGCCAATATGGCCACCAGGGTCCCGAAGGGGATGGCCGCCGAGGACCCCTCCACCCAGAGGATCAGGTTCATGAGGAAGAAGTCGGCAAACACAATACTGTGAAAGAGTGGTGACAATATTAGGACAGAAAGAAACACGCTTTTATTCGTTGAATATATAAACAGGCTGCGAGATTAAAGAAACCTAATACATAAGTTCAGTCTTTCATTGATTTGAGCTGGAGGTAATTAAAGGACGAGAGACATGTTTATTGAGGGAACGAACCCAGGACACAGGAGTGCTGTCAACAGGACGTTTGTCTTCCACTTTTCACCTCCAAAAGCTACAAAGACAAAAATAAATCACTATGAAATCGACATTTACTCATCTAAAGCTTTCGCAAAGTCTTCTTACTCTTGTAAAGGCGTGCAGACACGTAACCAGCAGGCGTTCCCAGCAGGACCCAGAGGACCACAGCACACGTCATGAGAGCGCCCCTATTGGCTGGGGACAAGAAGCCCAGGCAGGCCAGAACTACCGCGACAAGACAGTCCCTTGTCAGTCTCACAATGTGCAACAGACCCTTCACTTTCAAGTAATAGCGGTCTTACAGAGTGTGATGAAAGTCATGATGAAGATCTGCGTCCCCTGTCCAAGAAATATGGACAGAAGCATGCCTTTCCGGGGTGGACGGAACACATCACCATGCACCTGCTTCCATCCGGACTCCTCCTGGGCATCTTCCTGCAAAAGTGACACGGCAACTCAACAGAGCATTCCAAACAAAAGCGGTCAAAAGATTTGCACCAGCCACCACGCAGTGAGCTGTTCCTGGCAGTTCCAAACCTGCTTGCAAAGCAACTCAAGGTCAAGGCGGAGAGAAACAACAAAGCATTGTAAAATTTGGTGTGCTACAGATCCAATTAGTTTCAACTTTATAACTGTGCAAGTCACTCTTCCATAGTCACACCACATTTTACATTCATTCCTTCAATCCCACCCAAACACTTAATTGAAGGAGAACAAGAGCGTTTGCTTTTGAGCAGGCTTACATAATAAGGATTGGATTTCGGCTCAGTCGATGGATGCTTTATCAAGTGTGCCTGTGAAATGTGACAACACTTTCAAAGACTTCAAGTATCTCACACTACAGAATTCACTAATAACTAAGTGTAAAAACCCTCGCCTTCAGGATATTTGTAGAATTTTGCTTTTGGGGATGGCCTACTGCAATTAATAAGTCTTGGCTGAAAGGTTTACATGTATGATGACATCAAAATTAGCAAGGGGAGGAAAAAGTAAGACAAACTAAAGCCAGCAAGAGAACTTCATCTGTCTCTGCCTTTCACAAATAATGTGCTGGACTGTATCGGTCATTTTATGTCAAAATAACGATGTTACAAATATATATAATTTTTTTTAAATAAGACAGCTTTCCCTTCATCCTTTACTTTTTATTGACATTCATCAGACCTGTGATTTTTAGTCTAAAATATAGATAAAAATATCTACTAGTATTTGTAAAAAGTTTTAATTTTTAATACAATATAATGGTATCGTGCCCAGTGATTGGCTCACAACCAATTCATGGGGTAATTAGCCTAGGCATAATTAGCTAATTAGCTGGGATAGGCTCCAGCAGCCCCACGGCCGTAAAGATAAGAGGCACGTAAGACATAAATATTACGCTAGATTAATATTACTAATGAATAATAATATAACATACTGAGTAGTTGATCAGTTACAATTCTTCATTTGTTTTCTTGTGGACAGTAATTTCCAAATGTAAAATCTATTCAATGTGATTTGTTTTAATGTATTTCTTTGTGAGAAATGATTTCCAAATAAAGACGCCTTGTGTTTTCACCAGCCCTCCCTTTGATTACATTTCAGCTTTGAGCTTAGAACCTTTGAGAACTGTCCATACACATTAAAGAAGCCGTTTGGTGTACTACTACTCTCTTGAAGCTTAGTATGACTGCAAGTGTGGATAATGCATGTACCTGGTCCACCTGATTGTATCTGGCAATGTCCTTGTGCAGCGTTCTCAGCATGATCATGGCCACCATGCCAGACAAGAATAGCACGATAACTAGGGAGTTCATGATGCTGACACCGTACACAGAAGAATACGTCTTAGAAACTCGCCAAAATTGAGCAAATTTAATATGAAGCACGTAATCCTACCTGAACCATTGGATGTTTGTGTGCGGCATAGAGACAAGGATGTAGTCCCACCTGGAAGCCCATTTGATCTGATTGTTTTCCTGTGCAAGATTAAAAGGGATATTTCGGAACCATAATATATGTATCGTATACATTATTACAAAGACTTACCTCAAATGTGACAGAGTAGGTGTAAATGATTGACAGGTCATTATCAAACTGGCTAGGGACCTCCATTGGGCGGAGAACATCGCAGTTCAGTGTACTCTCACTTCCGTGATTGATACTATTGAAGGGGAAAGAACAGACTAAATATACATACCCTTGTCATAAAAATGATAAGATTTACATTTCAAAAACATTTTCGGTCAATGATTCCAAAAAACAGCTCTTGTCAATTAATTTTGATGATAAGTTGTGGGTTCCTTTATTAATTGTGACACCCTTAACATCAGTCGTTTTACCTTTTGGGCTCCAGTGTGGCAGCAACCAGGCGAGCACCCGTCCATCCATCGGCCTCCCCGTTGTGGTAAAAGATCTTGATGTCAACGTGGTTGAAGACATAAAATGTCTTTTTCTTATTGAATTCAGCCTGAACATGAAAAATTGAAACTTTTTTTTAGTTTTGATATTGTCAAGCACTTCAACACATGGTGTCCGGAAATGCAATTTGGCTTAAAAATATATATTTCGGCAATAAACTAGGTTACGTTAATAACACAGGCATCCTTGGGTCGTCCGTCAGCAGTAACAAAGCAACCAATGGGAAAGCCAGGGTTGCAGTATTTCTGGTTGTCCTCCACATCATAGCACCAGGTGACAGGCATATTGTCAATAATCCTGAAACACCAGAAGTTATCATTGAAATAGCTTACTTTTTTAAATCAAGTAAGATAATATCAGTAAAAACTGCTCTCTACAAACCAGTGGTGCTGATAGTTGAGCTGCATTCCCATTTTGATGAATTCCAGTTTGGTTGCATCCTCTTGGCGGTCCTTCTTGTACGTCTTTGTGCACACTTCTTTGCACTTGACATCTTGTTTAAAGTTAAACTGTGAAGAGGGAAGTGAACTCACCTTAAATTGGGAACAGATTTAGACGGGGTCAGGATTTTTGTTGAGACCCACCTTGTACGGGGAAGACTCAATTCGTTCACCGAACAAAACCTGCCCGAGATTCTCTGAAGGCCTCATTTCTTTGGCATCCTTGCAAAAGTCAAATCTATTAAACAAATGTATCACATACGATTAGGGCAGGGATACTTCCTTTGCATGCAGGTTGAAAGACAGCATAAAAAGGATAACTTACACATCATATTCATAAGGCAAGACAGACTCGACAGAATCCAAGCGATTGACAAACAGCTGTATCTGTGTCTGCAGGGAAGTAAAATGTGAATATCAGTCATAACTGAAGTACAAGATCAGCTTGCCAGCTTGTTGCAAATTGTATAATTAAATTGGACATTGAAGTGACTGGTTGAATTCTAAAAGTTCGCTAGACTAGGGCTGAACTTGAAAACCGGTTTCCTGTTTAACGTGAAAATGATACGATGATACTTTTTGACGCTTTTTAGACCATTGTTAGACCACGTCAGCAAAGATATAATTTTCTAAGAAGCTCAGAAAAAAGGTTATTTTCAATTATGTGAGTTGAAAATGACATCAGAGCTAAAACAAGGCAAAGTAACATTTAATTTTCAAAAAGGAAAGTTGTTTTACAAAGTTAGCTGTCAAACCACCTGTCAACAGAATGCATTTTTTCAGAATAATTATCATCTCAGAGTCTAAAAAAGTAAAATATCGCCGTTCAGTGTAACACAAGCAAACACCTAAGCTCACTGGATAACGAATTTCCGCAAAATGCAAGAGGTCTGTGTTCGAATCTCACAGAGTGAGGTTGCCGAGACCATCAAATCAATTTATAAGATAAATGTTACTACTTCTATTTATATCATTCATTGACTATATATTCCAGAGATAAACACTTTTTAAATGATTCCTTTAATAATAATAATAATAATAATAATAATCGGACATAGGCCATGTCGTCATTACCACAACACAAAAAAAGCCTACTTGTCATCACACGCAGAAGCTGCGTGTGACGAAATTGATGGTGCTGCTCCATAAGCTACGTTTAGTCGGCAAAAGACCTAACTAAGTGTAAGTTACGGACTTGTAATTTGTCATTCCGCTGTTGTGGATACAGGTCGCTTACCTCGCGATTACATACAGGTCGCTTACCTCTCGATTTCCGCACACTGTCTGCCACTTACCTTCCTTCAAGTCAGCTAGGAGGCGGCAGATCACCAACCAAACATCTATTCATATGCCGCAGAAGGGAATGTGTGTATGTTAGCGCGAGTTTAGATGTCTGATGGATGTGGGGAAAAAGCTATCCTTAAGCCTATTTGTCCGAGCTTTGTGGGACCTATAGCGTCTGCCAGAGGGCAGCAGCTGGAACAGATTGTGACCAGGGTGGTAAGGGTCCCCTATGATGTGCTTGGCTCTGCTGAGGTAACGCGGGCTGGCAATGTCTTCAAGTGAGGGCAGAGAGCAGCCGACAATCCTCTGGGCAGTGTTAATCACTTTCTGCATGGCCTTTTTGTCTGCCGCCGTGCTTCCAGCGTACCACACTGTGATGCCGTACGCCAGGATGCTCTCTACAGTGGTTCTATAGAAGGTTCTCAGAAGATTGGAGCCCAAGTTGTTCTTCCTGAGCACCCTGAGGAAATGGAGTCGTGTCTGAGCCTTCTTCACCACTGCCGTGGTGTTTGTAGACCATGAGAGCTTGTCCGTGACGTGGACCCCCAGGAATTTAAAGGACTGGACCCTGTCTACACATACTCCATTTATGAGGAGTGGGGCCAGATCTGTGCCGTGTTTGCGAAAGTCCAAGATTATTTCTTTAGTTTTCGTGGTGTTCAGTGTGAGATTGTTCACCGAGCACCACGAAGACAAATTGTTGACCTCATCTCTGTAAGCCGACTCATCCCCTCCTGAGATGAGTCCGACCACAGTGGTGTCGTCAGCGAATTTGATGATGGCGTTAGACTGGTGGGTGGGTGCACAGTCGTAGTGTTACCAGGGCCAGTGCAGCAGGAAAAAAGATTGCCGGGATTCCTGAATTCAACTAGTAGTTTTCCTGCGTTCATGTCTAGCAGGTTTCAATGTACGTTGACACAGAATCAATTTAACTTGGGAATTTCTCAAATCGAATCGTGGTTTATTTTGCAATATCAATTTTCAAAGGAACTGATCATTTATTATCCTGAAATTACTGATTTCCATGCATCAAAAAACATTTGCGATTCTAAACATGTGAAAAACTGAATCAGTTACTCCCATGTAACATTGTAATTTAAAGTATTTTGCGTGTTGAAAGTACATTTTTAATATATGCGCTGTTATTATTATTTCGGCCCCTTTCTCGCCGGCTTGGCCCACCATAACTAATCCAAAGTAAAAACTTATGTGTAGAATTATGAACATATATACCAATTGTAAATGTTTCAACGGTGTCAATCATTTCTGAGTTGCATCAAAATCATCCTCTGGGTTGCTATAAAATGGGTTTTCCTGCTGATTGGGTTTATTTGGGTAAATAATTCACAAAGGCTTGAGATCGTAACTGAAATATCACGAAAGAACATGCTGATTGCAGCCGATGGCCAGGGCCTTAAGAAATGCTAACGTTAGCCAGTAACGAAAACACTGATAGCAGCATAAGTTCAAAGTGTCGATTTCAGGCAAAAATCATTGAAGCAACGCGACCGTGATCAATTGTTCTTACCTGGCAATCTTCGCCACCTTTGGCATCCTCGCAAAAACTAACTGGGGCTAAACCCGGAAGATAGAACGCCGAGCTCGGGCAGAAACACGAAACTAGAGAGAAAAGCAGAAAAAAACCTAACTCTATTCGCCTCTTCATTTTATTAGAGACTCGTCAAATTTCCCCACTGCGACTAAGAGAGTTTTTGTGTCCGGGTGATTCAAATGTATCTAATTCTTGGTTTAAAAGCAGCGGCGTGGGCTAAGGTTATGCTGAGTATCCGCCTGTCGAGTCGCGAACAACCAACAGTGAACTACAGTGACGTTTCAATACTACAGTGACGTTTCAATAAGTGACGTGACGCGGAAGTCTTGGGTTCGCACCGGAAGTTGTTACTCTATTTACAGTTAGTTAGGTGGCGGTAATGAGCAAAGACGCTGGTTGGAAAACGCCAATCAAACCTAAACAGGAAGAAGACAGTGAAAGAAGAAGGGGTGGAGCTTTCACACGTTTCTTTCGAAGAGCGCTCGTTTTTCTTTTGTGGCGCGTTTCGACATTTTGATCCACATTTCCATTAAAATTACATACACACAAGGCATCGTTTGCAGCACGTCTCGAGTGGACGACGGACTTCTCGTCTGTTATCTCTAATAATATACTGACTACGTTTCGCGAGCCCAAGAACAAACAAACAAACAAGAAAGAGACGGTGCCGCGTTTATCGCCATTTTGCGTGTTCAACAACCCTAACAAGGTACACGTTATGTCCTATTTCTCCAAAATGATTTTGCATGACGCTCGCTTTGTCAAACATTCCTCTTTAATATTTGTACTACATTGTTTTGGAGGTTGGTTTTGTACAGCATGGCGGAAGCAGACCGACCAGGGAAGCTGTTTATCGGCGGGCTGAATACTGAGACTACCGAGAAGTCCTTGGAGCAGTACTTCAGCAAATATGGCAGGATTGTTCAAGGTAAAAGAATTGAATGTTAGACGATTTTTGTGCAAGTGCGTCAATTTAACATTTATTCTGTGATTAGTATATTTTGACCTGCAGTGCGCATGTAAACCACGTGACGCACTTAAATTAGCATACTAGCTTCTAGGTAACTCAAATGTTTGTCAGTCAATTCAAAGGACAAAAAGGGCAACCGTGACGAATATTATTGCTTTGGTTGTAAATTTAGTTTTTTTTTTAAATTGTTTTAACGTTGACTAATAGGCTAAAATCAGCCAGTTGTGAATCATTCTAAGAGAGAATATTTTGAGAGCAATTATTTCTTCCTAATACAAGTGTTTATCACAATTGTCTTTTACAAACGATTTTAAATTTTATAAGTCATGCAATTTGCATATGCTTATTGGTAAAACTTAAGTGTCGCGTTTTGTACCTAGCCACACCATTGTTTAAATCAATAATAACAATTAAAATTTAAATCAACATTCCAACCATACATAAATCCCATACACATCTAAAGTGTGTGTAATATTAAAATGATCTAGTTTTACAGGTGATGATCTTATTTTTAAACGCTATTATTTATTATATTTATTACTAAATGTATCATATTTTAAATACTAAATGTGATTGCAACACAATATTAGTAATATGTTGATTTGTGGTCTTTTAGTATTTACTACTTGACACATTCTTTGTCCTGCTGTTTAAAGAGGTTTTTCTTTAAACATAAAATCCACTTGCCATAACTTTGATTTGCTTTCAGCTAGGAAAACAATAAATTGGAGTACTTGCGTAATCTCGCAGAGCAATATGTTACTTTACTCCCCTTAATGCTTTCCCACCATAAACGTAAGCATCACTCTGTCAAATGGAAATTTGAAGTTGAATGTTAATTATGCCCCCCCCCCCCCCCCACACACACACACACACACACACACATACACACCATCACCACACACACACACACGCTAACATCTGTCCCCTAGTTAGGAATGGAAAAAAACTAGAAAAAAATAAACAAAGAGAAGGGATTAGAAATGAGTTCTTATTGTTGCACAATGCCTTTTTTGTTAAATATTTGATCGACCATGGAGTGTCGTCCAACTCAACCTTATTGTGTATCCAGTTCTTCTGATGAAAGACCGTGAAACAAACAAATCAAGGGGCTTTGCATTTGTGACCTACGACAGTCCGGCTGATGCAAAGGATGCAGCACGTGAGATGAATGGAAAGGTATGGATTCCTAGAAAAAAAATAAGTGCTGTACTTTTAAAGCAAGTTTGAGAAATGTGATCTCTTGTTTTGCTCTTGACAGTCTCTCGATGGCAAGCCCATTAAAGTGGAGCAGGCCACCAAGCCTCAGTTCGATAATGGGGGCAGACGAGGACCCCCATCCATGCACTCCCGCGGCCGAGGCCCACACAGAGGCTCACGCGGCTCCAGGGGAGGTGGAATGAGGGGCCCGTCATCTAGGGGTATAAATACCATTTAATTTGTGAGTTCTTAAACATTCTTGACAATTCATTTCATCTCAACTTTTTCTGTCATGATTGTAGATTACTATGATGACGATGATGACGACTACTATAAAATGTCATCAAGAGGCCCACCCATGAAGAGAGGACCCCCAATGCGCAATGGAGGTCCGCCACCGAAGAGATCAAACTCCTCTGGTCCCATGAACAGAAGTGAGTTTGACCGCTGCTTAAAGTATATTTGAACTCTTTGGCTCCCATTGACGGTGCTAGACGTACAGTCTTTTTGGAGAAATTATGCGGATTTAAGAGTTCTCCCAGGTTAAATTAATCAGAGATCCAGTCGTCCATCGCTGGCAACGACAGGTGCTGAGTTAAAGACGATGTGCTCATATTTATTTCTTTTGATTTATAGCTCCCATGTCAAGGGACAGGGACCCCTACGGTCCACCCCCTCGCCGAGACTCCATGATGTCCAGAAGGGATGACTATCCATCTCCCAGAGATGACCATTATAACTCCAAGGATGGGTAGGGGACTTTGAAGCCATTCATTTTGTATCACCTGCTCTCTTCAAACAAATAGGTTACACAATTGCGTTTGTGGTCTGATTGAATGAAACATATCTTTAACAGATACTCCAGTCGAGATTATAACTCAAGAGATTCAAGAGACTATGGACCTCCATCCAGAGATTATTCATACAGGGATTATTCCAATTCTCGAGAGGACTATGGCTCCATGTCAAGAGGTTACAAGTAGGTGTATTTAGTGGTTTAATGGTTTCCATTAGAACGCTTGCAAAGTCTGGTGGCATAGAAGCCCACTCAGCCCACCACGTAAAGGCTGCCTGCGTGTAAAGCTTGTGGGGTCCTGGGCGAAACCCTGATGTTTTGAGTTTTCAAGACTCGTTGGTCAAAAAGCTCAGGTCCTGAGTCACACGCAATCATGTAACATTTTCGACCTATTGCAGTGACCGTGATGGCTACGGAGGAGGCCGGGATTCCCGAAGTTACATGGACCGCCCTAGCGGAGGTGGTGGTGGTTCATACAGAGATTCGTTTGAGGGTTACGGTAAGATATATGCATATATATTTTGCACAGGTATCAGGTGAAAACAAAATGGCACGAAGAGGAGCTGCATAAATAATGGACCCAAAATCCAAGAAAGAACAACTCAAAGGAATCCACTTTTAAAATGTTATCATACTTTGTCGCACCAGCAAAAATTGAAGTTTTTCAACATTTGGCTGATCGGGCATTGGCAAAAGTAAATGTATCACATAATTTTATTAAGCCCAGAGTTGACTATCGTAAGGAGCCAGAAAGAGTCCCGAGAGACCTCCGCAGAATAAGTTGCCAATCAAAGCTCTCCCTCAAGGAGTTGACATCCGTAACCATCAAGACTACTGAAAACATGGAGCTCAAAAAAAAAAAAAAAGGAAAAGTGACCTCAGAAATCAATGGCATGTTGAAACCAAATACTCCTTGTGGCTGGATGTTTTTCTGCAACAAATGAGATCAATTTGGAGGTGCAATCACCGCCAATAGATGGGGCGAGTAAATATGCCCATCAGTTCAATCGATACATCACAGAATTTCAATGTACTGGGGGAAAAAATGAGAACCAAAGCTACAAGAACAAAATGTGTAAATGATACCTTGCCAATTACCTGACCCATTGACCCTGCAGGTAACTCTCGCAGCGCCCCACCTTCACGAGGTCCCCCACCGTCCTTCGGTGGGGGCAGCGGCAGCGGTCGTTACGATGACTATGGCGGCAGTTCCCGGGATGGCTATGGCGGGCGTGACAGTTACAACAGTCGGAGTGAGCCGTATCCATCTCCCCGCAGCGAGCGAATGGGTAGACAGGAGAGGGCTGCTCCCCCTGGTGATAGAGGGTACCCCCCTCGTGATTCGTACAGCTCGAACCGCGGAGGGCCACGAGGCGGCCGTGGAGGCAGTCGACCTGACAGAGGCATGAATCGCAACAGATATTAAAATGGACATGGATGGCTATCAAATGCAGATGTTAGTCTTCACGAAGAGTTCAATTGTGGGCAGGGGCCGCACAGAAAAAAACAAAAAAAAAACACCATGTCTAAATATGGATCATTCATTTTTGCTTTAAATTGTATCTTGACTTTTCCTATTTTATTTTTTCCATGTTTTACCGGCTTTTTCCCCCCACTCTTATGTAACGATATAGACTCCCAGTACTTTTTGTTATTTTTGATACATTCAGTGCTTCTGGAATCTGCAATGCCCCTGAGTTTGGAGTACCTACTCAATAAAGCTTTTAGTTGTACCACTGACCACTGAGCATCAATAGGACAAGACCAAAGGCCCGGACATAAATGCCAAAGAACAATATCTCAAGTTCTCTGTAAGGTGTAGTTGCTGAGTCTCTGCTCTGGGAAGTTCACTCAAAAGAAAAATTGGTCACTTCTATGTTGAGAGTTAGGCAATTGTCACTGTCAAAATGTTCCAATATTGTTCCCTTGGAAATGGCTCCTCCAACCTAGATCTATTCGCTGGCACGCTACGACAAAACCAAAGGCAACAACAAGCAAATGCAAGCTTCTATCCTACAAGAACCCATAGTCAACTGCTGGTAAGCAACGCAAACCTCTTTGTTTCAAATCTAAATGCCTTTCATTGTTCCTGTTTAGCAGTCTTCACTCAATGCAAGACCTTTGACCCTCAAGGACTAGAAAAAGTGGATGTCAACTTGAATGGGCCATTTTTTGACTAGCCTAATTTGTTGGAACTCCAACAACCACAAAGGAAAGCTAAGACCATTTGTCCCTTGTCACAATGAAAGTTTTCGCTTTTTAAATATTTTTCCCCTCAACTGAACCCTGAAAATTAGGATCATCTTTTTTACCAAGTGCCTGTCTAATCAAAGTACTTGTCTTAAGCGAGCAAGATTGACAAATCTACTTTAAATACCTTTAGATCATAAACCAATTGCCAGGCCTTTATTTGTCAGCGTAAAAAAATATATAAAAATGAACGTCCAATTGTCCGTTTCACAACCTTCCCCTCAACCAAAGGAGACCTCTGGAAGAATGTTGGCATTGCAACCACCAAACTGGAAAGAATTGCTAAAGTGAAGGGCTGGAGACCAAGGACCTTTCAAATAACTTGTACATTTCATGTATACAAAATAATGACAAATGTGGGAGGTTAACTTTGTCGTCCTGTTGCAGGATGAACACACTTGAAGGTAACAAACCATGATACGCACACCACCACTGTTGGATTCTCAGACTGGTGGCCTAATACATGTTCCAGCTCGCCAAGGTATTAAGACCAATCTATTAGCATGCATAGATTATATGGGCATGTATTTGTGCGTTGAAAATCTGAATGTCTGTTATCCCTTAGGGTCTGTCTATGGTGTGGGACACTTGGTTGAAAGAGTTCGGGGAACTGAGGAAGCTGAAGAAGGGCTCAGAACTTGTTTTTTTAATAAATGGTAAAACCTGACACTGCTGAATGTTTTCTGAAACTGAATTAACAGTCTAAATTTAACGGTCAAATGGCTACATGTTCAAAATGCATCTGCTTCAGGAAACTAAATTGTTAAAGGTTCACCTAGTTAATTGCTCAAGAAGATGCTTATTGTCATGTATCTTAAACCTTAAAATTGTTGACACCAAAGATGCAAGCCTGTGTAACATTTAAAAAATGTAAGATCATAGTTGACATTGTGGTAGCCTGGTTGGTGTACGTAGTTTGTATTCCCGTGAAATATGCTGACGCATCAAGATTCGCTTCCTAATCCCTGCGGCAGTGTGTTAAAAGACGACAGGAGCAAGCACCACTGCAGCGGATTCCTAATTTAAGACATTTTGTTGCCACCCTAAATTTCAGATGTAAGCTTTTGAGTGTCTGAAAACATTTGGTGAGTGATCCTTTGGTCTGTAGTGTCGTACCCCACAGTGTTGGAATTTAGTAATGGTGTGCTATTTGCAGCAGACAGAAATTTGGTGCAAGTACTTACATGCACGGTACAGTTCTGGGTGAAGCATGTAAAAGTTATTTTTTACATGATACAGTATAAACTATTAAATAGATTTAAAAAGTACAGATCAACAGGCAAAGTTATTAAATGTTTGTAACCAGCTTCTGACTTGAAGTTTCTATCTTTGAACAGTCACCTAGTCTTAGGAAACCAGTTTTCATTTTTTTTGTGGTTAAAATTTGACTGAATTATGAGGGTAGTAGTGAATTGATGGTGGCCCGGCAAGAGTGGTTAGTGCGTCCTCACCATTCTGGGGTTGAAGATTCCATCCCAGGTGCGTCCTCACTGTGTGGAGCTTGCATATTCTCCCTAGGCTTATATGGGTTTTCTTCGGGAACTCCGGTTTCCTCCCACACTCCAAAGACATGCATGCATGGTAGGCTGATTGAACACTAAATTGCTCCTAGGTATGAATGTATGTGTGAATGGTTGTCTGTCTCCTTGTACCCTGCGATCGGCTGACCACCGATTCAGGGTGTCCCCTGCCTCTGGCCCAAAGTCAGCTGGGATAGGCTCCAGCACCCCCTGCGACCTTAATGATGATAAAGTGGTTCAGAAAATGACATGAGATGAGGATAATGGAAAAACAATGTTATTTGGACTTGGGGGGGGGGGGGGGGGTGTAGAGTGTTACTACATAAACAGTCACGTGCCCTGTAACGGGATTCCAATTGATTTCAGCGCATTGATGCTCTTTTGCATATTGTTGAGGTGCCTGCTTGCCAGTAGGGGTGATCATCACTTTTGGCATGTGCTAACACAGCCGGCCCCAACCCCCACCTCTTTGACGCCTCTTGCTAAACTTCAAGCAGAAGTGCGGGGCTTCGAGGTGCACCGCACGCCGATACGGATCCAGACCACCGGCGGAGCAGGACTACCGCCGGCAAGGCAATGACTGTCTAACGGCGCCATGAATCCCGAGGAGCAGACCGTAACCTGGTTGATATCGCTGGGGGTGCTCAGTTCCCCCAAGAAGAATATCGCCGATCCGGAGGAGTTCTTGAAAGTCTCGCTGAAGGATGGCCTCGTCCTGTGTAAACTGGTGGAGAGGCTTGTGCCGGGTCTCAACGCCAAGGTAGAAAAGTCGAAGCCAAAAAAAAATGAAAGTTGACATGACGATCCGATAGTGGACATACAGGGAGGGGTTTGATTTGCTCGCAGACGGCCAGGCCGCCTATTTTCAAAGTTGCAGCTGACTTTCTGCTTTTAATGACGTCTCCTTTGCCTATGAGACGAAGTTAATAGATAATATTGGCTGCAGTTTCATCAAGAAATACTTTGATAGTGTTCCGCATTCTCGGCGCAACTTGTCTGTGGGGAAACAGGAACCATATTCGTTATGCTAATTGCACGGAATCACGATAACATGTTTGTGTAACTAGTGTTATGATCGGGAAAGGGTGTTTATTTTATACTTAAAAAACAATTAGATGTAAAGTTGATACGGTTGCAGAGCGGTTTCGTCACTTCCTGGTTGCTTGTTTTGACCTCTCGTTTTGTAAAAATGGCGTCAAACGGAATCGAACAGGAAAAGCTCAATTATAATACCGGAAATATCACGTTTAAAATATTTATTTTAGGAATATTCAAACACCATATTACTAAAAGCATATCTGAATATTTGTCTGGTTGAAGTTATCAATCTTATGTATTCGCACCAAAACAATCTATGACCCTTGTGTGTATTTCCCTATATACTTCTTTTTGTTTTAAATCTAAAACGGTTAACATCTGATTTTCAACAAAATTCAAGAGTACTTTTTTCAGAAACACAACTCTACGATGTAGTTTAACTTTGAAAGTCGAACTCAGCAGCGGATATTTACGTCTACGCTAGCTTGACGCTGATGTCATTAATGGCTATGTTTCCACGAAGAGGACGCGGATAGACTGCATTTTGAAAGAAATAACTGACACTCAAACGAACAATTAAACTAGAATTTATCGTCGTTAGTTTTATGTTGGCGTGTTTTGGGGAAAATCTCACGTCCCCGCTGCCTTCCTGTGTGTTAATATCTTCAATCCCGTGTGTTTGCGCTCAGTACTGCCCGGATCCGCGAACCGAAGCTGACTGCATTGGCAACATTCGAGAGTTTCTGAGAGGATGCTCGTCCTTGAAAGTGGAGGTAAGTTTACGTCTGTGCGTGGCAACAGAAGGTTGCGTGTTTCATCACCGACTTTAGCTTTCTTAGTCCCAGTGGAGATCTTGGAGTTGACTTAGACCTGGTCGCTTGTTGTGTTGTTATCCTCTCAGCCTGCTTTACTGTATCGTGTTTCCCTGTATACGTCCATGTGGAGTGAGCCACATTAACAGGCGTGTGCTGTCTGTCAAGAAAAAAAATGAAGCACAAATTCTTACTATATTAAATCGAGTCTGCATTTTGGTGACTTAATTTACTGCTTGGGAAGCAATGCATGCCGTCTGTTTGGGATCAAATTCTCCAAGGGCTTCAGATAAGGATTATTAAAAACAGTGCAGTCGTACTTCTACTTACGAAATTAATTACTTCCAGAACTTTATTCGTAAGTAGAGCAGCACTTTATATGTAAATTCTGTAATTTGTTCCACGGCCCTAAAAAAACTACCAACTAAACCCTTTAAAAATTATCAGTGTCCCACTTTTGTATGAAAGGTATGAGAAACAGACAAAAATGAAAGAACGTGATTAGAAAATTATTTATTAATGTATTAAAATGGATAAAAGCATGCGAAAACATGGGAAAACAAGGGATGTCCCGCTACTGACTTTTTGACTTACCATCCAAACCAATTTTTCTCAACGTGTGTTGCCAATACCGATCCATTGCCGAACAGATGCTCTTCTATTTAGACCAGTTAAAATAATGCAAAGCATAATGTAGCTGGTGAATGATAACTCCCTTTGTTTGTATTAAACTCAAGAAATGCTTTGCTTGGGGTATAACACATGGTTCTGTTACTGTCATTAGTTTCAAAAGCAGTGTAGCCCCACTAGCAGACATATTTGCCCATGGTTTGATTTTCAGCAGCCAAAAACCACAATATTACTGAAAATACGCGATTTCTGTGTCTGATCTAATCTTGTGACCAAATTTGATACCGTCCGATACTCCATAGACATTCGTATCGGGAGCCATTATCTATACTGGGTATCAGATCAGGGCATCACAAAAGAGTACTCAAAATTGCAAATAGAAAGTAAAGATTGGTTATGAATGGTTTTAGTTCAAAGCATGACCTATGTTGGCACCATACCAAAATGTTCCAACTTGTAATCGATAGTCAGGAAAATACTCAATACCATTATGATACTACTTAATTAAAAAATGCAGAATTAAATGTTATTTTTAATTCCATTTCCAGTAGTATCGACAGGAGTGCAAAATGAAATTCACCAACGTTAACATTTTTGCTGCCCTGTGGTAGTACAACAATAAGTCAGTGCTTTAAAAAAAAAAATGATTATTGATACTTTTGCAATCAGATATCGTCTCCAGATGCAACATTTCACGCTTGATACTTTGAAATGTTTCAATACTTTTGTATACATAAGTTGGAAATGGTGGAAAATGTTGGTCGGTTTCCAAAGCAAAAGCAGATGTTTTCCAATGCCCTTTAAAAGAAAATGAAAAAACAAGGCGCCACTTTTCATAAAGGACTAAAGAAAGTGGAGCATATTTACCGTTGAGCTTATGGATGTAAAAATGATTTTGTAATATTGATTCTTTGGACAGTAAGATATTTTCTGATATTTCTACTGTTACGATTCGATGCCTTCAATCAATATTCTGGAATAAATACACATTTTTCACAGTTATAAAACATTAATCAAACGTTTATACTTTCTATCGTTTCAGGCATTTGAATGGAAATCATTCTTTAAAAAATAGATTTGACCTTTAATTTACTTAAAATTAATTTAAAGATCTATTTTAAATAATGACTTTGCTGAATTTTTCGCATTTCAATTGATTTATCTCACTGGTTGCCGTTGATGGCCCTAGACATCCAATTGCTAATTGACTGCTAATTGGATCACTGCTCAACCAATCAATATATAGTCGATGTATTGTTCCACTACATTTTAAATCATTGTGATGGTAGTGAGATGATGGTGTTTATGAGAAGAAGTGTCCTGGTCTGTTTTGAAGAATGCTTCTATTATCACAGAGGGAATGCATTGCAGATGTTGGGAGTGTCCTCTGTCTCACTGTGTGCCACACTGGACACATCCTCTCCATCTTTTTAAATAGTCTTGCTCTGGTCTCGAATCACGTCATCTGCTTTGTGCCACTTTGACTCACGGTACACTGGAGTGGAGGAGTGATCAATGCCCAGTTGGCTTGTTATGTCTGGGAGGTCCTCTATAGCCCATAATTAGACCCTGCGCAGCCAACAGCAGCTCATGGCAAACCGGCCCGAAGCCCTAAAGTCAGCCCTGCCCAACTTTGGGTTGATGACGTGATCATGTCTTTTCCGTCTTCCTGCCCCCGCAGCAAAAAGTCCCTGTTTATCCATTGCCAGCACAAAGAAGACAGTCATGCTGTTTTTAGTTCTACACTGACACTCTGAAAGAGTGAGCTCCGTTAACTCAGGCCTTCTTGCTTCTTCTCTCAACTAAATGGGATGATTTATAGGCGCATGTGGACAAGGACAGCTGTATTTTAATTATGATGAATTAGGGCGTTTGCCTTTTCACATTTGAGCATCATGTGATATTTCGCAGCCATGATTTTGGATGACCGACCGTGTTGTACTGCGTGGATTTGATGTGTATGATGCAGAAATCAGAAATGCATTCAGAGGTGAGAAAAAGTTATGAAAATATGCCTGAATAGAAGAAAATATTGATTCTGGTAAACTTATGTCAGAGTACTGATTCACCTTCTGCACTGGTTGTGGAGGCTCTGAGGTTCAGAATCTGAAAATTTTAAGTTAGTTACTGTTACTCTTTTCAATATCAAAATATTTACAAATTACCTGTTTTCATCATGTGGCGTATTGTCCTCAATTCATCAATCAAGTACTTAACAGTTGTTGACTTTATGCTTTGTTTCATTGTGTTGTCTTCTCTGGAATTAAAAAAATAAGAGCTAACAACCCTATTTTAGCAAAGTAACAAGTACAGTTCTTTGCTTTCAAATGTTGGGCTTGAAATTAAACTATTGCCTGACTATAAATCTAAGTATTTGGAGACTTTAAGAGTTACTAAGTTTCCCCAGTCCTGCAAACGACATCAACTGGACTGTGGTTCAGGTTAATTTACAATACATTTGTAAATGGGCACAATTCATATTATCGACACTGATATATGTAATTTCTTTTCATTACGACATCGGATATAAGATCCAACTTGAAACTAGGTTATTTAGATCCTTGTGCAGTCTCACCTCCATATTATTTATTTATTAGAGAAGTTGATGACGATATGAACAAAAGACTATCGCCCGCAAGTATCAGTTATCGGCCTACTTGTCTTCTAAGTTATAATAGTCAGTATCATGCCCAGAAAAACATATCACTTGAGTGCATTTGATCCATTCAGTTGTGTTGTTCTACATTAAGAGCCCAGCCCATATTTTCTTGAGAAGTGCATCTTGCAGAGGATTTTTATCAATAATTCAAAATGACTAAAATTAGTAAGTTTTCTTGTCTTATAAAATCACCCCTAATGCAAATATCCCCTTTCACGGTTTCTTTTGATCACATAAGGATCCAGAATATGAGTTGGGACCTCTATCTATGCATGCATACTCTTGAAAGCAGGATGGTGATTATCACAAAGATGTGATGGTCCTGACACTACTCGTGCAACACTGAAACTATATTTAAGATGTTTTATTTAAAATGTGAAACCCTAGGCTCCGAAGGAAATGGGATAGCTGTTTGAAACACTGCAAGAAAGCGGGCAGCAGTGTGTGTGTGTGTTTGCAGCGAATCATTAAAGCGTCTGGCTGTTTTATAGACTGCTAATTTACAAAATATGGGTCACGCTTTATGTGCCTGTAGTTATGTGCAGCGCTGAGGCTCATTTACATCCTGCGGGTTCAATAATTGGTATACACATTCATGTTTCTAATTTTGACACACACATTCGACCTAATTTTTTTTTTTTTGGTTTTGTTTAATCTAGGGGTTTGAGCCCGAGTGTTTGTACAACGGGGAGAATTTTGGCAAAGTCCTGACCACATTGCTGGCTGTCAACTTTGCAACGCAAGGTAAGAGTTGCTGTGCCGTCCTTCCCCGACCTTTCGTCATCCCGCTGCTTTGTTTCAAACAAGGCCGCGTTGAATTTACACCATCGATTGTTTCAACAGATTTTCCACAATTAATCAATTATTCATGTGAGCAGTATGATAGAGTAAAACAAAACAGCGTAGAGGTCACGGTGTCTTCTTGGAGGACCCTGTTTTTTTCTGGACGTGTTTTTCCTTTGAAACAAAGTCATTAATAAAATAGTGTTAGTTTTCAAAGTCAAGCAAGTGAATTTCAAAAGCTCTTGACGGATATATAATTCAAACTTCTATTAGTCAGGTCTGGACAGTTTAAGCATACTTTGTCCGATCTTGGTTCTTGCCGCGATCTTAAATTGACTTTTGAATAGCTTTTGTGGAAATTTCTAAATGATCGGCAATGAAAACAGTAAACTAGAGAATAGTTAAACTAAACTGTATTCACATACAGTAAATATTAACATAACATTAGTCTCAGAGACCGACAATAGCGCTTGACAGAGAATCACTGACCTTACCATAAAATAATGAAAAAAGAGACGAGTAGAATTCAAAATATAGATTGGTTAATACATTTTATATGTAAAATGAAATGTAAGCATGCATCAGCTAGACACTAATATCCACCTTAATTTTATTGTCTTGACCCAGGGCTTCGCTAGACATGCTCCAGCATTTTAATTGGCTAACACAGTCACTTCTAAGAGGTCTACCGCCGTCAATGGCACTAAAACATGACCATTGGCTGAAAGCCCAACCAGTTCAAATACAATGTATTTGACGTATAAGTCAGCTCAGGGTCTTACTGTCCCAATGTGTACTCCAGAAAACTGCACCACTTGGTGGGTTAAAAGGCAACAACACAATCTGTTACCCAATTTGTGTTATCCAACATTTGATCAAACTGATTAGCTTTACTGGCGGAGAGGCCAGCTGGTGTGAGAGTTGTGTGTGTTTGTGTCTTGCTGGGTGCCATATTTGCCTGCTGAGCTTGACGTACCTTCACTAATGTCCTGCTTTGTTCATTTCACATTCAAATGAAGGCTTGGTGTTAGACGAAACCTGTAATGGGAAACTTGATATCAGCTTCCCGTGCACGTCACCGAACACTGCAGATACACGGCTATATGAGGATATCTCATTTTAATGTTCGTTTGTTTTTGTCCGAATTGGAGATGAGTTGCAACCAACCGTTAGTAACACTTAATCAGCAGTATGCGCCCTCCGACAGTAGCTCAGACTCCAGAACTGGACCCAGGAGCACACCAGTCGATTCTGAAAGGGCCAGAATCAAAGCTTCTCTATTTCTCCATTTATTTGTGGAAGCTTTGACAAAACTTAACCTTTCAGGAACAACTAAATTTTCGTAAGGATACTTTATTGTGAATTTCTGTGAAACACGTTCTTTAGAGACACACCTTATTATGGTTATATAAATTTGGGTAATTTACTTCGAAGGATGTTAGAAAATTCAGATTGACAAGAAAAAAAAACCCATTAATCACATCGTCATTCATATTCAGGCTAAAGCTGTCACAGTCCCAATCAGTACTACAGCGAACTGCGTCGCTTGGTGGGGTGGGTTAAGAAGCATGACATTGGTGTAATCACAGCCAATCCAAAATCACAAAAACATCTCAGTTTAAAACCAGGCACTGCAGTTAAAAGACAAAAAAATGATGTTATCTTGAGTTTGACCGTGTTGTCTTCTCATGATAGTGCTTGATGAACTCAGGGCTAACAGCCAGTCATCTACCATAGCAGCTTAGTTGTTGCAAGCTGTGGATGTTCGTTCTGTCTAAATACTCCTAGCAAGCCTTAACTTGTCCTTCTATAATGGCAACAAGCATCGGATGGAGCCTTCGTCATCAAAAATTCCCATAGCGTGCTAGCATCGCAGCTTTGTTTCAGCAAAAATAATCTGTCAAATCACAGACGATTCGCCATAAACGGTTCAGTAATGGCTTGATAATAAGGCAGTATGTATCTGTAGATAATTTGCCGTCCGTCTAACAGACTGGAGAATGCTATTCTAGCAAAAAAAGCTAACAATTGGAAGTTTAAATAGTTATAGGATAGTGAAAAACCTGTGCTAAATAGATTCTGAAGTAGGATTGCTATTGTGACACTCGCGTTGCGAAGAAAATTCAATGACTAACTTCAATATAAAAATAATAATAATATTCAATGACTAACTTCAACATAATAATAATAATAATAATAGTAATACTAATAATAATAATAATAATTATTATTATTATTATTATTATTATTATTATTATTATTATATTGATGACTAACTTCAATATGGAGGCATAAGGCTTATTTGCCGGTTTAAAAAAATAAAAACAAGTTACTTCCTTATTAAAAGCTGCAGGTTTCAAAGAAGACAAAAGTAGGGGCCTCTTGTCTGAAAAACACAAATCTCTTTTGAAATACTGTGTTATGATCAAATTAGTTACTGTGTGTTTTTTCTCTTTATGGCTTAATTTTTATGGGCCTAAACTAGAGATGTCCCAATCTGATACTCAGTATCAGAATCGCTAGTTCTTGAAGATCCAATCCAGTCGTTGCATGTGTTTTCAGTACTTTCGCGCTTTTAGGCAGGTGTAAATCAAACCACGAGGCAAACATGTCTCCCGAGTAGGGAGTCAGCGCTTTAGAAAGTAATGACAGTAACTGATCATTGAGTAATATCGTAAACAAAGCATTTCTTGACTTTTAATACAAACACTGATTTGTCATGTACTGTTTAGATTGTGTTGCCTTATCTTTTTCTGGTCTAAAAATATGGGCATCGATGTCGGCAAAATATATGTTGAGAAAAATTGGATTAGAAGTCAAAAAGTTATCATCCGGACATCCCTAGTCTAAACTCGACCTGAGGTACAGCAGTCACCAGCTAGTTGATGCAACATAAAAAGTGTTTGTGTCGTCTTCCTTGTGATCTTTCTTTTTTTTCTTACAACACTTATCTGAGAAAAGCTTCAATTTGTTTGAGGAAATAGCCTTCTTCTGTATTAGCACCTCTATGTTAAATTGTAATTTTAAAGACAAGGAAAGAGAAAGTTGTATATTTTGTGTCCACAGACAGCGTTGCAGAGAGGTCATGTCCGCAGTCCGGCGCCTTATCACTTAGTCAGACAGCATCCTCACACTCTGCCTCCTCTGCCAAGTCCAAAGGCTCTCTGCGACGACAATCCAAATCTGTGGTACATTTTGTTTCATGCCTAGTTGAAATTTCAGCATGAACCTGAAATTATAATTTTACAAGTGGGCCTTATCAACTATGGGATCCCCCGCCTTATAGGAGATGTCAGAGAATGGCAGCAGCGGGAGCGGGCAGCTGGTGGTAAAAGCCCGCTTCAACTTCAAGCAGAACAACGAGGACGAGCTATCGTTCAGCAAAGGGGACGTCATTGTTGTGACACGGCAGGAAGAAGGCGGATGGTGGGAGGGCAACCTCAGTGGCAAGACGGGCTGGTTCCCTAGCAACTATGTGCGCGAGTTCAAGGCCTGTGGTGGGTTGGGCCGCATCATCTTACTTATACTAGCGCTCCAAAACTGATCCGTTGTTTAGTTGTCAATAAATCCTTTCTAGAAAAAGCAGTGTCTCCAAAAGGAGCTCATCTGACCAAAAGCTACTACAGTGTGGTAAGTTGAGAACACAGTTTAGATTTTACCGCACAGTGCACAAAAGTGCAACTTAATACTATATTGCTTGTTTTCAATTGATGTTTTTAATATTCATAACTTTCAATTCAATGATTTACTATAAATGCATTAATGACATCGTAGCTTTTAGCATTTGCAATATGGTGCTCACTCAACACAATATTACTATTTTTTGTTTTTGTTTTTTATTCATCCCTTTGATTTAATAATTTACTATAAATACATTAATGAAATGAATGAAATAATTCCCCACTTGACAGTGTTTTGCAAGTTTTCATTTCATGTTTTTATATTCATACTTTTCAATTCCATTATTTTCTTAAATGTTTTCATGACAGTTTAGCTTTGAGTGTACAGTGGCAGGAAAGCACCAAATTGCTAGATTTTATTAAATGTTTTTATAAATAGACCTTTCAATTGAATTGTTTATAATAAATGCTTTAATGATAGTTCAGCTTTGAGCACACAATGCAAAAAAAGTGCTCACTTAACACCATATTGCCAGTTTTCATGTAATGTTTTTATATTTCTACCTTTCAATTATTTACTATAAAAGTAAAATTTCAGGGGTGTAATCAGTGTGTTTTACGCTTCTGCAGGTGGTGCAGGACATCCTTGAACACGAGCGAGATTTTTTCAAAGAACTACAAACGCTGCTAAGTTGTTACCTGCGACCATTACAATCTAGTGACAAGTAAGGGAGATATCAAAACCAAAGCAGCTTTTTGTAACTGGTCACATCCATTTGCCTATTTTCTATACAGTAATACCTTGAGATACGAACTTAATGCGTTCCGGGACCGAGCTTGTATGTCAATTTACTCGTATCTCAAATCAATTTTTCCCATAGAAAACAACTAAATACAAAAAACAGGACTAAACACCAAAAACAGCATATTACAATGGAAAAACATTTTTATTTGTTCTAATTAATCACCTACCGTATTTTCACGACTATAAGGCGCACGGTATTATAAGGCACACCCTCAATGAATGACACATTTTATTTATTTTTCCATATATAAAGCACACTGGATTATAAGGCGCCCTGTCTATTTTGGAGAAAATTTAAGACTTAAGTGCGCCTTATAGTCGTGAAAATACGGTACTCACAAAGAATCTCTATCTAGTAGTTATGATCTTCAATACTAAAATGTGACATTACTCAGTACAGATTTACCGTAGTGTGCGGATGAGAGAGAGAGAAATGACAGGAGAGAGACTTGGCGGAATCCAATGCGCTCGTAACGTAACATAAACTTTAAATTTAGATTATTATACACGCGTATAAATACGGTTTAATCTTACGTTACACAAAATTTAAACCTTCTTGTGCAATAACCGAGGCAAAGATGATAATGTATTCCACCGTGGCTTTAGATTCGGAACTTCCTGATTCTCCATGCCTCAGAACCAAGTGTTCGTTTCGTCCAGTTCATTTTTTTAAATTATTGAATCAGCCACGACTTGCTTTGAAGGTTTTCGCTGGTGTCTTTTTCAGATGCTTGCTTTGCTTTCAAGTCCATGTGGATTTTGCTGGCTTTTTCGCAGATTATCGACTCGTTCCAGTTAAAAATGAAACCTGTACGGCCCGTTGAGCGTAGATATCTTTAGGCGAGGGAGATGAGTCGAGAAAGACAGAGCGATGCATAAGCAACCTCTCGCATACTAGGCCACCCAGACCGCTGCATCGGGAACCATCTTGTATGCTCGTATCACAAATTTGTCTCGTATCTCAAGGCAAAAATTTGCTTGGAATTTTCCTCCTATTTCAAGTTTCTCATGTTTGGACACTCTTATGTCAAGGTATTACTGTACAAGCACTCTAATTCGGAAATGAAGGAATGACTGTTTCTGCAGGTTGAGCAATGCAGACAGTGCCACCCTGTGTGGCAACTTGGAGGAGATCCTCACCTTCCAGCAGAACTTGTGTGCTTCTTTGGAGGAATGTACAAAGTTAGTCTTTCTGATGTCTTTTTATTCCATTTTCTTCTTATTAGTGTAAAATCTTTGAACGGGAAAACATGTATCCTTCCCTATTATTTTGTGTCTGTTTTCATTTCACTCACTCGCTCGTTGGTTTACTTTTCTGGCCTTGGCTTGTCCTTGCAGAGTCCCAGAGGGCCAACAGAGGCTGGCCGGATGCTTCTTAAATGTGATGTGTCAGATCAAGTCTCTGTACCTGGCTTACTGTGGCAGCCACCCATCAGCTGTCTGCATCCTCACTGATCACAGGTCCGTGACTGACATATTTTCTTACACAACAGAAATATGAGGAGCGACATACAGAGAATGGATGAGGATGGCTAGAGGTTTTTAATCAATCATTGTAGATGCAGGAGGATTTTATGAAAATAGTTCTTACCTAGGGCGGGGCGCCGCCATCTTACCTAGGGCGCTGCCGTCTTACCTAGTTAAACATGCTCTGACTGGCCAGACGTGAGTAGCCTTGATTTTGAAATAAAACATAATTACACTTTGATTTCCTTTGTAGCGAGGCAGTCCCCTCTTCCACCTCCTCCTCGCTACTGAGCTCCCGCTCCTGTAGCATTTTTGGACCCATGGTGAAAAGCAAGCACTAAAGTTGCATTGAGCACACATAAAAAAAAATAAGAAAAAAAGTGTTGAAACTCCATTAAGAACAATATCCAGAGACAAAATTTTCGTAACTTGAGTATTTTGTATTTAGAGACATTCATAAGTAAAGGTACCACTGTACTATAATATCGTAATATTTCTAATTACGAATGCTTCTACACACATTTATGTTACGAAAAGCCTAGATGGGATACAAAATTAAATATCCCCCGAAACATAAATACACTTCCATGGCCACTTTTTCATCTTTTTTCAGGCCCATGGCACAGCAAATTTAGTTTTTCCGAGTGTGCGTAACATAACTTTAAGATGTTGTGCGTTCACGTGAGTGAGTAGAATGTGTATTTACTTGCAATTTCACTCCATTGGCATCTCCATTTTAATGGTGTAATAAATAATTTTCTTATAATTTTAAAAATAATTTTACATATATGCATGCATACATATATTCTCTTACATATTTAATAAAAAATTGTGATCTTTTATCATTTTTAAAAGGTTTAGTGCAGTGGTTCTTTACCTGGGTTCGATTGAACCACAGGGGTTCGGTGCGTCGGTTTCAGGGGTTTGGTGGAGCCTCTGCCACGGAGGTCAAGACACATCGACTCATCATGTCTCTTTACGATAACATTCCCCGCTTGAGCATTTCTGGCTGCAAATGATCACATGACATTTCTTGGCCGAACAGTGGTGCAAGGAATTAATATATCTTCAATTTAAAAAAAAAATCATATTTTATTTCAGACTTAAGTAGGGTTCGGTGAATGCGCATATGAAACTAGTGGGGTTCGGTAGCGCCACTGGTTTAGTGGAACGAATTATGCTGACTCAATGTAAAGTATGTCTCTACTTAAGAAAAATCCAAGTTATGACACCACTTCTGCAACGGATTAATTTCACAAGTAGAATACCACTGTATTTGAATCATTTGCATATGCAGGGTTGCAGCATGATTTTAAGCCACTAGGTGTCATGCTTTAATCTTTAGATATTTTACAAAACAAAACAACTTTTTTTCCACTTTTTTTTCATATGCTTATGTTTCAATGAGTAGATTTGAGCCTTTTTTTAAGTTCTTGTTTTGATCCATGTAGCTTGGGCATGAAAAGATTTCTCTTTTTCCATTGGGCTACCATTGTTGGACCTTTTGGCGTTTTTGTCACATGCATACTCACTTTGGCAGGTTTGTTCTATTGGTTACTCTCTTTAAACATGAGACCATATATAAGAGGCACCATAAGCTCAAGGTTACGCATAGACCTAAGTTACCTTAGTCACTATTAAAAACAGCGACTGATCATTTTTGTGTTACTCTTTTTGAGTTTTCAAATATTTTCACCTTCAAGAAGTAAACACATTTTTATTAGAATGTCGAACTTTACCAGAGATAATAAATTAGATAATGCTTAACTCTATAGGGCAAGTGACTATGTTCAATAAGTAAAAAAAGACCAAGCATCCACATACGAATACATTACAATGTGAGCTGACATGCAAGGTTTCAATTATAACGTTTTTATATTATTAATCAGTTTTGTTAACCTAATCATCAAATGCTAAGTAGAAATAAGAAAACAAGTAATTCAAAATGAAGAAATATAAAGAAATACATTGGATTTTGTTGTCGTTTATTTAACTTTACAGTGTTTAAACGAGTGCTCTCTAAAGGGTTATCCACACCTTGTCACTCTTACTATTGAATTCAGCGAGGACCTTGACAAGTTCATGGAGAGCCAAGGAGCCAACGCTCCGGGCATCCTAGCACTGACCACAAGTCTCAGCAAGCCTTTCATGAGGCTGGACAAGTATCCCACCCTGCTGCAGGAGCTGGAGAGACACGTAGAGGTGAAAATGCATCCACCACATAAGAAGAGAAAAATAAATGTAATGGCAATCTCACATGATTGTGTTCTATGTCTTCAACGCAGGAAGCTCACCCAGATTTCTCCGACATTGTAAAAGCCACAGCAGCATTCAGGAGCTTAGTGGTGAGTGCTTTACCTCGCAGCGGGTGATAGAAGTCTTCATTCATTCTTGCAAGGCAGAGCAGCATCTTGGTTAATGCGACCGCTGCAGGTTTTATTGAAATTGGTCCTCTTTGTGAGCCTTGCCGGTCTTGTCTTGATAATGAGATGTTGAATCCAATGTGCAGTCTTGTATTGTGATGCAAGATGGCTTCAAAACCTCATGAAAGCTGTGAGCAGGTAGCAATTTCCTAGTAAGAAGGGAACATTGGTTTTTCACAGAAACATACATTTGAATGACTGTTTTTTGCACATTGTGGCAAGCAGGCGGACTTAAAGCATTCCATGCTCATCAGTGAGCTGTCGTAGAAAATGAAAGTTTTTCTTACCATATTTTCTTTTTAAGATGTGCAGTTTTCCCCAGAAAATTGGTAGTTAAGAAGCCCACTATGTTTTTGGGAAGGATAAGTAGAATATAAATGTTTCATTTAAACCATTTACTAACAATACTTGAACATAGTCTTGCAAAAATTGTTTAACTGTTTTATCTTGTATGTGGTTTTCTGATTTTTGTTATTGTTCTTTTGGTTCATAAGTCTTCATGTCCATTTGATGGACTTTCAAAATAACAAGCTTGCTTTCTGTGGTGGTGAAGCTTCAAAACACTGCCGTTGTGGGAATGTTTATGTAATGAAGTTCTTTATTTGGGGTTAGGGCACAATTTCAGTGCCATCTACCGCAATATTCTCCTTTTCCATTTTAATTGGGAGTTTTGGCAGCCACCGTCAGCTGCAAGAACTCCCAGTTCAAATGGTCCGACACTCTATTACCATGAGTGCCAGCCAATGTTAATCACAAATATTTAACATATTGTCACGTATTCATCACAAAAATGTGTTAATCTTTTGTCTGTAGATGCAGTGCCAGGACCTGCGAAAGCGCAAAAACCTGGAACTCCAGATCCTGTCAGAACAGGTGCGCAGCTGGGATGGCGACAGCATGAAGAGTCTTGGTCCTGTGCTCTATATGTCCATGGTCCAAATGAGGACTGGATCCAGCGAGGTAAACAGGAGTGTGCTTTGAAATGAAGTGTGAAAGAGTCAAAGGTAGCTTTGTGGCTAATGTTGCTAAAGAGAAGCTCATGAGCATGTGACGTCGTGTTACTAGTGGGTTTTCTTGGTTTTAAACTGACTCATAATACAAAAGAAAATTGAAGATTGTCTACTCTTTCTACCTATTTGTATACATTCATGTCATAATTTTTGTGAGTGTCTTACAGGACAAAGATGAGCGTTACTTGATGCTGTTTCCCAACCTACTAGTGATGCTTTCCACCAGCCCTCGGATGAGTGGGTTCATTTATCAGGCAAGTAGATACTACTTATCTGCCCAGTGGCTGCCACAATTCCAATGTCTTCTGGAGCTTTACAGTGATTTAATGCCCCAATATCTTTGTTTTAGGGACGAATGCCACTGACAGGCACCACTGTAACAAGGCATGTGGAGGATGCAGAAAGCGCGCAATATGCCTTTGACATCACAGGTTTGTTTATTTTTAAATTCTGGACCTATTTTGTATGGCGTCAGGCTCTAGCACACTACAGGCTGAAGACTGTGATGAAGAGCACGCATGCTCTCTACTGTCTTGTAATCTAGAACAACAATAAGATGTTATTAAATAATCAGATTGGATACAAAAAATCAGAAGTTTCTACTGGCCCATGGTATATAGCTAGGCAGTTTCAAGATAAAAAGACATGAGATTGTACTGCACAAGTTCAAACCGGAGGCATACCACAAGACTCAGAAAAGGTCCCACACACAGTCCTGTTACGGATGCATCTGGGGTTCCATTCACGTAGGATCTACTGAATGTTAACTATCTTACATTTACGACTGAATGCAGACCACAGAATTATGTACACACACATTATATAAAGCTAGTAGCATTTTGGCATTGACAAAAAAGATCAATTTGTTGGTTATAATATTTGTTTTAATTACTTCGTTTTTTACCTCATCGGTTAGCATGAACATCAATAGATGTCTAGTTCATTTAAACCAGTGCTTCTCAAATAATGGGGCCGGGTCCTCTTTGGGGGCCGCGGAGTGATACCTGGGAGCTTTTGACTTAAGAAACATACTTTTTGCCTACTTACTTGGTGGATAGCAGTGGCGTCGGACTACTCAGGGAGTTACTTACAATTTTATATAAAACTACTATTTTCGGTTAGGGGCGCACGAAACATTAAATTCTTTTTTGGGGGGTGCAACAGAAAATCATTGAGAAGCACTGATTTAAACTAACTGGCTAATGAGGGTTTCAATCACCATACATTATCTGTACTGAAGTACTACTTGTGAAAAGATGACAATGGCCACAAAGTAATATCTACCAAACTGTATCTGTGTAATTTTTTATTCTACTTGAATTTTTATTTTACCTAAGTTGTGGTCATTTTGCATTTGTATTGCAGATTTTTTTAAATTATGCTGTGACTGCTGGGCTTTTTTCAAAATTGGTTTTATTGTTGGTTTTATGGTGTTAGTCTTTTGCATTTGGAAATTGCTTAACACTTCTCGCCCAGCATAATTTTGGACTTGTTGAGCCTGCCATCACTTGGATAAATTTGTCCCGCAGGAAGCATGATGGAGCGTGTGACAGTGTTTTGCGGTAGTGCACAGGAGCTTCAGGAATGGCTGGACCACCTGCAGGCCTTTAGCAAAGGAGGCAGCCCTGCAGGAACAATTTTAAAGGTTTGATCTGCAGAGGGTGTGGAGTATGGAAACACCTTAATAATCACTCTTGTTTCTCATCATTAGACGGGGGAGGGCAAGCCTCTCAGTATGGTAGGCGCCCCGACCCACTTGTCCCACCTCGGCAGCTTCAGTGGCATCAGCCGAGGGCCTCTGGAACCACCAAAGATGAGTAAGCCCTGGTCACTCAGCTGCTTGCGCCCAGCGCCGCCACTCAAGCCTTCAGCTGCTCTGGGTTACAAAGAGGTAAGAAGTGGCAAGAATACCAAATTTGTATGTTTACATATTATCCCATCTTGTGTTTAAGGCATCGATTAAGCTAATTTATTGGTTGCTATTGGTTGCTATTGGTGGCAATAGACTTTAAAGTAATTAGAATTTTCAAGATGGCAGCCAATGATTTTTTTTTAAAAATGGGAGAAAATGTAACTTGTAAAATAATAAATAAAAAAAGTTTTAACATGTATTGAAGTTTATACAATGAATCAATTCACAAATAATCAATCAGATCATTTAATTAAAAATATATGAAAGAACTAGTAAATAAAATAAAATGTTTAACAATTTAATTAGACATTATTGTAACAAAATTAACAGTATTTTAGTAATAAAATATATTGTAATAATAATCATTCTTTTATTTAATTTAAGCACTAAAATCTTAACATATAAATAGAAAATAAGACATTTATTTGAACTAATTATAACAGTGCAACAATCAATACCAGTGCAATTGTTTAGTGAAATGATTAAATACAGGGATAGAAAAGTTTGCTAAGCACTTTGTCTGAATTCCAATGTCCCACATATTGGATGGATGGATATATTGGATTTTAAAATAATGCCACCAAATTCTTCCCTTTGACCCTTTTTTTCATTGTAAAAAAAGAATCCTCTCGCATGTCCTACTTATACTTGCATGATCGCCGTTTATAAAATGGAAAACTGCCCTTCAATCTCTATGCACAGTTGGCATGTTTCCACTCCATCTCTTTATCACCACAAACCATCAGGCAAAAAAATGATTGAGGGTCTCCAGGGTCTCTCTGTCCTGTGCAAATGTTGATGAAATGAACTTTGCATCGCAAATTTTCTCACATCAAATTTTCACATGCTTCTTCTCTGTTTCTCTCACTCTGTCTGCTTTAGAGGATGTCTTATATCATGAAGGTAAGGTTAGATTTGTGTGTGTGTTTAACTGACGTCTCTCCTCCCTTTTCAAAGTGTTTGCCTGTGATGGCTTACATGTCTGCTGTTTTTTTTAGTTTCCTGCTTTCAATGGCCATCATCTGTTCAAAATGATTGTTTGCTGCTATTTTTCTTGGTTTTGTGGGTGGGTGTTACATAGGAGGTTATAACAGATTAATGCATTTGCATGGCCTCCTAAGTGCTTTATAAGCCTAGTGGGCTGCTAGACTTTTCTTGCCCACAAAAACACACGTTTATGTACAGGGAGTCCTCAGGTAACGATGTCACGGACCTTCTGCGACTTTATGTCGTCCGTGTCTCATCTGTCATTAATTCCCCTGAACCTCAGTTTCTTCTTAGCTACTGCACATAGTTTGTCCGTGTTTGTGCGCCACAAGTACCTTATCCTTATTCACTCTTTTTTTCACATTATGTCCCCAAAAAGACAGCTGGGTCTTCTTGGTCCCGCCAAAATTAGCAATTACCATGGAAACAAAGCTTAACATCATGAATATTAGAATAGAGATGATTTGCTATATTCCGACCAAAGTTATACCATCACGCCAAGTGCCTTATGATAGATCTGAAAAACAACTTCAGGAGGCAGGTTAAGAAAGAGTGAAACCAATTTAAAGGAGATTTAGTTTATTACCAAACTGCAGAATGGGGAGAGCTCAAACAGCGTGAACCACTCACGGTCTGTTGTCCTGCAAGTCTTACCGAATGAACAGTGAGTGAGTCTTAAATACAGGCAAAACTGACAGTTGTCTGCAGGACTTTGGACAGATACGTTTCAGTCATTTGCAGGGCAAAAAGTAATTGATCAGTGTCGGACAGTTGAGTATTTGTGCTGACATGTCAACCCAATCACAAGACTAAGATTGATTATTCAGTCAGACAGTTGAGTGTTTGTGCTGACATGTCAGCCATTCACAGTTTGTATGACAACGATGCTTTTATACTCACAAAAACTGAAATAATCTTACACCTTACTCAAGCGCAAATGCAGTTTTGTGATCATACAGACCTTTTTGTCGACAGTCAAATAACTACTGGTTCATGTCACCTAAAAATAAAGACTGCAATGTAACAAATTAGGTGGCATGTATCCTTCATGTTGCAATGGTGATGATGTGTTGAGTGCTGCAGGTTTTTTTTTGGCTGTCCCTAAAAGCAATGTGTGTCTGACTGGTATGTAAGAGGGGTGGACAAGTTGGAGGTTTTGGTTTTGTTTTCAATAGCTGGGTTCCATGCTTTCACTTAAAAATTAACCATTGAAAAGTTGCTTCAGCAATTGTTATATAGTACAGCATCTTATTTAATGTATTAGATATTTTTACATAAATTTCACCCAACCAGCAAAATCTGATTTATGTGGAAATTCAGGTTAAATGGCCAGCGTTGGAAAGAAACTCGGTCGTAATTCCGGGACACCCTGTATTGCTAATAAAGGCTTATTATATCACAAAATAGGCATGATTTCAAAATTCCTCTCAACGCAGATTCTTTTATTTCCTTTTCCCAAAATCAAAGCAGCCAATTTCTCCGGAATTTCTGGAGTTTTCCCAGACAAGTAAGGCAAACTCTGGGTCTCCTGACAACCTCCCTAAACTCTGGAAATCCCCAAAAATTGTCATTCAACCATTTTGGAAAAGTACCACATTTCCAATGTAAATGCCTCGAAATTCACACCATCGCTACGGCTTCCACATCGTACTTCTGCATTTGATTCAACTGCACTGTAAACCGGATGAATTCGGTAACACGAATGCATTGTGAATCATCCGAGTTACAACTTCTGACAAATGATTCGTCTTGTGCGAGCGTGACAGCGTGGCAATCGATTCAAAATCGATTGCATAAGTAGCCTCTATCGCTTTAACATTTTGGTTGTTAAGTAGAAGTATTATTAAGGCTGACTAAACCACCAGTCTTTTGTTTTGAAGCAAATCCTATCATTTCCGGGGTTGTTCTAAAGGAAGTAGGTGTACACAGCACTGGTAAATCTTGAAAAATGGATGACAATTTGGATGAAACTTCTAATAACCCAGACACTCGCAGAAATGTATTGGTTCCTATTCAACAAAATATCCCACACGTCCCCAAAAGGACCGACATTTGCACATTGCACAACATGCAATTGTGGGTGAGAGACCAGCTGAAAAACTTATGTAATGTTGTGGAAATTTGAATTTTCCAATAAATGATCAACAAATTATACTTTGGTCACTTTTTATACGTATTATCATTTATGCTGTACTTTTTCAATAGTTTGCAAAAACACTTCAATTAATGTAAAAATAAAAACATGATAATAACTGTTTGATTTAAATTGTCCTATGTTATTTTATTTTTTTACATTTCATATTGATTTTGCGTGAATCGCATTTACTCCGGAAATGGGACAAGGGGACTCCTGAAATGGAGTCGACGGAGGTTGGCAGCTCTGCAAAATTATGGTGAGGTGTGCTAGTAGGCTTCTCTACCACTAGGCCTTCTGGTTATCTGGGAGAAACCCTGGATTTGTCTTCATTTCAATTACAAAGATGTTTTGAGAGGCAAGCATTCACGAGTCAGTTTTAAGTCATCACTCAGTATGTTTACTCACTGCGTACCATTGGTGATGATAGACGTCCAAACTGCCAGCCAGAAACAGATTGGTCGTCCATTGCCGCTAATGGCACTGGAACATGGTCATTCACTCGGTTGTCAAAGAGTTAACTACCGCTTCCTTCCTATTGCTTGGCAAAAATATCCCCCATTGTAGAGCTTTTTCTGCACTGATTGTCAAACACCTTTGACATGATGACACATTTGAGGAAACGTGCAATTGATTCCCCCGCAAACATGTTTCAGCTGCAAGAAAAGAATTTTAACACAGTGCCCTTTTGTCGCCGATGTCGTCCCGCGCTTCCTGCCTTTTGTTTAGTCTTCAAGAGCTTACGTGTTGATTTGCTTTGGAGTCCTAGCTTCTTTTCAGGGCAGCGTTACAAGCGAGTCACACGATTTTCGCTCCTCTCTTCCCACAGGACTCCAGCAAGAGCCCACGGCCCATGAAGAAGTTCCTGCCTGGAAACAGGAAGAAGGAAAGGAAGCCTTCGGATGACGAGGTTCACACGAGGAGAAGTACAACTGATTTTCTCTTGGTTCATCTTCCAGAATTGACCCTATTTGACTAATTGGTGACTTGTGTTCAGGCACGGTAGCTCTGGAGGAGGATGCTCAGATCCTGAGGGTGATTGAGGCCTACTGCACTGGAGCCAGCCTGCACACCACCAACACTCGTTTGTATTTTTAACTTACTGTCAAATACATTTTTATAAACGTATTCATTATATTGGATTGGATTGGATAACTTTATTCATCCCGTATTTGGGAAATTTCATATACATTTATTAAGATTAATCATCTAATTTAAGACTAGTTATTCAGTTAGATCAGGGGTCGGGAACCTTTTTGACGAAGAGAGCCACAAACAATTCATATTTTCCAATGTTATTCCTTGTGAGCCATACTACAAATTTAAAAGTCAAAATACATAAATGTAAACAAGTGCCTTTTCAATTTTTTTTTGTAATTTCACCACTTTTAAAGTGGAAAAATAATAATATTGTTTAAAAGATTCTTATACTGTTGCTAATCAATGAAAGGATGCATTCCAGAAGTCTACTGCAAAAAAAATTAAGATTAAAGCAAAAAAAATGAAGATTAGAGCAAAAAAAAATTAAGATTAAAGCAAAAAAAATGAAGATTAAAGCAGTTCTTGATGTAAAATCTCAGTTCTGTCACCAGCAATTTCCATATTTTAGCTCACAGGTTAGCAAAGAGCCAGATGCACCCATCAAAAGAGCCACATGTGGCTCCCGAGCCATAGGTTCCCTACCCCTGAGTTAGATGATAATTACTTTAATCGTAAATGAATAATAATCTATTTTAGAGACACTTATCATTTCATTTTTTTCTTTACAACCTTTTATAGGCGCGCATTTTACTCATTGGCTCCCATTGACGGCACTCAACGTCCAATTCATTTTGACTGGGATAGAAATGCTACTCGACCTCCCAGTTAAAATGGGCTGGGCATTTGGCGCCCTCAGTGGCACTCAAGTATGAATTCAGGCTACCTCGTTTATATGAATCGGCCACAAAATTGTCAATAGCAGCAGGCAATAAGTTAAAATATATGAAATTTGAAAAAAAGTTAACAAGTAAATCAACTTTTCATTCTTACTTGTGGGCATAGAATGTTTTTCTGTTTTTATTCATTTTACTTGGATAACTTTTGTTTTCCTTAACATACTAGTTAATCCCTAGAGAAAAGTCAAAATAATATGACAAACAATTGTGTACAATTATAATTTAAACCTTTTTTCCACGAATGTGGATATCACAAATGTGGATGCTCTTCATTAAGTTAAGGTTGTTGTTTTTTAAATATAAATTCCCAAAAATAGTCACTTGGCCTTATACACAACATTTATTTTGATTTTTAAAAAACAACTAAGAATTACAAACAAAAATATTTATTGTTTTTTTTTATTTCCATAGAAACAATCGTTTTAAGAGAAAATGTTTTTTTTTCAGTTAATGTACATATCTTTTAATATTTTCAGACATATTTCAGGTCCCAACATTACGCAATAAAAAAGAATGAGTTGAAGGGTCAAACTCCATTTAACAAAACATGAGCAAAACAAAGCGCATACTATATTAAAGGTTGCAGCACAATTCATTAAAACAAATTTTGAGATTTATGCATTATATTCTTTTTGTTACATCCCATGCAAGCATCACAAATACATCATCAATCTATTCATATCGTAACCACGGATATAACTTAGTCCATTATGGTAGAAAGTCCGCTTTTGACTGGAATTCTTTGTTGTTGTTTTGTTCTTCTTCTGGATCTTCCAAAACATTTCGTTTTCACCTTTTACTTTCTAGCTCATCGTTACCTGATTGCGTATTATCTGACTTTGCCAAAAATTTGCCAATTTGGTTTTATTTAGAACCTAACAATAGCACTCTTTAAAGAGGTATTTTCTTTAAACTCAGCCTTCTTTTCTGATCACACCACACTGATATGAAATGTTACGTGGAAAGGAAATTGCGAAGACAAGATCACAGGATCTGAAACATCAAAACAACAATGGTGGACGCTGTTATCAAAATGTTCCCCAGTGATAGTTTTGCAAACAAAAGAATAAATGGACGATTTTACATGTTTTGATTTGATGGATGTGCGTTGGTTTGAAAATGAGTCCTTTCCAAAAATCATGTGTCTACTACCCAGGAAAACGAGAGCACTGATGACTAATAAAAGCTCTTACCTTAAACAACACTACTGAATTGCGGTTGATCTGATTACTACACCAATTACAAAAATAGAATAAATTGTGGCAGCCAAAACACCAACTCATGTGAGCGGCACGGGGACTATTTGTGTTTGCAGCTGTGCGTAAAGAGTGCGTGCCTCAGGTACTCCTTCCCGAGGAAGAGAAGATCATTGTGGAGGAGATGAAGAGCAACGGGCAGACTGTCATTGAGGAAAAGTAAGCGCCTGCATTTCAATGACCTTTTGGACATTTGAATGTCTTAAACTCCACTCTGATTCTTTCTGTATTCTTTCAATTTCTTCTAGGAGTCTGGTTGATGCGGTATATGCTTTAAAGGATGAGGTCCATGAACTGAAAAAGGTACTTCATAAAATCTCATCAACAACCAAGGAGTGCTTGGACATTGAATGGTCCAAACTTGAGCTATCATTGATTATGGCCATCACCAGCTTCATTTTGCCAGTCATTTTCTGATTTCTCTCACTCGCTTGAACACCAATTCAGTCCACTGCCATGCATTAGCGACACCATCCAAATTGCGTTAGAAACTAAAGTATTTTTAATAAATGATTTTTTTGTACATTGAGAAGTAGCAGAAAACACAACTTGACAGCGATAGACTTGAAATATATTTGAACTTAGATGGTTGGCATTGAATGATCATGTTATCAGTGCCATCGACAACAGTCGATGTTTAATGCATTTTGACTGGGAGGGGTCGATTCATATCGCAACCACGGATATAACTTACCGTATTTTCATGACTATAAGGCGCACATAAAAGTCTTAAATGTTCTCCAAAATAGACAGGGCGCCTTATAATCCAGTGCGCTTTATATATGGACCAATACTAAAATTGTTAATCACGATAAAATTAAATAAAACAAATCAGTCGATAGGGTACACCAGCCTCTACAGCTCTTACAACTACGGCAAGCAGCCCCTGACTCTCTATTTTTCCCGTAGAAAAAGTACTGCGCAGTGACTGCTGGGATATATAGTTCTTTTGTCAATACACCCAGTATGGCGGCGAGCACACTAATCTGGTGCTCGCTGTCATTCCGACTGTATTTACAAAAGAAATCCTGCCGCTAGATGTTGGCGTCAACAGAGCATTCAAAGCTAGACTGCGAACTATATATATATATATATATATATATATATATATATATGTATATATGTGTATATATATATGTATATATGTGTATATATATATATATATATATATGTAAATATATATATATATATATATATATATATATATATGGATCAATATATATTATATATATATAATATGGATGAATATCGAACCGCAACATGAGATTATGGCTACGTGAGGCATATGTCAAGCAACCGGATGGCTTTTTTCATGGCTCGCCGTCACTTTTGATTTGCGACCAAGTCACGAAAATGAAATGATGACGTGAGTACATTGAAAAATGGCTAAATAAAGTACAACCGAACTCAGTTTTGCTTCCATTGCCTTTTTAAAAACGTGTTTTTAGTGTGTGGGTGTAGCGTGCATGTTTAAGCTGGTGTATGTTTTGCCATGCCTGGCTGCGTCTATAAAAACAGTGCGTCCTTTGTGTGTTTAAAATACAGAAATAGCACTCGTTACTGACACTGCGACTAAAAATATGATGCGCTGTATAGTTGTGAAAATACGGTAGTCCATTTTGATAGAAAGTCCGCTTTTGACTGGAATTCTTTGTTGCTAGCCATTTTGATCTTTTGATCGCTGCCATCCCTTCCAATCAAATTGTATTCAGCGCGTTAAATTCACCAATGGCGAAGCTTTTACAAAATATGATTTTTGAACACTGACTTTTATTGAATGACATTTTAAATAGAGATGGTGTTTATCAAGCGTCAAACAGAAAATTTTTACCCGGTGAATTTTTTTTGCTTTTTATCGTTTGCGCCAGGAGAACAAGTGGATGAAACAATTCTTGGAAGAGGAGCAAAAGTCTCGCAGAGAGTTGGAGAGAGTGGTAAGGAAGCTCGCCAAGCAGAAGAACGACTGCACGTGGGATGACGGCGGCGGCGGCGCTCACTGAAAACCTAAAGGTGTTTGTGTGTGCGTGTCAAAAGTGCAGAATGTCGGAAAGCCACAGACATCTTAAGCCCCCGACCCCTTTTTTTAACTAAGGATGCTTAGCTTTCCACATGCACACATGTTTTCGCACCCAAATGCCACTGAACTGTCCTCAACCAGGAAGTGGAACAAAAGATAAAAAAAATAGCCGCCTCTGCTTATTTTTGACGCTTGGGTTTGAACAGGAAGCTATCAGGTCCATTGTTGTTGTGTGAATCTGTTACCATGGCAACTATTGCTTTGTTGTGCTGTCAAGAGATCAAATATTTTAAGCTATGTACTGGATGTTTAGAGTTTTAATTCATATTAGAGCTTTTGCCTCTGACCATGTGGCTCGTCAAAAAGTGACACGCATGTATCATTGCGAATATAATCAAAGATAATCACATTATTGCCTGACGTTTAACAAACCGTTCGTTGAGTATGAAAATAATACTACTTGCTAAAATATATATTTTATTTACCTATTAATTACCGAATTGGATTTTTACAAATGTTTTATTTATTTTGTCGTTTCTCACTTTAACAAATTTTCTCATAGGTGCATAATGAGTTACACATGCTGTTTTTTGCCTAGACTTGTTTTCCTTGTTCACAACCCGAGCCTAAAAGTGCCTCTCGATGAGGTTTTTGTGGAACTAAAATGTTTTTTTTTGTTTTTTTTATTTTTTAATGTTGACAAAAAATAAAATCTAAAAGGCAATAATGGACTTCAGCATCGGGCTGCGTGTGCATGAGAAATTTGCAGTTTTGACATAATGGAAATGGAAAAAAAGTGTACAGTTTCGCTAGCAGGTCCCAATTCTCATTCTATAATAATATAAATAATCATCGAACAATCGGTACAAGGCAATGCGTCTTGCTCAAGCGCACTGCAGCAATTTCAATGCAACGGAATGGCACTGTATTTCCTGTATACTTTTTGTTTCATTGCTTCAAACCTTGAGCACTTCATCTCATGTCAAGTCTGCTTTTGAAAAGTTCTATGCAATTGTTATTATATTGTTGCATTTTTTTTCTAAGCACTCTGTACTTTATGTTGTCATTATTTTATTAAAAAACAACTTATTCTAAGAATTTCCAGTTTTATAATGGAGAAAACTTGTCCTTCTTTAAACTAATGTCTCATATATAATATTTAGATTTTTTTAAATTGGATTATAAGAACTGGATCAAAAGCCCTAAATATTCAGTTTTTTTATAGATATAAAACTGTTTATTTTAACTTTTTTCTTAGTAAGAGTAAACATCTAATAATCATTTGTTTTTCGTTTCAAATGGAAACAATTTAAAAAATATATATATTCAATATTAAAGTGGAAAACGGAAAATATTTTTATATATTTATTTTTAGATTTTACAAAATGCTTTTTGACCTAAAACACCAAAAGAAAAAAGTGGATAAAAAATTGCAATGATTGATTTAAAAAGGGGAAAATCAGGAAATATAATATACATCTATAATCTTCATTTGAATTTGATCCTAAAACAGAAAGTTGGCACTCATGATTTACTTACTCGGGCCACACAAAATGATGAGGCGGGCCAGATTTGGTCCCTAGCCCGCCACTTTGACACCTGTGGCCTAGAGGAAACCCACGCAGGCCCGGGAGAACATCAAAACTCCAGACAGATGGACGTGTCTTGGATTTGAACTCAGGACTCCAGAGCTGTGAGGCCGACGCGCTAAACACTTGCGCCAACTAATGTGTTTTCCATATTCATATGCCTCTAAAGCAGGGGTCTCAAACTTGCGGCCCGCGGGCCAACTGCGGCCCGCGGGACGATAATTTGCGGCCCCCGTCTTAATATGAAATATCGATTTTTTTTTTTTTTTTTTTTTTTTTTTTTTTTTTTTTTTTTTTTTTTTTTTTTTTTTTTTTTTTTTTTTTTTTACCCCTTTCCCCATGATGGCGCCGTTTAAGTGGCAGCCAGTGGCAGTAGCTCTGTCCACTCATGTTTTTCTTGTTTTACAGCATGTTTTACATGAAAAATTAGAGGGAACATTGACATGCACCTGCTTGTGGCAGGTGTGATACTGGTGTGCCGATAGCGAGCAATGATGATGTCGTGACCGGATGATTCGCCTAAAGACGTTTCGCCGACGGACGTTTGACAGACGGACAGGTCGTACTAGTATTTGTTAGTTTAATGATTAAATACAAATACTAGTATTTGTATTTAATCATTAAACGCTGTTTTCAGCTGGATTTGACCGAATTTGAGAGCATTTTGAGCCGTTTGGCGAATGGACGTCTATAGACGTTTTTTTGCCTCCATCGCGATATCATCCAGTATTTGTATTTAATCATTAAATGCTGTTTTAGGATGGATTTGACCCGATTGCTGTCATTTTACGGCTCAGTTCTGCTACATCTGCCTGCCCAAGAGTGCTTATTCCCGGACTGCCATTGATGGTAGACGAACATTGATTTTTACTATAATTTGGAAAACACCGGCGGCGGGCCGGATTAAAAATCCTAACGGGCCGTATATGGCCTGCGGGCCGAGGTTGAAAAACTTGTACACACACGATCCGGCGGGGCGAGCGTTCGAATCCCGTTTCGGCGAAACCTCCGTTCGGCCGAATGAACGTTCGGTGGAACGTCCATTCGGCGACCTGCCCGTCTGTCAAACGTCCGTCGGCGAAACGTCTTTAAGCGAATCATCCGAGTACCGATGATGTAGCTCACACTGGTACTCAGTGCGCTCAGGGAGGTTGTCTTTCTGCTCAGACCAACAAAAAATTTGAGGGAACTTTGGTTCGGAGCTGAATGAACCAATCACGGTGAGGTATACGGCTCTGGAGGGCGGGACATCGGCCGGGCTGTCCAGTGCCTCGCTCACTCACTCATTCATTCCTCCAATCAGCTGGGCGGAGGAGAAGCCGTGAGGCCGATCACTCCGCTCGGCGCGCACACTCCTCCGCTGCTCTCAGCATAGAACTGAATGAGGCGCTATGATCCGTGATCCAGCCTGTGTCAGTGTCTGTAGCCATCTCCGCGATTGAAACGGAGAGCGAAAGTGCACATGCGCCACAAACCCGCGCGACTTTAATGTGAAAGATCAACCCGAGACTCATTCCAAGTGGAAAAACATATTACAGAGCCCCAGAGATGTCTCTTTCAAAGCCTGCCGTGAAGAGAAAGGTCGGTGATGAGCACAGACAGTTTCAAGAAAAGTGGGGAGTGCAATATTTCTTTGTTGAACACAGGGGCACCCCGACGTGTCTCATTTACACTGAAAAAGTTGCGGTGCACAAGGAATACAATTTGAAACGTAATTGTACTATGAGACATGCTGAGGAGTACGAAAAATACCAGGGAGATGAGAGAGCCAACCAGGTTGCTAGTCTTAAAACACGTCTTCTGAGGCAACAGGATCTCTTCAAGAAGGCTACCAAAGACAGTAATGCAGCAGTCAAAGCTAGCTACGCCGTTTGTGAGTTGATTGATCCTGTGCTAAGTGATCCCAAATGGCTCATGGACTTGGCTTTTCTTGTTGATATCACACATGAGCTTAATGTACTGAACAAGAAGCTACAAGGCCAGGGGCAACTTGTCAGTGCTGCCTATGACAACGTGAGAGCATTCTGCACTAAACTTGTGTTATGGAAAGCCCAGCTCTCTCAGACAAACCTTTGCCATTTCCCAGCATGCAAGGCTCTCGTGGATGCAGGCACACCATTCAGTGGTGAGAAGTATGTTGAGGCCATTTCGAAGCTACAGGAGGAATTTGATCACAGATTTGCAGACTTCAAGACACACAAAGCCACATTTCAAATTTTTGCGGACCCCTTCTCCTTTGATGTGCAAGATGCCCCTCCTGAGCTTCAAATGGAGCTCATTGACCTGCAGTGCAACTCTGCACTCAAAGCCAAGTTCAGGGAGGTGAGTGGAGAAGCAGACAAGCTTGGGCAATTTTTGAGAGAGTTGACCCCCAGCTTCCCTGAACTTTCCCGAAGGTTCAAGCGGACCATGTGCCTTTTTGGGAGCACATACTTGTGTGAGAAGCTCTTCTCCACCTTGAACTTCAATAAGTCCAAGTACAGGTCCAGACTTACTGATGAGCATCTTCAAGCTCTACTGAGGGTCTCCACTGCTTCCTCCCTCAAGCCAAATGTGACTATGTGAGAAGAAGCGCTGCCAGGTCTCTAGCAGCAAGGAGTAGGCAAAAGAAGCCGTGTTCAGAATATTTCATGTTCAATGTTCCATTCAAGTTCAGAAAGTTAAAGGTTAAAGAGCTGTTAATACAGACATTTGAAACTGAATAAAAATAATTCATTTTCTCTACTTAGCCAGCCAGTGTATATCTACTGTATGCTCATTAGTATTATTTGGTTTTATATTACTGATTGATTTATTTTTTATTCATCTTTAAGTTAATTTATTTAATTCATTATTTTTTGTTAAAAAATAAAGATATTTGATAACGTTGGAAAGTTTTATCAGTGCTTTTCTTGTGGAAATCCTGATGCGGCCCAGTCTCACCCAGACTCGGCCTCTAGCGGCCCCCAGGTAAATTGAGTTCGAGACCCCTGCTCTAAAGCTATACAGGAAGTCATTTTCAAACATCATGCAAGGTGCTGCAAACAAATTATAAATGTGAAAACACTCCTGGACGTTCTACCAACTGCTGCCATACGTGCTTACGTGACGACGCACTGATTGTTTCATTACCCACTGGTGAAAACCTGCTAGGGAAAGACATGGGAACCTGCTTTGAAATTTGGGTTAGAAGGTGGTATTATGTTTATATTATTATCAATTCATTCATGTTCCATACTGTTTATCTTTATGAGCGTGCCGGGGGGTGCCACAACCACACTCATACATCGGGGCAATTCTTTGGGGTGTGGGATGAAAAAAAGAGTACCTGGAGAGTTGGTCAGTCATTGTGTTCTCTACAGGTTGTGGATACAGGCAGCGGAATTTCCCAAAATATGGCTAAAGTGGGGCATACAGCTTTCTCAACAACAGAAAAATGTTTAATTTTTGATACGAAAGAGCAGAGACCTCCGCCGACGCAGCAAAATTCAAAGCATTGCCAAATAAAGTAGAGCTTCGGCACACAAAATGTCATCACTACTTCTCTTTTCATCATTTCACCTGCCCTTAAAATTTGATTTAAATTGTGAAACTACTTTTCTGCCCTCTGTGTTCTTTAACCTTATTACCCCCAAATTGAATCACCTCTTTTGTTTTCACTGTACAAGCACACTGCTACTTTGATAATCGCTTTATCCGTTCATGAGTTATTATGAACACAAACATACAGACAAACAAATAAACAAAAAGACCTGTAGAACCAAATATATAACCTAGGCCTTCTGTATGTTTCTATGGAAGCTTATTACATTCACCTTAAAAATTAAAAAATTAAAAGCCCTGGCCGTTTTTCAAATTAATGTTTGTTTTAAAAAAATATATTAGTAATTATTTTTGGAAAACTCCTTTTTTCCGTTTTTTTTTTTTTAAATTTCAAATTAATTTATTTTTTGGGTTGTTTTTTTAAATTATTTTTTTCTAAATAATTTATTTTTGGTGTTGTTGTTTTTAAACTATTTTTTACCCTGGTAGGTGAGGTATGTATATATAAAAAATCTCAACATGTAATTTCACTGATTGACCACGTGATAGCCAAGTTTTTGCGCGACACTACCTTTTAATAAATAACGAAATAGGAAAATATTAGGTTGCAGAGGAGTTTTATTTGACAAAGTTATCAAAAAATTGTTGTATATACAGTAAATGACAGGACTAAATCTGTACTGTTTCAAATATATACAGACGCTCCCCAACTTACGAACATTCAACTTACGAACAACGGTACATACGAACATGTCTGCAAATTGCGTTTAAGTCCAAAAATGTTCGCAAGTCCAATTTTGTATTTCGCCCCTTTTTCGGAGTAGTACTTCTTTCCGCCGCTAATACCGACGCCTGGCGCTGTGAGAGCTCAGCTCACCCAGCATCTACCTTCTTCTTCGTTGCAATGCGGAAGTGCGTGAATGTATCTCCAGTGTGCAAAGAACCTTTTTCATTTGTATCATTAAATATCTCATGCATCCAATATTGAATATGGTTGGTAAAAAGCTAAAGGCTTCTATTGAGCGAGTTGCAAGGAAGAGGCGAGCCATTTCATTTGAAACGAGTGGCAATAATAACGAAGCTTGATGCGCGTGAGAGTGGTGAGCGTTGCACATTCAGTACCATTTATAAACAGAAAGATTGAGCAGCAGGACCCAAATATTGAACGTTGCACAAAGTTTGCAAATCAATTGAATGATGCCATACAGTGCTACCTCATCATTTATGATGAAAAAAAGAAGAAAACTGCAATCGTCATTAGGTCGCTTCTTTTGGCCAGTTTCTAATACATAAATCTCTCTCTCCAGTACTGTACATATTCTCTCCATTTTATTTAAAAAAAAATTTCAGTACAAACCAATGCGTGTTACTTATACAAGCCTTAAACATACAAATGCACTTGTATAAACCTTCAATATACTTATATCGGCCTTAAACATAAATTATAATACAAAATATAGCACTGAATCAACTTACAAACAAATTCAACTTATGAACAATCGCTCGGAACCAATTGCGTTCGTAAGTAGGGGAGCATCTGTACATATATATATATTATACATACATACATAAATATACATATATATATACATACATAAATATATATATATATATATATATATATATATATATATATATATATATATATATATATATGAAACAGTACAGATTTGTTTGGCTTCATAGTGTAGGTCCAATGTTTACCCTTTAAAAGATCATGTCACCTGTCACCGTAAAGGTCCAGGCGAGGTGTAGTGGACGACGAGAGCACGGCGACTACCGTCCAGGCTGGTGTCGGGGGCGCCGGCAAGCGAGTGCTCTCGATGCATGCCGGGGAATAAGTCATGTAACCTTGGTGCCCTCTGCGACTTCGGGCTGGGCCCTACCGCTTGGACTGATGGGGGCTTCGCTTTGCACTTGACAAAGGCCACAAGACAGCGGGAAAACTGAGACAAATGAATAAAATATGACAAAGGGGAAAGGACTGTACAGTAAAACAAACAAAACAGTTTTGTAAATGGTACTTCAATAATGATAACAATCAGGAATCAGTATTATTATGGTCGACATCATTAGTGGTGTTGAGTCTACCTGGTTGTTGAAGAAAACGTAGATGACAGGGTTGATGACGGTGCTGAACTTGGCCAGGACCGAGGGCACCACGCTAGTGGAGGGCGGGACTAGTTGTGAGCTCCCGAACGTCGTCACCAGTGCCACCACGCCATAGGGCAACCAGCACAGCAGGTAGCATGACACCAACATCAGTACCATCCGCAGGATACGATGCTCTCGACGCTGCGCCGTCAGAGGGTTGAGCTTCCCCATCTGAAGAAAATACCCTTGCATCATACGCGGCAACAAGTCACTACCCTCAGTGAACTTTTCCCAAGCACTTGCCCTTCTTTGGCCCAATTAGTGGGGTTTTGCGCCATCGTAGATGAGAGAAGCACGCCCTCATGAGTGTTGTAATTAATTAATTACATTTCACTAAGCTGAATATTTGAGTTGACCCACTAAGGAGATAGATTACATTAAGTACAGCAAGCTATGATTAATCAACAGAGTTCACAATCTCAAGGGACACAAATTTGTTGTCCTGCAGATTTTATACTGAATTGTTCTTTTAGTTTCTGCATCTAACGAGGTGTCCAGTTCAGTGGGCAGGAAGAAATGAAAGGAAGTTGCATTGCTGTTAAGGCGCTGAGCACCAAATCTGGCTGCTGATTCCTTTGTTTCTAAGAAAAGCCCAAGGTTAAGGTTATCGGGCTCTTACTCGGGAGGAAAGTGAGCCCCCAGCTGTACAGTAATCAAGTCTGCCAAGACCACCTTCTTTCATGACTCCCTTGGGTGAACACACTATTAGAAAATAGAGGAGCTTACATAAGGGCAGGTATCCAATAGTAACCGTCCTAAAAATACCTAAGCGATACCTACTGATTACAATTGTGGCAGCAGAAGGGACGGGGTGCCGACTGAGAAGACTTCATTAGTAAGGATTTGAATGACTAGCAGATTCACATAAAACGTGCACTTGCTCATGAGTCACCGCTAAACCAGAGGGGGTCATCGGCCTGGGAAATGTAGGCGCAGACAACGCCGACCCCCGCCTTCCTGCCGGTTATGTGTTTGTATTTGAAGACTGTCAACTACCGGCGGGAGACGCAGAAAAATCACAACAAAAGGACTCACTCGTCTAATGGTGACCAGGATGCATCCGTAAGAGTAGATCATGAGCAGAAGCGGCAGCAGAAGACAGAAGATGAAGAGGCACAGCACGTAAGAGACGCTACCAGGTGAGCGTAGGTGCCACTGGACTGAACAGGTTGTCCCAGGACCTTCGGGCCCGTAGCTACTCCACCCCAGCAAGGGGGGAAGCGTCCAGAAGAGTGCGTATAGCCAGCAGCCCCCGATGCACAACCAGGCCTTCCGGAAGTCTGATATGTCCACTTGCGAGGAACGCAGAACTGTGGTGTAGCGTTCGTACGAGAGGACGGACAAGGACACCAGAGACACGATCCCTGGAAAAGTGGAGGAGACGGACTTTAAGAGGTCTTGCTAGGAATTTCTTCTGAAATAAACTTTGTCAACGAAAAATGAAGACACATTTCACCTGGCAATTTTTAACCCTAGAATGGTAACCCTCTATTTCAGGGGTTACCTTTCACGCTTCTGAAATAGAGGGTTACCATGGTTACCGGGGGGAAAAATGGGTACCCTTCATTGCACCGTCTTGCTTAGGACCCATTTTTTCGCCCGGAAACCATGGTAAACCTCTATTTCAGAAGCGTGAAAGGTAACCCCTGAAATAGAGGGTTACCATTCTAGGGTTAAAAGCACACATTTTGCACCCAAACTAGAAAAACAAAAACTGTGTACAGAGCAAAATGCATGGAAAACAAGTTGCAAACTTATAAATTTACTTCGTTAATAAAACTTGACAGCGAGTGATCTAGCAAAATCTAACAGCTACAACTAAGAAAAAGAAGAAGAAAAACGGAGCAAGCAGGAAGCTAAATAAAAACAAAATTACAAAACCACGTGGAAGATCTGGGAAATAATCTAATTTGTTAACACAGTTTTACGCTTTCCCAAATCATGATTGAATAGTTGTTAGTTAGCTAGCAAGCAGAATCGGCAATAAATTCATGATCTAGTAATTTATTGACTACCACTGATAGCGATCGACATCCAATTCATTTAAACAGCCTGAATGCTCATCTTTTAGTGCAAGTGATGGCGTAGATGTCCAATTCTTTTTTTGGCTCATTTCACCATCCCAATCAAAATGAATTGTATGGGGCAGTCTATGAGCTAAATGAAAATTTCCATTCCAATAGCAGAGGAACTCTAAGGTTTGGACTTTTTTCGTGGTCAAAGACCATTTTTCTTTTTAGTATGCAGGATTTGCATCAGTTGCTATGGGAACAGAATTATCCTAAAAAGATCAAGAAAAGCCCAAGAGCTACGTGGCGTGGCTTTTTCAGTAACCCCTGTGGTGTAGTGCCCCTCAGGGATCTATTCTGGAACCGCTTGACTTGTAGTTACTAGCGACGTGCTGAGGACTTCAGCAACATCCTGATTTCAAATACTTTCATTTATTCATTTTCCCTGCCGCTTATCCTCACAAGGGTCGCAAGTCCCAGCCAACGATGGAAAAGCAGGCAGGGTACACCCGGAATTGGTTACCAGACAATCGCACTGAACAAGGAGACGGACAACCATTCACGCTCATACTTATGCTGAGAGAAAATTTGTGTTTAACCACCCTACCATGCATGTTTCGGGGATGTGGGAGAACATTGGAGTACCTGTAGAAAGCTGGGAATAAGATGTAAGCTCTATAAAGGAAGATTACATACCTGTCAACGTCTGCCGATAACTGCCCTTATAAATGATTATGATTTCCTCTTACTAACCCCCAAAAAACCTTACAAACACCGTACGAGTCGTACGGTGTTTGTAAGGTTTTTTGGGGGTTTGTAAGGGGAAATCATAATCATTTATTAGGGCAGTTATCGGCAGAGGTTGACAGGTATGGAAGAATGAAACCCACCAGGGGTTGAACTCTTGATCTCAGAACTGTGCCCTGATTTCAAATTGTTTAATATACATGTCCTACTTCAGGTGACCTCGAAGCAGAACCAAAAGATCACAAATTTATTTTCCTTCAGTGGAAATGGAGATAGAGCTCTACTCAGCCAAGATTACATGATGTAGTATTACCTTTCACTAGATTTTAAAACACATTCTAAAGTGTATTCGCAAACATCACAGGTGTGAAATAAGAAACTGATACTAAGTGTCTGGTTTGGAACTTCAACTCCGAAAGGAAAAAGTTGAGCCAAACTAAACTTACCGAAGAAGGAGTTGGCAAAGCCGTACCACCTGCAGCCAAACTCCCCGATGAGCCAGCGTCCTTGGAGGCTGGAGACAAAGCTCAGTGGGGTCCCGAACATGCACACCAGCGCATCGCTTAGGCTTATGTTAAGCAGGATCACATTGATTGGGGTCCACAAGCAGCGGAAACGAGCAAACACCAACAGTGTCAGCGAGTTGTTGATGATTCCCGTCACGAAGATGATGCCCAGGCACACTGCCACCGCCGTGTGACCGCCCCGACTCAAGACATCTGGAGCGTCCGTTTCCCCGTCTCCGCGCACAGCGGCATCTGGAGTCTCCGGGGGGAGGCTGCTATTCAACGTGCTGAAGTTGCCGGGGACGTGGAGGTTGACCACCATTGCGGGGAGAGGGTCCTGCGCGATGCAATGCGCGCACAAACACTAGAGAGAGAAAGAGGAGAGTGTCTCTTTCCATCCTGAGCCCTTGTAATGTATATAGTAACACGCACGCAAGCGCGCACGCATGGACTCAACGAGCTGTTTTGTTGGTAGTCGTTCTTGCAGAGGATGAGTATACACACTATTTGTTACTTTGTGTTTATTGTTTATTAAAACTCCTAAATAAAAATCACTGGAAAGGATAAATTCTTATAGACTAATTTAACAAAATTAACTTCAATGTTATTCGTTATTATGACATAAGGATTTCATACTTTTCCTTATTTATTCCAACATTCATTTTTCGGACCGCTTATCCTCACAAGGGTTATGGGGGTGCTGGAGCCTATCCCAGCCAACATTTGGCAGTAAGCGGAGGACACTCTGAATTGGTTGTCAGACAATTTCTGGGCACAAGTACATGGACAACTATTCACGCTTACACTCATACCTGAGGGCAACCAAGTAGGTGCATGTTTTTGGGAATATATATATATATATATATATATATATATATATATATATATATATATATATATATATATTGGGGGCAGTGTTCCCTCTAAGCTGCGCGCGTGCGCAATTGCGCACTACTCTCGTCCTCGCTGCGCAGCAGCAATCATATGGCGCGCAGTAAAAAAAAAAAAAATCGGATTTTTTTTTTTTTTTTTTTTTTTTTTTTTACCCCTTTCCCCATGATGGCGCCGTTTAAGCGGCAGCAAGTGGCAGTAGCTCTGTCCACTTATGTTTTTCGTGTTTTACAGCATGTTTTACATGAAAAATGGACAGGTCGCCGAATGGACGTTCCGCCGAACGTTCATTCGGCGACCTGCCCGTCTGTCAAACGTCCGTCGGCGAAACGTCTTTAGGCGAATCATCCGAGTACCGATGATGTCGCTCACACTGGTACTCAGTGCGCTCAGGGAGGTTGACTTTCTGCTCAGACCAACGAAAAATTAGAGGGAACATTGATTGGGGGGCAAATAAGTATTTAGTCAAGAGTGAGAGACTGAGGTTGTGGACAAGTGTCTTTTATACCGATAATGAGTTAAAACAGATGCTATTAATACAAGTAACGAATGGAGAAGTTAGACCTCTTTGACAGCCAGAAATCTTGCTTGTTTGTAGGTGACCAAATACTTATTTTCCACTCTAATTTGGAAATAAATCCTTTAAAAATCAAAAAATGTGATTTTCTGTTTTATTTTTCCACATTCTGTCTCTCACAGTTGAGGTTTACCCATGTTGACAATTAGACAATTACAGGCCTCTCTAATCTTTTCAAGTAGGAGAATTTGGACAATTGGTGGTTGACTAAATATATATATATATATATATATATATATATATATATATATATATATATATATATATATATATATATATATATATATATATATACAGTGGTACCTCGTCATACGACCGTTCGTCATACGGAATGCTCGTCTTACGGGGGAAATTTCGATCGAATAATTCGCCCGTGATGCGGTCAAAGTTTCGTGATGCGACCAAGCCAGGTTGCCATGGCATTTTTTTTGGCATATCTTTCGTGTATAACAATATTTACGAGCACCGGATGAGCTATTCAGACCAGGAAACGCACAACGCGCATGCGCGGTGAAAAGAGGGCTTTCTGGGTAATGAAGTATACTCGTGCTCGCAAAAGTATCCCCGGTAGCAACTCTATCATAGGCGCCGTTCGATGGGACGCGAACACAGATGCTACAAGCTAAAAGGAGCCGCTAGCCAGCGCCCTGAAGCTCCCATGAGCAGCGGGGACGAGGAAACAGAGTCGTCTGAACACTTATGGCTCCGCTGCCCGGCCTTAATGACCGAACGCTACCATCGCGGCTTGGGCAACTCCCTGGATGAACTTATCCGTGTTCCAGTGGCAGCTCTAGCGCTGCTGTGGGTAATCCTCAGGCGCCTGAGGTGAAAAAAGAAGAAGAAGAAGAAGATGAGCAGCGGGGCGATCGCTGATAAGACTGCTTGCTGCTCGTTGGCAAGTGGTCGTGCGTTCTCCGATTGTGAGGACATTTGTGTGCATCATTTTCGGAATATTTTGAAGGGAATAGTACGACAGCAAACAGCCCATCGATAGCGAACGTGAGGGTGGAGTGTTTGTTCTGTTTACGAGTGCGTTGTGTGGAGGAAAAAAAAAAACGAAGCCCCTCTCCCCTCGGCGAAATCCGGCCAATTTTAGTTAGATTAAACACTTTATTTCTATTAAACCACTCGTTATTTATTACTTTGTCAATATATGGCGAATTATAAGAAATAAAACATTTTTTTTCAATCCAATATCCTGTTTCTGGTGTTTTTTTCAGAGAGTTGGAACGAATTAAATTGTTTCCCATTCATTTCAATGGGAAACTTTACCTCGAGTTACGAGTAACTTGTCATACGAGCTCAGTCCCGGAACGGATTAAGCTCGTATCTCGAGGTACCACTGTATATATATAGTATTGTATTCTGGGTTGGCGGTAGAGTGTTTGGAGTGGCTGTTTGGTATATTGTACTTTTTGGGTGGTATGTATACAGGTAATCTTGGGCTATTTCTGGATGACTTCTTGTTCACATTGTATCATTTTCTATTGATTCTGGGACAATTACGTTTTTCATTCGTCCAAGATGATGACCGCCATTGGAGAGTTGAGTTTATTACTTTTTTTAATTTTCAAGTCCCCATCTGATGGTTTGGGGGATTCTGTGTCACTTCTCATTGATTTTTGGGCATTTTGAAGCTTAGCATTTTTGGGTCACTTCCTATTGCTTTTGATGAAATATCATTTTCTTTTTGTCCAAATTATTGACAGGAAATAGAGATTTTATTTATTCATTCTTCCATCTTCCATATCACCCATCCTCAAAGGGGTTGCGGGGGTTGCTGGAGCCTAACCCAGCTGTCTTCAGTTGAAAGTCAGGCTACACTTCAGACCGGTCGCCAGTCAGTCGTAGGGCACATAGAGAGACAAACAATCATCCGCACTCCCAATCATAACGCCACCAGCGGGAATCGAGCCCGCCCCTGCCCACATCAAAGTCAGGCGAGTGAACCTCCATATCAAGAGACGGCCACATTTTATGTAATTATTCTTATTTTATTATTGTTATTTTATATCATTATTTTTCAGTATTAACAGGTTATTTTCTATGGATTTTGGGTCCCTTCGTGTTAAACCTTTGGCCATTTGTTGGTCATTTCCTGTTTACTTAGGGTCATTTTAACGAGAATTAAAATAGGTAATTTCCCTCAATAACATTGTAAAATAATTTGGAAAAATCAAAGTATTTAAATGAGTGCCTTAAAAGGGTTGGGTTATTGGTATTTGTTTTGGCTTTTTTTTCATTCGGACAAATTAGATGAGATACTAAATACTGGTATCTTGAGTTAAGAGCATGATCTTGACAAATTATGTGTTCCCCTTAGCCACATGCGGGTAGTATACATGCTTATACGTCAGCTGTTCTTTATTGAGAATAAAAACTGCATACATGGAAGTATTTTTAGGTCATTTAAATTCATAGCTCACAGATCTGGGTTTTATGTCCTGAAGCTTATACTTCAGGGGGAATCTTGAAAAATCTGTTCCACATGCAGTTCGAGCCACTTTAGTACAGATTTTTTTTTCAAAGTCCATGGGGCATTTGACGCATCCAGTGCGGAATCCATACATCACACACAATTTGCCCACTCCCTGTGCAATTAGCATTATTGACGTGCCTACGGTCAGTAAACGCCACATTCATTGACCTCCGAAGCGCTTAGAATTCCCCGCATATGCACAAGTAGAGGGGCTTATGACTAATGAGTTTGGGATATGTTTTTTTTCGGCATAAGCGAGGGAAACCCACCTTTAATCGCCTTTTACACAAGAACAAACTCATCAACATGAGATGCACTTTTGTACAGTGAAGGGTGACGTCATTATATCTTTCTTTAGTAGATGATTTTGTGTGTTTTATCCCCGTTTTCTGTATTTCAATGTGTGATTTATGCTTAAAAAATAAGTTTTTTTATACAACATCGTTTGATGCATGCTGTGAGCACAGAAAATGTTGCAATTATTTTCTGGACAGGGATTCTTTAAACAAGATTATTTTTAATGTCATGACTCATGACCACTTTTCCTATTCACACTAAAAAAATAGTTTTTTCAGCTGTTGGCAGTGCAAAAGAATTCAGTATTCTTGTCTCTTAAAAGTTATGAGTTGACTACCTAGTGTTGTAGTCGAGCATGTCAACAACTGATATATTGAAAGGTGTTGACCAATACAGTGAAGACAAAACGGGTTGAAGTGAAATCCCTGCAGAACTTTTTCAAATTACAGGTGATGAAGCTGCGGGTCCTCAAAGACAATTCAAGTTGACAGAAGCGATGGGGTTTTCTCGGTCAGCATATTGGCTGAATTGACCGAGCAATCTGGCCACCATTCTTATTGATGTGACATTAAGGTTTGAAGATACTTTGTTCTACTTTGTTAGAGACAGTCAATGGCATGGCAAATGCGAGTAAATACTAGTGAACAAGCACTTTGTGTAAAGGTTACATGCAACTTTTACAGTGTTGCCTTGCTCAAAGTAAACCCTGATCAAAAGTATGAATGTAGCTCATGCAGAATATCTCATCTCATCTCATTTTCTGAACCGCTTTATCCTCATTAGGGACATGGGGGGTGCTGGAGCCTATCCCAGCTGACTCCGGGCCGATCGCGGTACACGGTCGATTGGTTGCCGGTCTTTTGGTCGCCGATCTTTTGGTTGCCGGTCCTTTGGTCGCCCGGAAGGTAAGTGATAATTATCATTTAAATCGTTGCTCAAATTCCCTAAATACGAATTGCGAATTACTATTTAGTCATACTTAATGCCCTAGTAATTATTAGGCTAAAGAAAAGCTCAAAAATTTCCGGACTTTTATTGGTTTTTTTGTTGGAGAACTTGTTAAGACCCTGACTAACGTAGCTTCTTAAAGGGACAACGCATGTACATACAAACTCTTATAAACTCACACGTCGGCTCAGTGAAACTGCTCATGGCAATTGTTGGCTTTTATTGATGCGTAGACCGTGTTGTTTTACCTTGTTTTGTCGCCGGTCTTTTGGTCGTCGGTCTTTTGGTCGCTGGTCTTTTGGTCGCCCGTTGCCGTGGTCGGCGTGACCAAAAGACCGCTACCAAAAGACCGCTACCAAAAGACTGGCGACCAAAAGACGGTGACCAAAAGACCGGCGACCAATCGACCGCACACGGCCGATCGCAGGGCACAAGGAGACGGACAACCAAGCACACACACCCATACCTACGAGCAATTTAGAGTGTCCAATCAGCCTACCACGCAGGTCTTTGGAATGTGGGAGGAAACTGGAGTACCCAGAGGAAACCCACACAGGCCCGGGGAGAACATGCACATGCAGAATATGTATCGTTTAAAAAAAGGGAAACATGAAAAGTTATGTAAACATTTTTTCCATGTCCAAATTCACATGCTCCCTTCACCATTTTATAGTAACTACCGTATTGGCCTGGATATAAGACGACCCTGATTATAGGACGACCCCCTCTTTTTCAAGACTCAAATTTAAAAAAAGACTTTTTGAACGCCAAATTCAATTTTTCATTCATTCATCTTTCATACTGCGCATCCTCGAAAGGGTTGCGGGGATTACTCCAGGGTAACCCAGCTGACTTCGGGCGAAAGGCGCAACTACACCCTAGATTGGTCGCCAGTCAGCCATAAGTCACACAGAGAGACAAACGACCATACCTACTCACAATCATACCACCACCAGGAGGGAATCGAACCCGCACCTGCCTACACCGTAGTCCGGCGAGTGAACCTCTAAACCAAGAGCCACCATATTTAATTTTTATATATAAAATAATCACAGTACATCTAAAACAAATGGTTATAAAAATATATTTGAGAGAAAAGCATGTTATTTTGCCTCATTCAAATCATGCAAAAGCTTTCTATCACATCTTAATAGCTGAATTTTGAAATATGCAAACTAAAGTGCAATCACATTCGTCAATGAATGGTTTCTTGTTTTTGAAATGTAAGTTAACCAATCTACTGTGAGAAAACAACAAAATTGCAATAACTGCATCAAATTAAGTTCTGCACCTAGGAGGACCTAATTTAGACTAATTTCTTATATTGTACTTGCGCTAAAACTCCATAGGCTGCTAACCACTTTAGTAACTTTTTTGCACCTGACAACTTATTTATGTGACCACTTATTCATGTTGACTACTTATCTATTTTGGCTACTTCTTTATGTTGACTACTTATCTATTTTGGCTACTTCTTTATGTTGACTACTTATCTATTTTGGCTACTTCTTTATGTTGACTACTTATCTAGTTTGCTACTTTATGTTGACTACTTATCTATTTTGCTACTTTATGTTGACTACTTATTTATTCATTACTTATTTTTTGATTATTAATGTGCACATTTCATGATGAAGCTTCAAATATAATTAAAATAATAAGTATGATGACAATAAAGGCATTCAATTCAACTCAATTCAATTAACTATCAGTGTTCAGCATTCGCTTTAAATGTATCTGGCGTCATCTATTGTTGTGGGTACAATGTCTAGACCTCGATTTAAAGACAACTGACACTTTTTCAGTCTTATTTCAATGCAAAAAATATCAAGACGGTAATTGGCTGTCGAGCAGCCCGGCGAAAGAATGGTTAGCGTGTCGGCATTACAGTTCAAGGGTTGAAAATTGCATCATCTACATGTTGTTGTTATTGTGGTTGTCAATAAACCTGTCGTGGTTTTTATAGTTGCTGCTGGTATGCTTATTACAGTTCTTGTGGTTATTTTGTTATTGCCGTTGTTATGGTTGTTGTCATCATTCTGGTTGTACCACCAAAGAGAATTGACGTATCACCAGTGGAACTCATACCACAATTTGAGACACACTGACTTTAAGACCTAGAAATTCTGTCAAGTTCAACAACACACTCACTCAAAAGTACTTTAAGTTGAAAAAAAGTATGTTAAGAAGCTGCTTTCCATTTCAGTTGAAAATGGAAACATGCTATGAGATGTATATAACAATTTACAATAGATTTCTTACTTTTTTTAAAATTTCTGGTTGTTATTTTAAATGACTCCCTTACTGCAGAATCTTCAGATGAATATACTTAAATAAATTTGACACCTCAGTTCAACGCTATTTCATCACCTTACAAACAGTCATTCTCACAAAGCCAAAAAAGGTGCAAAAATGTTTGACAAAAACGTAGTGCTGACGTGTCAGAAAGGAAAAAAAAATTCAAAGCAATCTGCTTTTAAGATGGGTTTCCCTCTTTGTCCTCTGCGATGCAGAAAATAGGTCAGCAGATGCATATAAAAAGTGTAAAAATAACAGCCTGATTTGAAGCCTATCTCCACCAGATACTTTGTTGGAGGTGATAAAATGGTGGGCATAAAGTGAAGCAGGATATTGATCTCCATGGTTTTCATTTGAATCCACACATCGTTGGAATACACTTTACAATGTGTTTGTGACTGTATAAAAGATTGTCAATTAATGAGACAGCTTATGTTTTAATTTTAACGATCCCCTCTTATGTTCAATTGTGATGTATTTGGTAGATTTTTCGATGTAAGATCAGTTATGGATTTTTTTCTTTTGGGTTTTTATGGTTTGCTTCTGCCTTTTTTTCTTAACATTTAACACTGAAATCATTTTTTTTTTTTTAGATTTATATGGTTCATTAATTCATTTTCAACACACTTTTAAGGGTTGCAGGGTGATGGAGCATATCCCAGCTGACTCCAGGCGAAAAACGGACTACACCCTAGACTGGTCCCCAGTGTCACTGGGCACACAAAGAGACGGACAACCATTCGTACTCACAATCACACCACCGCTGAGTTGGAATCGATCCCACCCTGTTTGCACCAAAATCAGCTGAAAGAACTATCAATGCTATGGTGGACTTTGATATGATTTATGTTCATTTATTCTATCTATTTCTTAAGAATTTGAAGTAAGGTCCATATTCACTTTTATTTTAGGTTTAAATGATTTACATTCAGTTTTTGAGGAAAATGAAATGAAAGAGGTGATTAAATTTTGAAATTTCAGTTTGGTTGTCTTTATGTATGTATTCCAGATTGCACATTTGTTTTCCGTACAGCTTATCCTCAGAAGGTTTGCAGGCAATGTTCCCTTTAATTTTTTGTTTGTCTGGGCAGAAAGACAGCCTCCCTGAGCACACAGAGTACCAGTGTGAGCAACATCATCATTGCTCGCCATGGGCACACACCAGTATCACACCTGCCATAAGCAGGTGCATATCTACAACACATAAATGATTTAGTAATAATAAAATGTAATGATTAATATGTATGAATGGGCGGGCCGGTGGATGAGTGGTTTGTGCGTCGGCCTCACAGCTCTGGGGGCCTGGGTTCAAATCCAGGTCGGTCCACCTGTGTTGAATTTGCATATTCTCCCTGGGCCTGCGTGGGTTTTCTCTGAGTACTCCGTTTTCCTCCCACATCCCAAAAGGATGCATTGTTGGCTGATTGGACGCTCTAAAATTGGTCCTAGGTATGGGTCTGAGTGTGCATGGCTGTCCGTCTGCTTGTGCCCTGCGATCGGCTGGCCACCGATACAGGGTGTCCCCCGCCCCTGGCCCAAAGTCAGCAGGGATAGGCTCCAGCACCCCCCACGAGTGATAAAGTGGATAAAGCGGTTCAGAAAATGAATGAAAAAATATCTATGAATATAACATCTTCATAAATGCCATTAGAATATGCACAAATCCGACTTAAATTTCACCTTATTTTACACATCTGTCCTTCTCACTTCTCATTCCCGTTCAAATGACTTTTCTGCTGAACGTGTCAAGTTTCCATTTATATGCAATATTTTTCCATGATTTTGCTTTGATTTATTTAATAAGGGATAGAACATATTAATGAACATATTAATATTCATGTTAATGAACATACATATGTAAAATTGTAGCCATGGGCTAATTTCCATTTATAGTCCATTGTGTAGGTTGAAGACAAACGATCACATATACTAGACACACACGCATGCACGCACGCACACAACCACACACACAGCAGATTTAGACAGTTCTCACCCGATTTCACCGCTTGTTCTTGTATTTGCACAGTAAAGTAAAAAGGAATGTATTAAGACATATTCAAATGTAATTAAAAAAAGATAGAAGGGCTGTAAAAAACGAAAAACATAAGAGTGGACAGAGCTACTGCCACTGGCTGCCGCATGAACGGCGCCATCATGGGAAAAAATAGCATTCTATTTTGTGCGCTCCATATGATTGCTGTGCGCGGAGAAGACGAGAGTAGTGCGCAATTGCGCATGCACGCAGCTTAGAGGGAACATTGGTTGCGGGGGTCCTGGAGCCTATTCCAGCCAACTATAAGCAGCAGTCGGGGGACACCCTGAATTTGTTTCCAACCAATCAGACGGCACAAGGAGACAGACAATTATTCACACTCATACCTATGGGCAATTAAGAGTGTTCAACCAGCCTAACCAGCATGTTTTGGGGCAGTGGGGGGTAAACTGGAGTACCCCAAAAAAAAAAACACGCAGTCCCAGGAAGAACATGCAAACTCCACACAGGATAGACAGAACCCACCGGGATTGAACCCTTGATCACAGAACTGTGATGTGGTGGCCTTTCCAGATAAATCAAGAATGAATAAAACTTTCATTTTAGGTGATTGAATTTTGGATAATGAGGTCAAAGTTCACATGTCAGAATAATACATTTCGTAAGAACTTATTTCATAGTTAAAGTGAGACACTTTTCTTAAGATTTAAGAGTTTAGGACAAATAGTGCTATAAGTTGTTTTGAAATTTTTAAAGAAGGTGAAGAATAGATGAAAATAAAACGTGAAAAATCCAAAACCGGTTATAGGCTCCATCCGTGACGTTACCTCTTTGGCTGCCATAGACGTCCAATCAATCTGAACCAAGAGGGCTGAACTCTCCCAGCTAAAATGGGTTAGTTGGCTGTCACAGTCAATGGCACTTCGACATTCACGGTCATTGTAATTATCAATTTTATCACATAATCGCATCACACTTTTTTTCTTGAGGTTTAAACAATAATTTCCTTCTTCCTAATGTAAAAATAATCAGTCCGTCTTGTTCCATGCTATTTTGTGACACATCTTAGCATTTACAATAAATTCCGATAAAAATAAGTCGTTTAACAGGTTTTGGTTACTTACTAGCTTCACATGGAGAAGCCGGTCCAAAAAAAAGACAATTTGCTGATCGAAAGTTACCTGAGAACAGCTGCTTTTGATCGGAAGTGAACAGTGGGGGTTGTGTTTCTAAAATTCCAACAACCGGCCTAACCTGCCTCTGGCTGTGCAAGACAATGTGTGTCAGGCCACATTTTTACACAATAGTCACAATAATAAACCTAAGAGAATAAGATTTTTCCAAGGTAGCATTGTAATATATATATTCAATCCAAAGAGGGGAAAATGGTCACAGTTTAACAACTAAATTTAAATGATGCTACTTTATTCTTTGAAACTCATCTTAAAAACATATGACTTCATTCCTGTTAATAACAAGCTTTATTTGTAGAAAACATTGACATTTTACAATAAACCTATTTTTACAAAATTAAGTTATATTACAGTAATAATGTCAAGATTTGAACAAGTGTATTATGAGTACTATATAAAGTCATTTAAATCTGTTTAGTAAGTCCTTTAAGTGAATTTCCAAACAAAGACTATTCTTGCAATATAAAACCAATGTTCCTCCTTTTAAAATAAACACTCATTCTCAGAAGTGGATACCATTCTAGTAACAAAATAACACGTTTCCCCCCTTAAATACCACTTTCTTGTAACAAAAAGCCATTCTGAAGAAGACGTCACAAAGCTCTTAATTAATTCCATACTAAAATAATGCAGAAGAATTGCTGCTAGTCCCCATTACGTAGCCACACATGATACATCTTAATAATTTATTGCAGACCTTTTGTGTGACCCCCCCCTGCGGCCCCTCGCCAACCCCGCTATAAGATCCACCGTGTCAAATATTTAGGAGCAGGGACAGCAATCATGTTTACATCAATAACCTTTCTAGTTATGTCCATGTTGGAAGGTTTGATAGCCGTGGAAGCCGGATGGCAGATGCTGTATGGCATATGAAGGCTTCCCAAGCTCGAAACCTCCAGCAGGCTCCACAGAGTCTCTGAGTCCTTGTGGCACCATCCAGTTCGGCAGATGTTCGGCCTTGGAGCCGGACGCCATGCCGGCCACCGTCTCGGCACGGTCGCCGTGCAGGAGGTTGAGGAGTGACGAGGCGTACTGCTGCCCGGTTAAGCTCAGGTCTTCTACCGAATAGGCGGTGACAGGCGAGCTCGACGGCTCTCCGGTGCGGCCGACGAACGGGTGCCACGACCCGGAGGGTTCGTCGCCGGGGCCGAATACTGAGTGGCGGCTCAGCACGGGGAGAGCCTCTGACAGGGCGGGCTGGCAGGTGTTGCTGTCCTCTAAAAGGGAATAGGCAGTCATTATTACAGCATTAGCCCACCTACCCTATTACTGTTTCCCAATTGCCAATGAATTAGTCAAAAAAAATGTTTACCAAATATTGTGTGCAGGCATTTTTTTGTTATAAATAATGGAATTGGGGATTTTTTTTTAAACCACAGAAAATACATTACAGTGGTACCTCGAGATACGAGCTTAATCCGTTCCGGGACTGAGCTCGTATGACAAGTTACTCGTAACTCGAGGTAAAGTTTCCCATTGAAATGAATGGGAAACAATTTAATTCGTTCCAACTCTCTGAAAAAAACACCAGAAACAGGATATTGGATTGAAAAAAAATGTTTTATTTCTTATAATTCGCCATATATTGACAAAGTAATAAATAACGAGTGGTTTAATAGAAATAAAGTGTTTAATCTAACTAAAATTGGCCGGATTTCGCCAAGGGGAGAGGGGCTTCGTTTTTTTTTTTCCTCCACACAACGCACTCGTAAACAGAACAAACACTCCAGCCTCACGTTCGCTATCGATGGGCTGTTTGCTGTCGTACTATTCCCTTCAAAATATTCCGAAAATGATGCACACAAATGTCCTCACAATCGGAGAACGCACGACCACTTGCCAACGAGCAGCAAGCAGTCTTATCAGCGATCGCCCCGCTGCTCATCTTCTTCTTCTTCTTCTTCTTTTTTCACCTCAGGCGCCTGAGGATTACCCACAGCAGCGCTAGAGCTGCCACTGGAACACGGATAAGTTCATCCAGGGAGTTGCCCAAGCCGCGATGGTAGCGTTCGGTCATTAAGGCCGGGCAGCGGAGCCATAAGTGTTCAGACGACTCTGTTTCCTCGTCCCCGCTGCTCATGGGAGCTTCAGGGCGCTGGCTAGCGGCTCCTTTTAGCTTGTAGCATCTGTGTTCGCGTCCCATCGAACGGCGCCTATGATAGAGTTGCTACCGGGGATACTTTTGCGAGCACGAGTATACTTCATTACCCAGAAAGCCCTCTTTTCACCGCGCATGCGCGTTGTGCGTTTCCTGGTCTGAATAGCTCATCCGGTGCTCGTAAATATTGTTATACACGAAAGATATGCCAAAAAAAATGCCATGGCAACCTGGCTTGGTCGCATCACGAAACTTTGACCGCATCACGGGCGAATTATTCAATCGAAATTTCCCCCGTAAGACGAGCATTCCGTATGACGAACGGTCGTATGACGAGGTACCACTGTATTTTGAAAAACAGTCAGGGCTTTTCTATATTTAAGTTGAATCCAATAAGTAGACCACTTTTTGAGAAAACTAATAAAATAAAAACTTAAAAGGTTAACTTGGCGGGAATTTTGAAGGCACAGCTGTTACTTTTCGACATTTATTAACAAGAAGTCCTACAAATAGGCACAGTCTTGAAATGCAGCTTTAAAAAAAGTACAATGCAATTAAAAACAATAGCACAGAGCTGGGACAGGTCTGTTCAAATATAGAACAAAAGATGTCACCATTGCACTGCATCACCAGACAAAGTTAAAATCTGATTAATATACTGTTCCAATAAACAAAACCAACCCATTTTTAAAGGGTTAGTTATTAGTTTTGTTTTTGAGGACCGAGAAACGAATTAAAGAACTTACATATAAAATACTGCTCTACTTACAAAAAATCCAAGTTACGAAAGAAGTTCTGGAACCAATTTATTTTGTAAGTGGATAGACCACTGTACGTACATAGACGTACTTTCTTTTGGAGCACTCTTTTATCCAACTGATGGGGTAGTGAGAAAAGTCTGGTGCTGTCCAACTATGCTTATAAAAGAAAAACCAAGCATAAACTATCATTAAAAATTGTTAAATGTCATTATAGGCTCATCGTTTTTTTTAATTGCTCATGGAAAATCTGATTTACAATAGAACAATGCAACACAAATGACAGGTAGAACATTAATTAAATTCCCGAATTAGCAGATGGTTCCAATTAACTGGTATTTATGTAATATCCTAATTCTTACCTTTCACAGTGAGTAAGCACAGCTCTAAAGGAGTATGTTCTTGTCATTATTTCACAACACTGCCCCATCTTTCCACTCACCTAATTTGAGATTCTTGCGCATTTTCTTGGCTTTGACTGCCTGCATGTTGCCCTTGAAGTCTCTACTAAGAGCCCGGCTAAAGTGAGCATCCACCATGCTCCCGATGTCGCCACGAAAGTATCTGAGGATCACGCTGCGGGAGTGGCCCTCCACCTTCACAGCCACCGGGCTGTCCATGCCGTCCTCCATGGGTCAGCCGTCACTAGAAAGCACAAATGACAATCGCTAGATGAAATAGTCCACTTTTAAAGGTGGCCTCCAAAAGATGTTCTCTTTACCAACTAAGCTCAAGTCAACTAATTATCCATTAAATCAATGATTCCACAGACAGTTTAACCCACCCTACGCCATAGGCCACATGTGTCAAAGTGGCGGCCCAGGGGCCAAATCTGGCCCGCCACATCATTTTGTGCGTCCCGAGAAAGTAAACCATGAGTGCCGACTTTCTGTTTTAGGATCAAATTAAAATGAAGAGTATAGATGTATATTAAATTTCCTGATTTTCCCCCTTTTACATCAATAATTGTATTTTTTAATCATTTTTTCTGTGTTTTTAGTTCAAAAATAATTTTGTAAAATCTAAAAATATATTTAAAAAAAGCTAAAATAAACATTGTTTTAGATCTATAAAAAACTAAATATTCAGGACCTTTAATCCAGTTCATTTAATCCATTTATATAAACAAATCTAAATATTATATCTAAAATGGTCCGGCCCACATGAAAACGAGTTGACGTTAAAGCGGCCCGCGAACCAACCCGAGTCTGACACCCCGGGTTTAACCAATGAGGTTTCTGCTAATACAAGAAGCACCTGACTGCAATAAATTTTACACTTACACTTGCAAGATGCCAGATTGGTGAAAAAGTGCTGTCTTGTTTGTTTGGAATAAAATCCTGCAGCCACTGCAGCCTTTTGTAGAACTGTTTGGATACCCCTGATTTATCTAATCTCATTTTCTGAACCGCTTTATCCTCATTAGGGTCCTGGGGGGTGCTGGAGCCTATCCCAACTGACTCTAGGCCAGAGGCCACCCTGAATCGGTGGCCAGCCGATCCCAGGGCATAAGGAGACGGACAACCATGCACACTCACACCCATACCTAAGGGCAATTTAGAGTGTCCAATCGGCCTGCCATGCATGTTTTTGGAATGTAAGAGGAAACCGGAGTATCCGGAAGAAACCCACGCAGTCCCGGGGAGAACATGAAAACTCCACACAGGTGGACCGACCCTGGATTTGAACCCAGGACCCCAGAGCTGTGAGGCCAACGTGCTAACCACACAGCACCCGGCCACCCTACCCTTGATTTAGAGTTGCTAATAATTCAGATTTAGTATTGGTTGAGTTAAGCATGATAAGGTTGAAGCACACTGGACTATGTTACTGAAGCCCCCTGAACTCTTGTGCTATGCTTGACAACATTTTCCATAAATAGCCGATTTCTTATGTTTTAGCGTCATTCTTTCATTTAAAATGTGAATATGCAGGAAGTAATTAGGCAATCAACATATCAACAAAACTTTCTTTCATTCTACTCTAAAAATGCATTTTCATGTTTTCATGAGTGAGACCCACTAAGCCGCTGACTGTCTTAGACTTCTAAATACAATATGCATATGCAGTTTTTAATGTAAAATCCAAAGTATAGCTGCCTCATGTAGGACACTGTATACAAATAAAAAAGTTTTGCAGCATGATGACAAGAGCACAGATAGTTGATTTTTAGCGCAGGATGAATAAATCACCAATCTCAAAGAAAGAAATATATTCTATAAATATATATGAAATGAAATATAAAAAGAAGAAATAAATAATCCAATATATCCCACATTGTGGATAATAAAAAAAGGTTTCTTTGCTGTATCCCACCATGAAATAAAATCACTTACCTGACCAAAGGCGAACCACAAATGCGTCGTCACTTTGACTGCAGCCTGATGTGTTTAACTACATGAGCAGCAGCTATATTTCTGGGAAGATTTTGCCCCTAATCTGTCATTTATTCGGTTAAAAATACAAATACTGTATATCTGTTTATTCTCTATGCTACCAAGTGCAAACATAACCTTCGCTGATGAGATATGTAAGACTGAAAGGGTGTGTGAGGCTTCTTGTACACACAGCTATGTGCAGAATGCCATCCAGCGTGTTCAGCCAGAATTCCTAACACCGGAGGCAGGAAAAAAAAATCCCTGTATTCTAAGTGTCAAAAAGCATTGCCTCTGCCAACAACCATTGCAGATAACTGATTAAAAAATACTTTAAGCAAAGCGATTTAAAGATTCAAAAATGGAAACTCTTATGAATCAACACACCAACAGGGTGATATAATGTAGTTTTACACTAGCTTTAAAGACCTGACGTTTGCCCTTTTAAATAAACACACCTTTTTTGAGTGAGTACCTGTATTTAAATGGAGAATTAAGGAACTGTAAGTCAATTGAGAATAGAAGAAGTAATACTAAGTAATATCAAGTATAGTAGGCAATCTTTAATTAGGACTGCATGTTAAAATCAAGAAATAGTTTTTACATTTTCAAGGATCAGGTGTGGTAGATAAGAATCAGGCAATGGCATTTTTGTCTGTCAGGATTCGGAAAAAGTATTTTGATGAAAATCGGGAAATACTACTAGTCACTAATGTTTGTCTTAGACCGGCCATGTTTTTTCTTCTTTTTTTTATCGTCAGGTGATGAGTTCCCTTAAATTAAATGTAATGGGTCTTGGAAAGGTGACAGTTGGACTCGCAACATGCGACAGACGCAACGTGATGTTGTCATTTTGAGCAGATAGGGCCAGGGGTGGCCAACTCCGGTCCTCGAGAGCCGCTATCCGGTCTGTTTTCCATGTCTCCCTCCACCAACACACCTGAATCAAATAATCAGGATCGGTATCAATCTTCTGGACGGCTTGCTGACGAGTTGGTCATTTGATTCAGGTGTGCTAGAAGAGGGAGATATGGAAAACACACAGGATAGCGGCTCTCGAGGACCGGAGTTGGCCACCCCTGAGATAGGCGATGACGTGCTTTGAATTTTTGCACCGCAGTAAGATGGTTGAGTTGATCTTTTACTTTACGATAACACGAGAGAAAGTTTTATAATTACGAGATTAGTCGTAATATTACTTGTTTAAAATTATATTTTACGAGAATTTAGTGCTCCATTGTGTTGCGACTGAGGGTAGTGTTAGCGAGGTTTCGTCGTGAGATATAACGTGGCTGGTTTAAGTAAGCACAAGTCAAGAATCATTGTGAAAATGTATTTCATACAGGATATGTTTATTATGTCAAAAAATGCAAATGATTAGGCAAATTTCCCTCTACACTCTTCAACTTTTACAATTAACAAAGAGTACTAGCATTTTTGGAACGAAAAAATTAGGCATGCTATTTTTACTTCTTTGCTGTTTTCCCAACATTGTTTGTCCATGCATATACAATCGTTAAATGTACAAATAGATGTTTCACAGCTTGAAGAAAAACACCCAAACTTAACTTTTTATACATCATTGCTTCACATTTGAACTCCCATTTAACAACAATCAAAGGCCTTATGTTCGGAAAAATACAATATCAGAATAGGATTCGTTACTTGCTACTTTAAAAAACATAATGTATCACTCATGTTTGTTGCAAATAGCACATCCAGTTCATGGGTGAAATTACTCTTCAGATGTCTTTCTTTCAAATGAAGAAAGCCTTAAGCATGGGCGGCATGCTTATGCCCCCTTCCGGCTTTCTACTCTGGCTTCGGATTCCGACGTGTTACTGAGCACAGATGTGTTGACGGAAGGCTTCAGTAGATTCTCCTTTTTGCCTTGACCGCTTATTTTCTTGCTCCACCCTGAACACATAATGCCAAACAGCACACCTCCACGACACATTCAACGTAGGACTCGCCTCTTCCACGAAAAGAGTAGTACCCGAGTGCTCGCTGGACTTTTGAGCGCCACAACGCAATTGCATATTCCATTGTTTCCTGACGTTTTCTTTCATCAGACAGTGGAAGAGGAAGACAAAAAATCCTGCAGATGAACGACATTGCATTGGTGTTTTAAGTTTGACACTCAGCGAATATGGTTGTCATCTGTCTGTGGCCGTTCCATTTCAATTCACTCTGTTTGTTTTTAGCACCAGTGCAGTAGTTCTCCAATAGAGGTATACTTGTGTTATTGGGGATTGAATGATATTTTAGCACAAATTTTGTATCATGGTGGCCCGATGGACAAGTGGTTAGCACGACAGCCTTACAGTTCAGAGATCTAAGGTTCAATCCCAGGTTTGGACCTTCATGTGTGTGGTTTTCATGTTCTCCCCGGGCCCGAACTACACGCACCAGGCGGGGGGCACCCTGAATTGGTAGCAAGATAATCTTAGAGCACAAGGAGAAAGACAACCATACACACTCACACTCACACCTTCAGGCAATTTAGTGTGTTCAACATGCATGTTTGGGTACACAGTCGACACATGGTCGCCGGTCTTTTGGTCGCAGATCTTTTGGTCGCCGGTCTTTTGGTCGCCCGGAAGGTAAGTGATAATTGCCATTTAAATCGTTGCTCAAATTCCCTAAATACAAACTGCTAATTACTATTTAGTCATACTTAATGCCCTAGTAATTATTAGGCTAAAGAAAAGCTCCAAATTTCCCGGACCTTTATTGTTTTTTGTTGGAGAACTTGTTAAGACCCTGACTGACGTACCTTCTTAAAGGGACAAAGCATGTACATACAAACTCTTATAGACTCACACGTCGGCTCAGTGAAACTGCTCATGGCCATTGTTGGCTTTTATTGATGAGTAGACCGTGTTGTTCTACCTTGTTTTGTCGCCGGTCTTTTGGTCGTCGGTCTTTTGGTCGCCGGTCTTTTGGTCGCCCGTTGTCGCGGTCAGGGCGACCAAAAGACCGCGACCAAAAGACCGCGACCAAAAGACCGGCGACCAAAAGACCGCGACCAAAAGACCGCGACCAAAAGACCGCGACCAAAAGACCGCGACCAAAAGACTGCGACCAAAAGACCGCGACCAAAAGACCGCGACCAAAAGACCGCGACCAAAAGACCGCGACCAAAAGACCACGACCAAAAGACCGGCGACCAATTGACCGCACATGTTTGTGTGATGTGGGAGTAAACCGAAGTACTCGGAGAAAACCCACGCAATTTGGGGAGAACATGAAAGCCCACAGGAAGGTCGGGACCTGGAATCAAGGCCTCAATCTCTGAACTGTGGGGCCGACGCACTAACCACTCTACCACCAGGCCGCCCTCTACTGTACTAGTCATGTTTAATTGATAATAGGATTAAGACAGAGTCCTATGTTAAAAAAAAGAAGCCTCTGAATAACCCATGTGTACAATTTAGCATGTAAACCCTTATCTGATAAGCGTGTTAAGCAGTTTTCTTTATTATATTAAAGCTCAATCGGTACAAATTATTCTCTCCTTACCTTGCAAAGTGTTGAAGATGGTGAAAAGGTACATAAGAACCACTCTCCCGGGTCCAAAGGTAAAAAAGCCTGTGACCCAGGTGAGGCCCAGCAGAATGGTGAGACTGGCTACGGCTCTCATGTTCTGCAGGGTGCTACGACTATTGCTACCCTCCTTTTTATTGGGGCCCATCTTGCGAATCTGGAGCAGAACCACCACGAACATAGACATGTTGGCCAACAGGACCAGTAGGACAAACGCCACCACCGTTGCGTAGAAGACGGCGTTGTCCTGCAACCAGCAGCTAGAAAAATCCAGCAAACTTTATTCAGTAAGTGCTTTTAAGACAATAAATGAAATGCTCAAGCCATAATATTTACAATTGGTCAACAGAATTGGTCCTTGCTGCAGCTGTTGAGGAAAGGATGTTGCCATAGGCGTCTTTATCTATGAGCAGCACCAAGCTGATAATGACCAAAGGGACACCTGAAAAATGGGATAAAATGTAGACATAATTTTTAGTGACATCTAAGCGCAGTAAACCTTTGAGTGTCATCATCACTATTATATATATATATATATATATATATATATATATATATATATATATATATATATATATATATATATATATATATATACACATATACATACATACATACATATATATACATATATATATTTCAGCAACACACTTATTTATTTATTTAGTTATATATTTATTTATTAATATTTTTATTTACTTATATATTTATTTATTAATATTTGTATTTATTTATTAATTTATTTATTACCTATCTATTTATGTCTAAAATGTATTTTCCTATGTCGGCATTCTCACCCTCTTGCTACTGTGACAATGAAATTTCCCGAATACGGGATGAATTAAAGTTATCTAATCTAATCTAATCTATTTGGGCTTTCTTAACTCTCTTACAAACGACACAACAGTGACTTTGTGATTTTGCAGAATTGAGCTTGAAATTATTATTTTTAAATCAGTCATTTAAGAAAGTCTAACGTGGTAAAAATAGAAAAAGTTCTACTTTGATTGAACATATGACACACATGTATTAGATTAGATAACTTTATTCATCCCGTATTCGGGAAATTTCACTGTGTATGTTCAAGAAATGTTTGCAATCCAAAACATGTGGTTTGAGGGGTGATGAATTGCTGGTAAGGATACACATTTTTAATGCTACCTTGGTGCATGGATTTGGGTAATTTAAATTGAAATTACATTTAAATTTGGAAAATAATCACATTTTAATGAGAAATTGTTTTCTGGCGCAGCCCGGTGCCGTTCTGTGAACGAGGGTTCAACCCATGGTTTGGGTCTTTGTGTGTGGAGTTTGCATGTTCTACCCGGGCATGCGTGGGTTTTCTCCGGGTACTCCGGTTTCCTCCCACATCCCAAAACATGCAGGGTAGGCTGATTGAATACTCTAAATTGCCCCTAGGTATGAGTGTGAGTCTGATTGGTTGTTTTTTCCATTGTGCCCTGTGATTGGTTGGACACCAATTCAGCGTCCCCATAGTTGGCTGGGACCAACACCATAGTGAGAAGTGGTACAGTAAGTGAATGAATGAATCATTTTTTTACTGATCATTTGCTTCTTGTACTTTTTTACAGCATTTAATGTAGGTATTAGTATTTAATGTTCATTTTTTATTTATAATACTATATTTTTCTTAAATTTGTTTTGTATTTATTTGTAGTTTCGATGTTCTTATTTTATTTTATTGTATTAAATATTTATTGTATCTTGTTAATTTTTGAAACATACCTGTCATTTGAAAATATATTTACGCATAACCATTATTTAATGTATTCTTGCAAACATTTTAGGGCTAAAACATATGGCGGAGGGACTTCTGCCCGGTCCTGATCTATTCTTGAGCATGTTACTGAACAACTGATCTTTCATCGTGAGGTATAAACTAGGACAGAGTCAAAGCACTTTTCATGTACCTACCCTGTTAGTTGAAACAAGTCAAACTTGGCAAAAACTTTCTTTTTCTCACCCCAGCCCATAGCACAAAACTTGAAGATGTAAGCGGGCACGTAGGTGTTGAAAATCTTGACCAGGGCGAAGTACATGTGAATGGCTTCCAACGCCATCCAGGAGAAGGAGGCCAATAGAAAGTAGTGCAGCGCGGCTGCAGTGACGATGCACAAGCTGTAGTTGGAAAACGACGCCAGCCACGAGTCCACCAGGAAAAGCATATTCAATCCCAGCAAGGCCGCCGATAAGTTGATGAGAATTTTCGACGGGTTGTCACAGCGAAGTTTTCTGGAATGTGCATTCAGTAACAAATGGAGTCTAGTAGTTTTGCTTCAGAACTACTCACGGAAAAGCCAGGTAAGTGAGGAGAGTGATGCCCAGGAAGATAGAGGATAGACCACAGCCCACATATGAGATGATGGTCAACATCTGACTGTCCACTTCACTGATGGGGTCTCTCGACACATCCTGAAAACGAAAAAATATTGGCCACTGGCAAAATATTTCGGAAACCTCAATTATTTAACATTAGATTGTGGTAATCAAGCAAAGACATAATTTACTGTCAATGGCATTGAAACATTAACATTTACCACTAGTCCTTCTTGTTAATTTTTTTTTACTCTTTAAGCAGCTGAAATATGTTAATGTAACAATTAAAATTATAGTCTTCAACTGAGCTAATGTACTTATTTTATTATACTATATCCAAGACAATTTATTGTCCTGAAAAAGCCAACATGTACTTTTTGTAAATACCAAAGAAAGTTATGCAAACCTAATGTTTATCTTTTTGTATATATTAAAGACAATTCAAATTATTGTGAATAAAAAAGTATGTAACAATGTACATACACATACAAAACAGGTGGTAAGTACATATAAAACATCACAAAAGATAGTTTGAGTGAATTTTTCATGTTTTGGAACTGTTTTCTTCTAAAATAGAGCAGGAGTCCCCAACCACCAATCCGCAAGCTACTTGGTGCTGGTTCGCCAGAGAAATAAAAAGCATTTTAACATTTTAAACCTCATGCACATGTGGCACTGTCGACGCTCAAGTATGGAGATAATGAGCCAATGGCGCACTGCGCCTCAGGGTTACCAGATCACAAAGACTCCAAACCAATCACACTGTAACTATAACCCACTCATTTCGGTGGGAACCCAACTCAGCGGGTCCTCCTCCAGGTCTAAGTTGTTACGCAGAAACCTATTCAATATCTATGTCTGTCAATCCGATATATATATATATATATATATATATATATATATATATATATATATATATATATATATATATACATATATATATATATAAATAAATTTTCTTGATCTTTTCTGAGCTTCTGTACGCTTGAAAAGTGGCTCGCATACAACGATTTTGCCAAAACTTGTACAGTGGTACCTCGACCTACGATCAGCTCTACCTACGACATGCTCGAGGTACGATGAAAATTTCGATCGAATAATTCGCCCTAGATACGATCAAAATTTTGAGATGCGACCAAGCCAGGTGGCCATGACATGAGAGGCTGTTTATCATTGTAGTGCACTGTCTTTTTTGTCGCATCTCTTTCGTGTATAACAGATATCTACGAGCACTGAATGATTTATTCAGACCAGTTTCGACCAGGAAACGCACAACGCGCATGCGCGGGCAAAAATAGGGCTTTCTGGGTAATGAAGTATACTCGTGCACACAACACCAATTTTTTTGATTTACCATTTCATAGTGAGAAAACTGTTGAGGACCACTGAGTACCATGCGACGTCAGAAAAAAAACAGACATTATCTAACTGGCCAGTGTTTGAGCTAAACGTGTATTTTTACTTATAGTTGCTTTCCTTGATGAAGCACACACCAATGACTCACCAGCAACACAGCAAAATGTGTTAGGTGCTCACACAGACACTGGGTCTGGACAGGGGAAAGAATTCGGGTTTCACAACCCGCACCACTCCAACCACCCTGACCACCTGAGACAAAAAGAAATGTACTACATTATTAAAGTCACTTATCAGAAGGCAGACAAATCCCTGCATTTTTGTTGAAACCTTCCACCAGGAAGCTCATTCATCCCACAGTAAAGCCTTGAGACACAATACAAGCTCACCATTTTCTTGGAAATCCCAGAATACACACAACAGCTTGTGGTTTGGCTAATGGGCAAAAGAAAAACAACAGCATTAAATATCTGAATGGTAGATTTGACAAAAAAGAAACATAAACTAGTTCAGATCATACAACTTTTTTGTTCATATTTTTTATTTATTTTCTTATTTCTTTGTTAAATGATACGATTTTTTTAAGGGAAACGATAAGAGCATGCTGAGGGAGCAGACTTTTTGCCTAAGCAGCCAGATTCAAAGCATTACCATCTTTCTGGTCTCTTTGAGCTTTTATCTTATCACCTAGCCTGCAATTTTGGAATAATCCGTTAAGTTATTGCAAATTTATTTTCTGAGTAGTCTGACATTTGAACTTACTACCCCCAAATTTTATGACCTTGGTTTTTTCATACTACAAACATATCCTTCAAGTGTCATCATAATCACATTTTGTTACTTGCATTATCCAGGACACAAACATACACACATGCAGAATCAAATACGTAACCTTCACCTTCCATCCTTTTTACCTACTGGCAGAGGTAAAAATAGGGTTCTAAAGTGTTATTCTTTCTCGCTGATTTCACTGTGTATGTCAGAAATCTCACCTGCTTTGCTTTGAGATGACGGAGTGTGATCGCCACCCGCTCATCGTTAGCCAGGTTACTAATGTGGCTGCCGTTAATGGTTGCTGACACGATGTAAGAGTTCACTGTTGTAGCGTTGGGTGTTTGTAAGTCCTGTCAGGGATACCAGAAAAGCCTTTTTTTCCAAATAAATTTAACTTGTTTGTGTTAGAATATTATTGTCATGTGAACATGAAAAAAGGTATAGGATGATCATGAAATCTTAAGGTTTTAATTTGGGTATCTTTGTCTTGGATGGTCTCAAAAGTTAATAATATGCATTTGTTTGTTCTTACGACTGCCAACTGGGACAAGTTAGCCTACCTAAGTACACTACCCTGTCCTGATCTGAGATGTACAAAGGAACTACTCTTTCACTGTGTTGCAGCGATATTAAGTCATCATCATCAGTTCTTGGAAAACAATAAAAGAGGCAAAAGAATCAACTAGCACAGAAAACTAAACCTGGAAAAGATCTTGCGTTCCAAAGAACTGAAACTGAATCCGTGTTTTGTTCTTCTGTCCAGGCGGAAGGAAGTTATGGAGAGAAGAGGGAAGAGATATGGTTGCATTTGCTTCTGGGATTGGTTTGCTTTCAAAACTCGGGATTACTGATACCTGAAAAACAGAGTTATTGGAATCAGGCAATGTGTTACGCAACAGGAACAGATTCTCTAAATTACATTTGGATTCTGGGATGAAGAGACAGAGTCAGCAGTGAATGTTAGTCCGTTGAATCCCTTGGGGTCCACGTTGATCATGGACAGAGCCAGTGAAGGAGCCGTCAGACTTAACGATTCACCCAGAAAAGCCATAGTGTTCCCCATTGTGTCAGTGAGGTCGAGGATGCTTTTTAAGTATAAATAAACACAGGTTTAAACAATCGACACAAAGTCTCAAGGACCAGAATTGACAAAAAAGTGGACTCTAAATTTCTTAACCTGACAGCCACAGGAGCCACGTCCGTATCAGATAGCAAGATATTGGAGAAAACCTTAACGATGTCACCACCAAGTGCTGGGGTGACGGTGGCTACGTTTACCACCTGGTTGAGTTTGTCCACCACCGTGTTGAGCTCAGCAGAAGGAATCTGTGTTGAGTTACCCAGCGTAACGTTTATTAGGTCCTGGATCATATCCACGACTTCAGCGGCGTTATCTGAAGAACAGCAGTAAGATTTGACATGTTAATTCCCTTTTCCTGTCGATGCATTGTTTCAGGAAGGCTGAAAGTAGAATTTTTTAAATTTGAATCTGCTGTTGAACCTCTTACCGGTGGTAACGGTGATATTGTCAAGGTCAGAAATGCTCACAATTGGCTCACATTCTGACATATCTGGATGGTCCCAGGTGGTTGTGTCATTTTCAATGTGTAATTTACTGAATACAATCAGATGACAGGTGAATTACCATAAGGCATTTTCTTAAATTTTGCCGTGTGAGATTTCTCCAACGACACGTCTAGTAAAACAGCATGTAACAAAGGCAGAAAACAGTGGAAAATGGCTTAAATCAAATTTTAACCTTGTTTCGAAATGTCCGGTCACGCCTATCCTTAACCACTAACCTTAACCACTAACCCTAACCACTAACCTTAACCACTAACCTTAACCACTAACCTTAACCACTAACCTTAACCACTAACCTTAACCACTAACCTTAACCACTAACCCCTAATCCTAACCACTAACCTTAACCACTATCCCCTAACCCTAATTCTAACCACTAACCTTAACCACTATCCCCTAGCCCGCAACGATTTAAAGAAAAATACAGTTTATAAATAAAGTAAAAAAAAGTTTCACATCTGAGTTCTTATGTCACGTTGATTCTTTTTGGAGTCTTTCCAAACGTGGAGCGCTCAACGTAGGAACCGTTTTGTGCGTAGTGTGTTTAGAGACGAGCACATTTAGTACTTGCACACGCCCAAATGTTAATGGGTTTGTGTTGTCGAGCGAGTTTTTGCTGTTTTATTTTCTTTAATAAAGAAAAAGAAAAACTCCCATCTATGAATTTCACGTTGATTCTTTTTGGGGTCTTTCCAAACGTGGAGCGCTCAATGTAGGAACCGTTTCGTGCGTAGTGTGTTTAGAGACGAGCACATTTAGTACTTGCACACGCCCAAATGTTAATGTGTTTGTGTTGTCGAGTGAGTTTTTGCTGTTTTATTTTCTTTTATAAAGAAAAATAAAAACTCCCCTCTGTGAATTTCCTTTGTCTTCTTTTTAATAAAATGTTTAATAAAATAATTTTATTCATTGCCTTTTATCTTAAAAACAATCGTTTGCGAGTCCGGCGACGAATTGTCCGTCGACAAAATGTCCGGCAACGATATGTCTAATCGACCAACTGTCCGGTGACGAAGCGTCCGTTCGACGAAGTGTCAGTCGACCAAATGTCCGGTCACGGTTTCCTACTGGTTTAAATGTGTGAAATATCAGACAAAGATAAGAAATGAGGAAGTTATGTGAATGTTCGATGGCTGTTTTTAAATTTGAATCGCCACATTGGTCGTCATATGTTTTGTGATAATAAGATCAGACTCATTTCTGTGTTAAGAAATCGGAGATGTAACCGACGTCACCATTCTTAACATGAACTACTCAAGCGTTATCACAGTTGGACCCAGCTGTCTCCATGGTAACAGATTCTGACTGAGTTTAACAAGATATGTATGAAGTAAATAGAGCCATATGAAAAGATTCTTCACCTCATTTCATCCTCTTCCAAGATAAATGTTGGAAGAAATGACTAAATCCAATGTTGACGCAACACCATACGTAATCCCCTGAATCGGTGTTATTGCGTCGGTTCATGATATATTTATGGCTTTTAATATTTACCTAAGGCTCTACTGTAGTCTAGAGCCTCAGTCCGTAGACTCTGTGTTTGAATTTCATCTGTCTTTTCCTCTCCGCTTTGTTCTGCACCCCCTAAATACTTGTTCATTGAACACTCAAAATTGTCCAATCGTGTAAATGTTTGTTTAAACCTACGCTGCAATTGGTTGACCCTGTCTCTCTTTATGTGTTATAAAAAAGGATGGATGAATGATTGTTTGTACAGTCTGAAGTTAACATTCAAGTCATACTTGATTCCTTACCAAAGTCGGTGGGCTCGGTGGGAACTTGGTTTTCTGCACCCCATCTCCTGAATCTCTTGAGGAAAGGACTCTGGCCAAAAATATTCACCGTAGATTGTCGTTGCAAAATCCTCTAAACAATTTTGAGGAACTGAAAGAAAAAAAAACTGTCCATAAAAGCTGAATCTCACAACAGTGGGAGAGGCTGGCAGCAATTGATCGCTGCGAACCCCAGTCGTAAAGATTTGGCTGTCTAGCGGTGTCAATTCTACGGAAACACAGCCAGTCCTCCCACCTTGAATGAATTAGGCTTCTGTCATTGTGAAAGGCAAGCAAAGAGTTAATAGTAAATACTCTCATTATTTGTTTAAGAAAAGTTAGTTTTATGGCATTTTTAAATGTTGGAATAAAAGGGAAAATAAAATATTCTTAGTTATCAATCTGTTATCAAATTTGAGTTAAATAGGGTGATCCAATGTCAAGTTATCCCAAAATTCCTTTTCTAACTTCAGTGACCTTTCATCATATAAGCATAGCTGAGACTTGCCGGCCACATACTAGCGTTGACAGCACATTTTTGGTCATGTAGTCTTGTACACTTACATGAATTCATTAATTTTCCGTTCTACTTATCCTCACAAGGATCATGGGGATCCTGAAGCCCTGAATTGGTGGCCGATCAAGCATAGGGCACAATGGAACAAAATAACCTGTGGACAATTCTGAGATTTCTTCGGGATGTGTGAGGGAACAAGAGTACCAGGAAAAAACCCACGCAGCCTTGGGGAGAACATGCAAACGCCACACCCAATAAGGGTTGAACCCTCAATCTCAGAACTGTGAGCCAGATGTGCTAACCACCCTCAACATGCCTCTATTATACTTACAGTATATACCAAATGTTACATTTTGGCCAACATGACCCAAAACGTATGTCGACGCATGTGGTCTTTATTAAGTTGTTTTTACATTATCAAGAATAGTTTCATTTCATTTTCACACCGATAGAGCACGCATAAAAGTCTAAAATTTTCCCCAAAGTGGGCGCCCAATCAGTTGATGCACCTTTTGTATGCACAAATTTCAAGATTGTGTAGATGTAGCTGTTTGACGCTGACCGCTTGACTGTGTGGTCTCATTTTTTGCTGACGCAATATATTTATATAGTGAAAAGGCGGTACAGAAAGTCACTGAATATTATATTATTCTATAGTTTATTCATCTCTATTGATCAAAAAGGTTCCTGACCTCTGGTCTAGGCAACTTGTTATTTTTTTAGGAGGGCTCTCGTGCCCCCCCAAAAAAAGATTGCACTGAGAGAGGTCGCCCGCATTGCCCATAGTAAAAACTAAAGGGTTAATTTTTCGGTATTTTTTTTCTCTCCTTATATGTTTTATACCTCACATTTTTTTCAATTACCTTAAAATGTCCACTTTAATTTATACTCACATATTTGTTTCATCGATATATTTGTAGTTTGAATAACTGTGGAGTCATTTTCATACTGGGATGAAAGAGTGGCATTTATAAAATCTTTAAATTGTTCAACGTTGCCACCATATAGCCTCTGGATATGGAAGTCGCATGTGTACCTGTTTGTGATGTAAAAACACAAAACACTGCTTTAATTTGGGGAGAAAACAGACTGAGTTTTCAGAAAAATGCACTTACTCTTTGAGCCAGTCATAGAAGTGCTAGGTGAACAGGAAAGCAGAGGTTTGCATTTATCTAAGACTGTTTTTCCATTTCATATGACAGAATGTACTACCTTGCACTGCAACACTCACCATCTGTACATCGAATCCCTGAGCATCTCTGCAAATACATAAAAAGTTCAGCAATGAATCAATGGAAGTTGAGATGAGTCATGGTGTACCTCCAGGCACTTTCCACAATGACAAGATTCCACACTCGCAAGCTGGTGTTCGCTACCAGTTCTTCGTTTAACTTTCGACACAAGAGAATTCGATAAGTGGACATAGATAGTCTTGTATCCAAGAAGATAGCTTTGGTTGTGATGGTCTTACCCACTGCTCAATTATTTCCTTTGGTTTCATGGCGTTGCCGGTGAAATCCACTTGAATTCTGACCCTCAAAAAAAGATCTGCTGCAACTGCAGGGCAAAATAATATAAAGCGTGTGAGTGAGCGTCTTTTAGAGTCATGCGTTTTTATATACGTTCGGTTTGTTTTAATTAGCACTCATGTTGACATCTGTCAGGATTTTATTTCATAGTATTATTAAGTCATGCCCAAAAGTTTTGAGAATGACACAAATATTACATTTTCACAGTCTGTTCCTTCAGGGGTTTCAGATGTTTCTATGGTATAATGACTTCCAATTAGAAACATTTCACAAGTATCAAAAGCTTTTATTGAGAATTACATGCAATAGGTCAATATTTGCAGGAAACTCTCTGTTGCGATCGCGGCGCGTCGTCGTGGCGCGATCGGGAATGGATTAGGACCCAGGCGCGGGAAGCAGGAGGGGAATCGAGGTAGTGAGCTTCAAACAACATCTTTAATAAACCAACTGGGATCTACAAATCAACAATGGCTTGGAACAAAAACGGCAGCATGCTGCACGCATGCAGGAACAGAAGTAACGATCCGACAATGGTACTAGGACTCATTGATCCTTAAATACCTAACCAGGAAGCAATCAGCAGATTGACCGCAGCTGCTCTCTCTCTGACGGCACATCAGGAGGGACAAACAGGCCGCTCCTGACACTCTCCAGATCTTAATCCCATTGAGAACTTGTTGTCAATCCTCAAGAGGCATGTGGTCAATCATTTCATTCATTTCCTTTTATTTTTGGAATCCTTTTATCCTCATTAGGGTTTCAGGGGGTGCTGGATCCTATCCCAGCTGACTTCGGGTCAGAGGCGGGGACACATTGTATCAGTGACCAGCCGATCATAGTGCACAAGCAGATGGACAACCATTCACACTCACACCCATACCTAGGGTCAATTTAGAGTGTCCGATGGGAGGAAACCCACGCAGGCTCGGGGAGAACATACAAACTCCACACAGGTGGACCGACCTGGATTTGAACCCAGGACCGGCTGGACGATCAAAAACCCACAAATTTTGTCAAACTTCAAGCATGGATTATGCAAGAAGGTCAGCAGTGAGGATTTGGTTCAAAAGTTGATCGACAGCATGCCAGGGAGAATTGCATAGGTCTTTAAAAAGAAGGGTCAACACTGCAAATATTGACCTATTGCATGTAATTCTCAATAAAAGCTTTTGATGCTTCTTATTGAAAGGGTTAGGGTTAGGGGTTATACAACAGAAACATCTGGGAAACACCTAAAAACCCTGATGGAACAGACTGTAAAAATGTAATAATTTGTGTCATTCTCAAAACTTTTGTCCACGACTGAATCCATTTACTTGCAACGAAGAATACGCTTTGCTTTACTATTAAACTTGCTTTGCTCATCATTATTAGTATCATACTTGCTTGCAACGAAGTAAAAGCTTTGCTCCTGAAAACCTTGGTTAAACTAAACAAAGAGAAGCAAAACGCTTTGGACCGCTTGGAGTGGACAAAACAAAGAGGATCCAGAATGCCTTGAACTGCACCTGCATCCACCACAGACTCTCCACAAGGCTTCCAGACCTACACCTGTTTTGACTACACACAAAAAAGTCTCACTTGTGTTTTCACCCCTCCCCTTATAGTTGAGACATATATTGTAATCAGGGCCCTCGAATTTCATAAAACAACAGAAAATATGTGGAAGGTCAAACAGAGTTGGGAGGCTGGCTCAACGGTCGTTCTCCTTGCAAGTAAAAATCCAGAAGACTGTTATTTTGTCTTTATTTGTGCATGAATTTGGGAATGTCTAATGGTGAACCTAACAACATCCAAATGGTTTACTGTAGCTAGAATGATTAATCAGGTATATGACAAAGAATAGTGTACTTTAAGTCAACAATAATAAAGGTAAGTTAATATTTGAACAATCTAAATTTGACAAGGACAGTGAATTCAAACTCACCCATGGGCACCACGCGTATACTATTTGATTCTGTCGTCAGGACCATCGTGTCAGTGGAGAAAGGTCGACTCAACAATTTGAAAGTGTCGGCCTGAACCACTTCAACATTGGCTTCAGGGTGCACCACGATTTGAACTGCGAAACTAAAACTTAATCAAGAAAAAAGAAGTACACAATAATATGTTTTTTTTTATCTTTCTTTAACTTGGATGGATTTAATGCATTTTGGAGACTTGAATTGAGCTCACCACTTGTTGCAAGAGGTGCTTAACACTTCTCTTGATTCCTGTGGGGAAAATACAGCAATACTTAGTATTTTAGTATTTTCCTTCCAATTGGAAGGTTCATAGTACAATGTTACCTCTACTTACGAAATTAATTGGTTCCATAAATTGGATTTTTTTTGTAAGTAGAGCAGTATTTTATGTGTAAATTGTCAAATTCGTTCCAGGGTCCTCAATAAAACTACCAAATAACCCCTTTAAAAATGATCAAAATGTCCCAATTTTGTATAAGTGATGTGAGAAATTCACAGATAATTAGTGAAAATGATGCAAAAATATTTATTAATGTATTAAAATGAATAACAAACATGCAAAAACATTTCCTATTCGTGCAGGTGCATAAGTGTAAGGAGGAAGCAAATGCATGCCTGTCAACTTATACGTCAGGGGTAGGAAACCTATGGCTCGGGAGCCATATGTGGCTCTTTTGATGGGTGTATATGGCTCGGTGCTAACCTGTGTGATAAAATATGGGAACCGCTGGTGAAAGACCACCTAAGTCCCGAAGGCAGCGGCTTTTGAATCATAATTTTTCTTCATTATACTCTTCTGCATGCATAATCTCATTGATACTCATTGATTAGCAACAGTGAAAACATGTTCTTAAAAGAATTCAGAGACTTTTTTATACTTTCAAAGTGGTGAAATGATTAATTAATGCACACATTTTCATGTATGTATTTTTACTTTTAAATTCCGAGTATGGCTCTCAAGGAATAATGTTTGAAAATATGAATTGTTTATGGCTCTCTTCGTCAAAAAGGTTCCCGACCCCTGTTATACGTTTTTCCCGTATTTTATGTTTTTTGATCATTTCAAATTGTGTACGCCGTAAACCAACTTTTGTAATGTATTTTTTTTAAGTACGTTTTTTTTGTAAAACTGATCTCGTCTTTCCCATTTCGGCTCTAATCCGGATCGTCTCGATCACTGGTAGCAGACAAAAATGTCATCATCGATTGCTAATGTTGTCATCCTTTGAGCATTACAGTGGTACCTCGACATGCGAGTGGCCCGACATACGAGAAATTTGAGATACGAGTAAAATTTCGTACAAATATTTATCTTGAGATACGAGACAAATTTTGATATACGAGCAGACAGCGCACGTGAGAGGCCGCTCATAAGAACATCATGGGCACTGTCTCTCTCCCCGCAACTCCCTCGTGTAATGTCTCTGTGGTCGCAACTCCCTCTTGTAATGTCTCTGCGAGCACTGGGCGGAGCGTTGCATTTTTTCAGTGTTTTTTTTCTCCGTTAGTCATTGCGAATGGCGAGGCGATCGCTAATTCGAGAATTATATATACTACTCGTTGGCAAGTGGTCGTGCGTTATCCTATTGTGAGGACATTTGTGTGCATAATTTTTGGAATATCTTGAAGGGAATACTAAATACCATCGATAGGTTGCATCTGAAACTCAGGATGGAGGCGGGGCAAACAGAGCCGGAAGAAGAAAGGTATAAACATGTAAAACAAAATTAGAATTAAGTTTAGTGTAAGGTTAGATTAAACTTATTTTTGAGTGTGTCTGCATCGTAATCCAAGTTCATTTAAATTTGTTTATGTTATTTTAGGAGTCCGTTGCCGTGCAAAAAGATTCCTCCCCTGAGCTCCCCCTGTCCCTCTCTCTCTACCCTCCGCAAAATCTGTCTAATTTTAGTTCTATTAAACACATTTTAGTATATATTAAACCACTAGTTATTTGATACTTTGTTAATAGATGGCAAATTAGAACAAATAAAAAAAAAATCCAATCCAATATCCATTTTTTTGTGTTTTTTCAGAGGGTTGGAACGAATTAATTTGGTTTTAATTCATTTCAATGGGAAACGTTCGTTTGAGTTATGAGAAAATCGACATACGAGCTCAGTCCCGGAATGAATTAAGCTCGTATCTCGAGGTACCACTGTATATGCGCATGCGCGTGAGTCGCTTCCGCCTTTTCACTATATAAACATCATCAGCAAGCAATGTACCCAGACAGTCAAGCTGTCAGCAACATCTAGCGACATTTACAGAATCTTGAATTTAGTGCATGCAAAAGGCGCTTCGACTGAATTAAGGGCGCACTATTTGAGGAAATATGTGCCACGTTGTGTTTGTACGTTTTTTATCGCTTAATAATAGGAATTGGAATCATTAATAAGCGGAGCAATTAGCCGAGTTTGACAGATGCAAACCTTAAGCAACACACAAAGCACAGGAACACACAAACAGATGTAAACAGCCAGTGGGAAACCAATGGAGTGTAGGGAGATTGTCAATATAATTTTCGTATATCGGAACAGTAATTTGCATATCAAAAGGTTTCGTAAGATGAAAATTCCACTGTATTACTGCTTAATTTAATGACTACACACCCTACCTGAGGTAATTCCGCATTGCATGTATGCCTGTTTGGGATGAAAGATGATATAATTAAACTCCTAATTTAAATCCCTCTCTATATAGGTTAAATATTACCTGGGAAGCGACTCCACAGAAATGGTGGCGACCGAAATGCTCCGAGGCAAAATGTTCTCCAACTGCTAAGAGATGATAGTTTGATTCACATGTGATAAATCTTAACTCTCTGTCATGTCTTTCTTACCAATTGTTTGGTGATTTCTGTCAATGACTCCGAACAATTTTCCTGTTGCATTGCCCAGGTGACAAATGTCTGCGTTTGGATTTTAAAGAAGGCCCATGCTAAGAAAAAAAAATACAGACCAATAACATATTTCAACATCTTTTGCAATACAACGATTCTATGCTAAACACATATTATTACACTCTATACATTGTATTCTAAATGCTGTGTGCTATTTGCACGAAAATTTCCATACTGTCCAACTGCTTTACCCTTCTGAAATTCTTTGAAAAAAAGCATTATATTCCTAATTGCGTGTTTCCATGAAAGGCCCAAACTAACCATTTAAAATAAATATTTTATCCACTTATTACTACAATTACTTAGGATACAATTCTGAACGTTGTGCCTACACCAGGTATTAAATGATTCCGATACGTGATAGAATATGTGTATGCTATTATAATAATGTTGATTAAAGAAAAAACTTCCTGTCATTTAAATTAATGTTTTCAATCTAAATAGATTCAAATTCATTTTCAATTTTAGGAAAACTATCGTCTTTTTTTACTTTTAATTTGACATAAATATACACTGCCGCGTGCATGAAAACAATTACAAATATAAATCTGTTTTGGTTAGTTTTGGTCGGAAAAAAGTTTAAACTCAGGAATACCGACCGCAGCTCTTCTCTCAAGGCACCACTGTTTGGGAACCTATCACGAAACATCTCCTTACCACAGTTAAGGTTTCCGTCCAGCTCTGGGGGGCAATCGTATTTCCAATGGCGCTGGTCCCAACTCACAACATTTCCATCTGCGCATTTCCATCTGAACAGCTCCTTGTTGCGTGTGTCCCAAATCCGGAACTGACTGATCTCCCCCAGGAACTTGGTCCCTTCCACCGCTTTCACGGTGCCCCTGGCATCCACATAGTGAGACACCCCCAGAGTCAGCGTGCCGTTCTGGGCCAAATGTTGGTACTCGGGTGTCAATAGGAGATTATGGCTTATCTGGGACGTGGTTTTTTTCAGATAGAGATGCAATTTGTTGGAACTACTGGACCAAGTGATGCAGGCGGAATTCCACTGGAGATAGTCCAACTCAGAATTCAGATGGTGTTTTTGTCCCAAGAGCCACACGAAAACCTGTGACCCTGTGCTCCCGAGGCCTAGTTCCACACGTCCATTCCCTGGAGCTCTATATTCAAACGCGGTCCATTTTGCGTTGTTAGCGCGACGCAGTAACATGCAGACACTCACTGCATGAAGTGGGGGCATCTGCACTGTCGCAGGGTTAAGCTGCCACAAGCATGGATGACCCTTGAAGTGGACCTTCTTGCCCCACAGACTGCTGCTGTTACTGCTAGAGGCTGAGAAACACACAGATAGAAATAAATAGTCATGTTTCGGTGTCAGGGATAGCGACTGACGCGGCGATGGCGCGAGTGGTTAGCGCGTCGGCCTCACAGCTCTAGGGTCCTGGGTTCAAATCCAGGTCATGTCCATCTGTGTGAAATTTGCATGTTCTCTCCGGGCCTGCGTGGGTTTCCTCCGGGTACTCCGGGTTCCTCCCACATTCCAAAAACATGCACGGTAGGCTGATTGGACACTCTAAATTGCCCTTATGTATGGGTGTGAGAGTGCATGGTTGTCCGTCTCCTTGTGCCCTGCGATCGGCTGGCCACCAATTCAGGGTGTCCCCCGCCCAATGTTCCCTCTAAGCTGCACGCGTGCGCAATTGCGCACTACTCTCGTCTTCTCTGCGCAGCAGAAATCATATGGCGCGCAGTAAATAAAATGTATTTTTTTTTACCCCTTTCCCCATGATGGCGCCGTTTAAGCGGCAGCCAGTGGCAGTAGCTCTGTCCACTCTTATGTTTTTCGTGTTTTACAGCATGTTTTACATGCCCAGACCAATGAAAAATTGGAGGGAACATTGCCCCCGCCTCAGCTGAGATAGGCTCCAGCACCCCCGCGACCCTAACGAGAAGAAAGCAGTTCCGAAAATGAGAGATGAGATGAGATGATAGTGGCTGACGTCTAATTCCATCATTCATTCTCAGCCCCCCTATTAAAATGGATCAGATGTCTATCGCTGTCAATGGCAGTAAATGAAATGTTTATTAAGGGTATAATTCACAAATTGCATGGTGTTATCATGTGATGTTGATTCTTTGGAAAATAATATTTGCCACGATTCAATTCATGGGCCTTCAATCGATTTAAAAGAAAACTATGCATTTATTCAATGATGGTGAAGTGGTTCATTCGTCTGACTATTGTGTGGGAAGTGTGGGATCGATTCCCACTCATTGCCCGTATAATTGTGAGTGCAAATGGTTGTCTTGGGCCTTACGACGGACTGGCGACCCGTTTAGGGTGTAGACTGCCTTTTGACCCAAATATGATGGGATGGGCTCCAGCACCCTATGGCCCTGACAAGGATAAGCATGTTGAAAATGAATGAGTGGATGAATATATACACATTTAACATAATCAGTTACAATTTACCTGAAGCGACAAATTATTTTTGACAACATTTTGGAAATTTGAATTAAAAAAAGGAGGCCTGGCAGCCAAGTGGTTAGCATGTCGGCCTCACAATTCTGGGATTGAGGGTTCAATCCCAGGTCGGGGGAGTTTGCATGTTCTTCCCCGGCTTGTGTGGGTTTTGTCGGGGTACTCCGGTTTCCCCCCACTTCCCAAAAAATGCAGGATAGGCTGGTTGAAAACTGTAAATTTCGCCTAGGTATGAGTGTGAGCGTGAATGCTTGTCCTTCTCCTTGTGCCCTGCAATTGGCTGGCCACCAATTCAGGGTGTCACCTACCTAGTGCCTGTAGTTAGCTGGGATAGGCTCCAGCACCCCCTCCAACCCTTGTGAGGATAAGCAATTCAGAAAATCAACGAAGGAATAAAAGAAGTCTTTTTAGCAAAAGAACATTTCCAAAGGATTTTGATTTTCGATTCTTTCTTTACATACTGTGTATAAATAGATCCATTGTTATGCTCCAAATTGTTAATTGTTCTTAATATATTAAGACCAATACAAACAAGTTAATGGTTTATATTTAATATCTAGAGTTAAACCTTTAACTCTGAGAGGACTAAAATAAGTGAATTGAAAGTTGATAGTAAATGAATCATTTGCGAAACCATATTTTGATGGAATGATTTAAGCATTTAATTTTTTTTTTCATATTGCAGTATTTTAAAGATGGTCTCAAAAATCTAAAATGAAGCTTGAAATCGTCAATAGTATAAATATACACTAATTAATGAAATAGATCTGACACAAAATGACCCATATTATTTTTTAGATCTACCATTCCTGTTCTAATCATTGGTTTTTAATTCTTATGGTGTGAATAGAATGTTTGGGGATTTTTTTTTTCAAAACATCAATATTGCTCTTTCATTTTATTTAGGTGATGTGACTGTGTTAATCGTATCAATTTGCAAATTGTCCAATCAATCAGTATTGTATCAAATCGTTTCGAAATTGGTAATTTAGCCTAAACTGTTAATAGTCACCGTATTGATGTTTGACAATTAATACACAAACCAAAGAAGAGATACAAAAAAAAACATTATTCAATGTTCTTGCAGCTTGTAAAAAGAATAGTCATTCATAGTAGTCACAAGTCTTACGTGAAGCCACAAGACACACCGAAAGCAGCAAAGAAGCAGTCAGGGAAGACAAAGTTGGAGCAGAACACATTGCTGCCAAAAGGTACAAGCAAAAATCTAGAACTCTGGAGGGGACGTTCAAATGGACATCAGCTGTGACAGAGAGAAAGATAGAGATAAATGAGCAATTTAGATAAATGTACAATATGTGTTCATTGTCTTACAAGCATGAGACTCACCATGACGGCCTCTTTGTACGCTTCCAATAGGATGAAAAGAACCCTAATCAAGTTCTTTTTGTGAGATTAATCTAGTGGGCTTTCATGTGAATTTGCCTGGAGTGTTGGTAAGTGTTACCTTTTCATAAGAAGCCACCCCCGCACACTTCCTTACTTCCTTCGCCGAGTTACTCAGTAACTCCGGCAATAAACATAACCAAGCAAGGCGGATAACAGTCAAAAGTGGACTTGTCTACCAAGCCCTTTGGACTTTGATTATTGTATAAAAGTAGATCAAATAAAGTTTAACCTGAATTCAAAGTCAACTTAAAGAATTCAACTGAAGTTGATATTAAACAAATCGTAGACTGACTCTGTTAATTGGAGTGTTTAATCGCTGCTACGATTAATCCTCTAATTGACCAACGAGTTGATGGACAACCATTTTGATAGTCAATTAATCTTGACCAAATATAATCCAAATTTTCTTTTTGAGCCTTTGAGCAGCAAAGTTATAATAGTCTTAGATTTTTCTTGGTAATTTGTTTTTTTTTCTTTTATGTTTGAATTCAGTTAGTTTTAATTTGTTTCTGGAGTAAATTTGCTGTTTGTTTCTTTACTTGTAGTTGTGTCGTTTTTTTAAATTATAGTTTTAATGGTAGTTTTAGTTCATACCTTGCGTTAGTCAATAGGTGCAGTTTTATAAAAAATACTTTAAAAGATGTATCAAACATAAGCCAGATTTTATAATAACTGTTTTATTTATCTCAGTTATTAAAATTTGTTTTTCAATTTAAGCTTTGTCCTTCAGTTCATTTTGGTTAACATAGACCTTGCTTAATTCTATATATCTATATATGTTATTTATTTTACAAAAAGATGGAAAAGTAGAAAATACTCTCTTTTCAAGTCATTAACTTTTCACGTTCATTTTGTTTAATGAAACCTAACAAAACAAAAAAGGACAACAAATAGTCAGGAAACGTGAACATTTGTAATAAATTAAAGTGGGATATTTGCAAACATCTGCTTTTCAAAACAGAATAGAACATAATTACCAAGTACATATTCACCCTTTTCACCTCAACAATGAATGACTTTTTAAAATAGATTTTTGGGGTTTTATTTCGATTTCCAGTTTCATTTTTTTGTAGGTGTCTTGATGACTTAATGTGACTTTTATGTGAAATTTTATTTGCATTTTTGGATTTTAATTTGATGTAAAGTACTTTACATCAAATGGATTGAGTTTTGCGAAGCCACCTGATGGTGTAGTGGTTCACTCGCCTGACTTCAGTGCGGGCAGCAAAAGACCAATAAAATAAGAGAAACATGAAACAAGGCAAAGAGCCACGGTATATACAAAATATGATCAGAAGGAAAGAGCCGCATTCATTTTGGCCGGGCGCCACATGCGCCTCGAGAGCCGCGTGTTCGCTACCACTCTTCTATACAAATAAATAGGCCTTGTCTGGTCTTATATATGAGTTGATTCGTCTTCCATTCACAAAATAACACTACCCATAGCGCTTATCATCACAAGGTAGCCAACTGTGGGTAGGAGGCAAGGGATGCCCAGAAATTGTGGTTGGATTGGATTGGATAACTTTATTCATCCCGTATTCGGGAAATTTTGTTGTCACAGTAGCAAGAGGGTGAGGATGCAGGAATAGGAAAGGCATTTTAGACATAAATAGATAGGTAATAAGTAAGTTAATAAATAAATACATGAATAAATATATAAATAAATAAGCATGTTGCTTGGCACATATATACATACACATAAATATACATGCATGCATACGGTAGGTCTTAACACTCAGCCATTTTTTTGTTAAAGAGCCTGACAGCTGATGGGAGGAAGGATCTGCGGAAGCGCTCCTTCCTGCAATGAGCGTGCCGCAGTCTATTGCTAAAGGAGCTTCGGAGGGACTCCACAGACTCATGCAGGGGGTGGGAGGTGCTGTCCATGATGGACATCATCCTGGTCAGCATTCTCCGCTCTCCCACTTCCTCCACAGAGTCCAGAGGACAGCCCAGAACAGAGCTGGCCCTCATGACCAGCTTATTCAGCCTGTTCCTGTCCCTCTCCGTGCTCCCGCATCCCCAAAAGAGCACTGCATAAAACACTGTAGATGCCACCACAGTGTCGTAGAAAGTCCTCAGCAGTGTCCTGCACACTCCAAAGGACCGTAGACTCCTCAGTAGGTAAAGGCGGCTCTGGCCCCTCTTGTACAGGGCATCTATGTTTGTGGAACAGTCTAGTTTGTTGTTGAGGTGAACACCCAGGTACTTAAAATTCTACACAATTTCAATGTGCCGTATCCTGGATGTTCACCTGAGTGGTCTGTTGAGGATTCCTCCGAAAATCGATTACCATTTCCTTTGTCTTACTGGTGTTGATGTAGAGGTGGTTTTGCCTACACCAGTCAACAAAGGCTGTGATGACTCCCCTGTACTCCAGGTCGTTCCCGTCTGTTGGAATATTCATTATTATAAATGTGTTTGCAATGCTTACTTAGGAATAGAAAGCCTTATTATAAACATGCTTACTATATTAATCAATATATTTACTTATTAGGAATAGTAATGCTCATCCTGAATGTGTAACAATATTAAACAATACATATGTGTTGAACGCTGTGCTTTTATGTTAGAGTTATTGGCATTAATAAAAGCCATTTTAATGCATGCCTTGCTAAAGTAAGGACTGGTTCACATCAAGAGGACAGGGCATGGAGAGGTCTCACAACAATTGCTCTTGGGAACTGCGAACTGTTTTCGGCTTCGGAGGACTCAGGACAGGTGCTCTTGGGAACTGAGGACTGTTTACGGCTTCGGAAGATGGACTCACAACAAGCGCTCTTGGGAACCAAGGACTGTTTTGGGAAGCCCCTCTTCGCTGAAGGGTTCGCATCGAAACTCGCTTGGGAAGATACGACAGGTCCTACGATTGTTTTGATAACTGTACAAAATTGTTGTGAGACTCTACGAATGTTTAGACTTCTGTGGGGCATGGCGTGAAAATCTTATGATTAAATTAGCGAAACGGACTTCGAGTTGTTAGAATGATCTTGGCCGGAGACGCGGATGGATGTATTCTCTCTTGCAAGAATTAAACAAAGATATGACTTCCGATGCCTTTTTATTGAAAGCTGAATACGGAAAAACCTAAGGATAAACCTACAATTGGATGAACCTAACACCGTCCGTCACTCGTCCAATAATAGCGGTGTCGTCAGAGAACTTCTGGAGGTGGCAGGTGTCTGTATTATGTTTGAAATCCGATGTGTAGAGGGAGAAGAGGAGTGGGTAGAGCACTGTGCCTTGTGGGGCCCCCGTGCTGCAAGCTACCACATCAGACATACAGTCCCGGAGTCTCACATATTGTGGTCTGTCAGTGAGGAAGTCGATGATCCATGCGGCTAGGTGATTCCTTACTCCAGCCTCTTCCAGTTTCCCTCTCAGTAGGACCGGCTGAATGGATTGGCCAACCAATCATAGGGCACAAGGAGACAACAAACCAATCATACAATTTTTGTGTTCTACTCTGCATGTTTTGGGATGTGGGGGGAAACCCACGCAGGCACAGAAAGAAGATGCAAACTCCACAAACCCTGGTTGGCTTGTTGTGGTGACATGTATTCTAAAATAAAATATTTTAGTGCTGGTTGGCTAAAGTAATCAAGATATTTAATATTAAAATGTGATTACAAAAAAACTACACACTGCCTTACTTTACTTCCTCCTTTTATGTTATTCTCCCTTTATGATGTTTAGCCACAATTAGATTCATGACCAATGTTCCCTCTAAGCTGCGTGCGTGCGCAATTGCGCACTACGTACTCGTCTTTTCCGCGCACAGCAACCATATGGAGCGCACAAAATAAAATCCAACCAATTTTTCCCCATGATGGCGCCGTTCACGCGGCAGCCCGTGGCAGTAGCTCTATCTACTCTTATGTTTTTCGTGTTTTACAGCCCTTCTATATTTTTTTTAATTACATTTTAATATTTCTTAATACATTCCTTTTTACTTTACTGTGCAAATAGAAGAACAAGCGGTGAAATCGGGTGAGAACTGTCTGAATCTGCTGTGTGTGTGGTTGTGTGCGTGCGTGCGTGTGTGTCTAGTATATGTGATCGTTTGTCTTCAACCTACACAATGGACTATAAATGGAAATTAGCCCTCGGCTACAATCTTACACATATATGTTCATTAACATGAATATAAATAGTGTGTTCATTAATATGTGCTATTCCTTATTAAATAAATCAAAGCAAAATCATGGAAAAATATTGCACATAAATGGAAACTTGACTATCTCAAGTGACACGTTCAGCAGAAAAGTCATTTGAACGAGAATGAGAAGTGAGAAGGACAGATGTGTAAAATAAGGTAATATTTAAGTCGGAGTTGTGCATATTCTAACCCTAACCCATGCATACTCAGACCCATACCTAGGGGCAATTTTAGAGTGTCCAATCAGCCTATAATGCATCTTTTTGGGATGTGGGAGGAAAACAGAGTACTCAGAGAAAACCCACGCAGGCCCAGGGAGAATATGCAAATTCAACAAGGGTGGACCGACCTGGATTTGAACCCAGGACCCCAGAGCTGTGAGGCCGACGCGCGAATCACTCATCCGCCGGGCCGCCCATTCATAGATATTAATCATTACATTTTATTATTACTAAATCATTTATGTGTAGTAGACATGCACCTGCTTATGGCAGGTGTGATACTGGTGTGTGCCCATAGCGAGCAACGATGATGTTGCTCACACTGGTACTCAGTGTGCTCAGGGAGGTTGTCTTTCTGCCCAGACAAACAAAAAATTAGAGGGAACATTGTTCATGACCTCATGGCTATTCATCCTTTGCACAGCCATTGGAAACACAAATGTAGTTCTGACCTCAGGTGACGCGGAGATCAGAATTTGACGCCACATGCACATGTCCTCATGGGAAATTAAGTCATCCATTAGGCAAAACATTACCGTTTTTGCCCACTGGTGTCCCTAAAATCACCTCAAAATGAAAGTAATTTAGTGTCCCTTTAACATTGAGGCCAGATGCTGTATCTCAAAAACGTTGGTCAATTAAAATGTTGTGACCTCATTTTTCATTTTTAATGACCCAAATTTAGTAAAGTCTCACTACTTTTATCCAGGAAGCATATTGGTTGGGGACCAGTGTAATAAGTGATTCATTACAATCATTCATTGGTTGGGGACCAGTGTAATAAGTGATTCATTACAATCATTCATTCATTTTCTGAATCACTGATCCTCACAAGGCCTCGCAGGGGATGCTGGAACCTATCCTATCTAACTGCAGGCACCAGGCGGAGGCCGCCTTTAATCAGTGGTAAGCCAATCGCAGGGCACAAGGAGACAGACAACCATTCACGCTCACAATTTAAAGTGTTCGACCAGCCTACCACGCATCTTTTTGGGATGTGGGAGAAAACCCACACAAGCCCGGGGAGAACTCGCAAACTCCACAGAGTGAGAACCGATCTGGAATCAAACCCTCAACCCCAGAACTGTGAGGCCGACGTGCTAACCACTCGACTCGATTAGTCAACATTTAATATAATAATTTGTGACAGCCCTATTGTTTACATTCAAATCAGTTGGTGTAACAAAAAAGTGTGTATTTATGCCTGCCTCCTTCTTGATTTAATGTTTTGAAACTCTTCAATGTCAGACGATGTAGCTGCAGCCATGTGAGCACCCGTTGAATACTCCAACTCGAGTTTCCTACGGTAGTCTGAAAATGATGACCTCTGCAACGTCACTTCCACACCCACATAATAATAATAATAATCGGACATAGGCCCTGTCGTCATCATCAACAACAAAAGCCTAATTGTCATCACACCCAGAAACTGCGTATGACGAAATTGGTAGTGCTTCTCCATAAGGTGCGTTTTCTCGGCAAAAGACCTAAATAAGTGATAGTTTCGGACTTGTAATTTGGCATTCTGCCGTTATGGATACATCGCATCACCCCCAAGCAAACCGACCCCCCCGAGCAGATCACTTACCTCTCACTGTCTTTCACCTACCTTCAGTCAGCCAGTAGGAGGCAGATCACCACCCAAACATCTTTTCATATTACCTCACCCCGAAGTTATTACACATAAGGGATTGTGTGTTGTGTTACCGCCAGTTTAGAGTTCTGATGGATGTGGGTAAAAACAGTCCTTAAGCCTATTTGTCCGTACTTTGTGGGACCTATGCCAGAGGGCACCAGCTGGAACATATTGTGACCAGGGTGGTATGGGTCCCCGATGATGTTCCTGGCTCTGCTGAGGTAACGAGGGCTGGCAATGTCTTCCAGTGAGGGCAGAGAGCAGCCGACACATGCTTCACTTCAGGCTCCAGGTGGTTGTCAATGAGGACACGGGATGATACTGCCACACCCTAGCCCAGCCCTGATGATAGTTACCCCAAATACACAACGTTAACGCAAGCAAGCGCTGTTTCGGATCAGCGTTTCTTGACCCACGGCTTAGCTGGGCCACACTGTAAAACTGAACATGTCTTCCTTTGGAATTCTGAGCTCAGACGTAACCAAGGTCATTGGACCAAAACTTCACATGCGCCTTTACTTCCTGTTTACCATGTCAAATAGAAGAAACACCCTGTGGCAAAAGCATGTGAGATGGACCAGAACAGAGGCGTTAGTGTTTCAGAGGAGAGAGAAAAGATAAGTGCAATGAGATAATGCAATTTTTCTCTCATTCGAAAGAGTTCTTCATCAGACTTCGAACATTCTTCTGCAGATTCTTCTGTCTTACCTGGTAGGAGCTATACTTTTATCCATTCAACTGGTGCTTTTTACAAGGCATAGCAAAGGCTGATTATCTGGGACATAGAAAGGAGCAGATCATCAAATATGTGGCAATACACACTGTAATCCTCGTTTTGGGTTCACCATCTTGCTACTTCAGAATTAGATTTTTTTTCTAACTGTATAATGTTCTGCTTCCTGTTGATTTTGGTTGTAATTCAATTGTTAATCACTAGATTACAGTTGTGAAATCATGGAACATTATTCAAATATTTGGCACAATAACATAAATAGACATTAGATTCATTTGAAATGGGAGAGTTGACACTGGGAAGTTCATTCGCTGCCAATCCCAGGCTTCCCAGTTCAAATGGAATCCCCGTTTGTTAGTGACAAAATCCAAAGAGCCACGTGATTGGACGTCTATGACTGTCAATAGTACTGAAGGAGTTAAGTGTTGTTTAGATAAGCATAAGAATGACTGAATTGGACTATGACAATACTTTCTGTTTTCATTCTTCTTCGATCAAAGCTATAAAGTGTCCAATTTCAAATAAAATGTGTTCTAACATTATAGTGAATGGGCCTACACTTATCTAACCCCCCTTTTCACCTTCTGATGGTGCAATATCATACAAAGCATTATTTGTGTACGTTTTCAAATCAGGCTTAATTTTACTCATGTATTAATCATTGGGGCGGCCTGGTGGATGATTGGTTAGTGCAACGGTCTCACAGTGGGGGACCTGGGTTCAAATCCAGTTCGGTCCACCTGTGTGGAGTTTGCATGTTTTCCCTTGGCCAGCGTGGGTTTTCTCTGGGTATGCCGGTTTCCTCACACATTCCAAAGACATGCATGGTAGGCTGATTGGACACTCTAAATTTCCCCTGGGTATGAGGTGAATGATTGTTTGTCTCCTTGTGCCCTGCGATTGGCTGACCACCAATTCAGGGTGTCCCCAGCCTCTGGCCTAAAGTCAGCTGGGATAGGCTCAAGCACCCCCTTGGGACCCTAGTGAGGATAAAGCGGCTCAGAAAATGAGTTGGGATGAGATATTAATTATACAGTCTCATTTTAGGACCATTATGGAGTTTGATGTGACCAATTATTTTGGATGTTGTTACCTCAAATTTACACTAGAGTACGCACTTAGATCTTGTAAAAGTTTCTTGCTCAGTTCCGCCTAGCACATGATCGTCTATTACGATAAGAACAGCCACATTGGACTTGGAAATCGTCTCATCTCATCTCATTTTCTGAACCGCTTTATCCACATTGGGGTCGCGGGGGGTGCTGGAGCCTATCCCAGTTGACTCCGGGCCAGAGGCGGGGGGCACCCTGAATTGGTGGCCACCCAATCACAGAGCACAAGGAGACGGACAACCATGCACACTCACACCCATACCTAGGGGCAATTTCAAGTGTCCAATCAGCCTACCATGCATGTCTTTGGAATGTGGGATGAAGCCAGAGTACCCGGAGAAAACCCACGCAGGCCCGGAGAGAACATGCAAACTCCACACAGAAAGGTCAGAACCTGGATTTGAACACAAGTCCCCCACTGTGAGGCCAACGCACTAACCACTGATCCACCGGGCAACTCCCTGGAAAGCTTGTTTTATTAATTAAAAAAACACACAAAATTCATTTTAGGTATGTATAATAGTAGAGACAAACAAAGCAAAAGAAAATCCAATAGCCGACAGTTCTAAATTCAATGGTTCACTCCATCGGGAATCTCCAAAACATTGAAAGTTGAGTGAACACTTTAAATTAACTGTAATTATGAGTGTCAATGGTTGTTCGTGTCACTGTGCTCTGCGATTGGCTGCCCATAGTAACTGGGATAGGCTCCAACTCCCCACGACTCTTGCGAGGATAAGCAGCATGGAAAATGAATGAATGAAATATCCGGTATGTCCAAGGAGCGGTGAGATAACATGGGGCACACATTTTATCAACATCGTTACTAAAGCCAATCAAATATGATTCATTCATTCATTTTCTGAACTGATTTATACTCACTGGGGTCACTGGGGGTGCTGGAGGCTATTCCAGCTGACTTCAGGCACAAGGCAGGGGGCACCCTGAATGGTGGCCAGCCAATCGCAGGGCACGAGGAGACAGACAACTATTACGTCCACACTCATACCTAGGGATAATTTACAGTGTTCAACCAGCCTATCCTGCATGTTTTTGGGAAGTACGGGGAAACCGGAGTTGCCGGGAGAAAATCCACACAAGCCTAGGAAGAACATGCAAACTCCACCGACCTGGGATCGAACCCTCTCATACCTAGGGGCAATTTAGAATGTCCAACCAGCCTACCATGCAAGTCTTTGGAATGTGGGAGGAAACCGGAGTACCCAGAGAAAACCCAGGGAGACCCGGGGATAGAATGCAAACTCCACACAGGTGGACCAACCTGGATTAGAACCCAGGACCCCAGAACTGTGAGGCAGACGCGCTAACACTCCCTCGCCGGGCTGCCCAAATCAATCAAATATGAGTACCCCAAATTATCCCCTCTTTCTCAATATATCATTAATACCCATTATCGTACGCACCTGCGCTCGAGCTTATTACTGTGTATGTTCATGGGTATAAATGACATCACAAAATGGCCACGCCTGTAAGATGTACATATTCGTGTGTTTAATCATGCTCTCCATTATCATAGTTGGAAATTGCTATTTTTTTAGAACCTTAGATTTTTTTATATGAATGTTATTTATATTTGTTTTTGTCCTGGTCTTTAAGAACCTGTTGTTTTTTTATGGGCTTTTACACCGTGTGTCTCTCCGGAAATCGGACGTAGTGATACCTCTCTATTTAGTCGGCCCTCTTTGACGTCCACGTCTTCGCCGGGTGTCCGATCCGTCCGATCCCAGCTTGACTGCCTGCCGGCCGGTCGCAATGTGTTACTCGCCCCCGCTCTAGAAAAAGGACAAAACACACCCGGGGAAAGAACTTACAGGAATGGCGGATGGCGCAGTAACTCTTAAAGGCTTGCGGGCTCAAATAGGTAAGGAAAATATTGTCTGGCGTTGTTTAGTTTGAGAGAGTTTTGCTTTTTGGCGGTGATTTGCAACGCGGTCAGATCAGCCCTCCCCCCGCCACCATTTCCACCAACACCGGGCTAGTAACGGTAGCTCTCCACTTCTTGACAATGGACCATAAAATGCGCATATTTGTCACCGATTACACTTTTAAACGTCATAAATATTACAATTTGCTGTTACGTCCCCACGAGGAAGACAACGATTTTTTTTGCCTGGATAGCACTCCTTGCTAATGCTAAATTGAAGTTGTAACGTTATCGTCCCAGCCGGTCAAGGCTGACGTTTATTCGGTGACATTATTTTTCGTGAGTTTTGTCAAATATGTCCCGATAAGTTGTCCATAGCAAGAAGTCACGAAATAATTGGGTTGCGACTTGCTAGTGCAGAGCTCGACGACGTAGCCGCTTTAGCTCATCCCATCAAGAAGTTATAGTTGGCTGTCAAATGGGATTTTTTTAGCTTTATTTTCTCGTAAACAGGAAACAACTTAATTACTATTTCTAACAGTCGTTTCTCGTCGTATCCTTTGTTAGCATGGTTAGTTATGTATGTTGACATACGGTATAAACCCCCTCCTTTATCAGTCAATGGTTACCATAACAATGTCTGACCTGAATTTTAGATAATGCATCATCATTGTCACAGATGCAGAAACAGCGGATCGGGAGCCGATACACTGATAAGGACTTAAGGGGGGGAGAAAAAAGACTGCTTACAGCATCTGATTATCAGTTTGCCACTTCCGCTATGTGCAGGGGCATGAATGCACATTTTGTTATGACTGCAGTTTGTGTGTGTGTGTGTGACTGCAGTTTGTGTGTATGTGAGTGTTTGGATAGAGAGTGGGTTAATGCAGTGTTTCCCAACCTTTTTTTGAACCGCGGCACAGCTTTTGCATTGAAAAAAAATCAAGGGACACCACCATCTGAAAATCTTTTGATTTAAAACTGTCCCGTATATCAACAATAGTCATTCTCATCAAAGTTTTGTCAACGGAAATCACATAAACCTCCAAAATTATTTTTCACACTGATCAAATGTCACCACAAGTTGTCTGCGGCCCCTGAAGAACTTCCAGTTCAAGTGATGCAAAATTAAGTATTGTAATGTTGGCAAAATTTTATGACTTTTCTCGAAATTTTACTCAAATCTCCTAATATTACGCAAAAAAATTGGTGCTCACAGACGTTACGTCATCAAAAGTTGATGCCCTAGAAACCAAACAACTTCCGGTTCATGTTAGAGAAAAATAAGCAACAAAATGACTGTTTTACAATCTGAATCTTGTAATAGTATAATCTATAATTTAATGTTCATCATATTTTCATTTTAACCTTGTAATAGTTCAATTTTAATCTTGTTATATTCATATTAATTTTTCACTCTGAATATTACATTGTATGACTTATTGCAATTTCCCGCGGCACACCAGTGGTTGGGAAACACTGGGTTAATGCGTATTCGGCTTGGGCGTGTTGGGTGTTACTCCTGGCAACAAGTGGCCACATTTAGTGCTGATATTCTTCCTGTTCCCCCCTTTTCCATCCACTCCTCCCACTCTGGAATCTTCATCCGCTCCGATTTGTGGTTTTATGAAAATAACGCAAACAATGAGTGAGAAGACAAAGGGAATTGATGCTTAAAATAATAATGTGAATAGTTTTCTTATGTACGGTACTCATTTGTGGCATCAGACCTTCGAGGTCACATTGGGATGTCAGGAATCTCGCTCATGTGCTTGTAGGTTTCCACAAAAATGCCAGCAAGGAGCAAACTACCCGGTTGAAATGATGACTTAGCGCCGCCGCAAGGTCAGCCATTCTTGCCAAATTATTAGCGGCATGACAAGTATTTCTGAAATGGATTCAACCATTGCAGTGGCTTTGGTTTCTCTCTTATTTGTTCTCTTGACTTTACTCAGTGAGTGAGAGAATGACTAAAATCCATCTGGAAGACTCCCTAGGGTTCTATCACCATGCCAGGATGGACTGCAAATAGCCCAGGCTTACCTTTGCATGACAAGGTCTGGGGTAATCCTGTAGATCTGGCAGTGTGTTTAAAAGTGTTCGTGTGGGATTGCCAGCAGGCAGCAACATTGCTAAATTGTGTACATGCCACAAAATGTGATCTCTCCTTTTTGGTCACAATATTTGGTCTGGACAGGCAGCAGATAATAACTTCCAGTCCTCCCAGTCAAAATGGGTTGAAAGTCTATCACTGTCAATGGATGTCCAAGTAAGATTGCCTCTTAATTTCAGTGAAGACACCTGCCTCTTTTGAGACCCTCCTCCACGGTCTAATCAGAGCACCTCAATTTGCACATGAATGATCATTTCGCTCTATGGTAACTTGTATTTGTTGATTTATTTTCGCAACCCAAGCTGTTCAGGCTGAGCAATAAACCATCTGTTGGCAACTTGGTGTAAAATAACTACAGTCTTCCCTCGATTATCGCGACTTCACTTATCGCAAATTCACTTCTTCACATTTTTTTTCTGCTATTAATCATTTTAAAAACATTTTTTTTAGTTCATAAAAATTTGAATATATATATATATATATATATATATATATATATATATATATATATATATATACATATATATATATATATATATATATATATATATATACATACATACATATATATATATTCTTTTTTTTAACTTCATGAAAATGTGAAAATCCAAATTCAAAGCCTCGCCATATCTTTGACCCCATTGACCTTTTTCTTCTTATATATGGCCTGCAAATTTGATTGAGTAGGATAATCTGTTGTCAATCTATCACAAAATTTGTCGCCATTTCATATTGCAAACATTCTGCAAGTTTGATAATGCTCATACCTGATACCTTATACCTGAGTTTTCTTGATCACAAAAATAAAGACAAACCGACATATTAAATCGAGTACTTGATACTTCCACAGGTTTCAATGTTTGGCAGAGGTAACAATCACTTGGCCAAAAATTGAAACCGTCTACATTTGGGGAAAAAAAAACAAAGTTCATATTTTCTTCCAGTAGAAGAACTTTAAAATAAATGGTTATATGAGAGGCTTAAAGCTCCAAGTAAACTTGGCAAAAATGATGTAAACCATAGTTTCATGGGTGAATTTTGTAAATATACACATTCATTTGGACAATCCCATAGTTTTTCATCAATGTTTCTTATTTTTATGAAATATGCTTATTTTATTAGACATCTCTATTTCAAAAGCTGGCAGACAAGCTAATGTGTGCCTCAATTTAAGCAGTGTATCAGAAAATGTTTGAACTTGCAGATTCTGTGATTGGACTCCTTTATTGCTGCTGTATTGCTTTAATTTTCAAAACATTTTTTGAGGTGCAATTCATTAATTGTAATTAACTACTATAGTTTTTCTTTATACTATTTTTAATATGAGAGTGTTCTTGATAATCACAAATTAATTCAATCCAAGAAGCTTGCTCAATCAATGCAACCGTGAGTCATCAGATTAGAGTTTGTGTGCTCTTTTTCATCCACACTGCCTCACGTAGCAACAGTTGCCCCGTTACATGTTGTTCTTCATCTATTTATTGATTCTCATCCCTCATATAATAAAAAAGAATATCAAATGAGTCGATATTGATGTTTTCCCCTGAAAATAGAGGACACAGTGACTGGCTGCTTTTCCAGAAGGATAATGTTGACTGCTTAGGGAAAGGTTATATACTCTAATTACAATACGTGTGAGTTCTCAGCTCATGTTTCACTGATCTCTACAGTGAACTTAGTTTCACATTGCAGACAAGAGCAATTCAGTACTTTTGTTGCACAATAAGATTTTCACAGTTCTATTCTACTCTCTAAGTCGACCAGAGCTCATGTACACTGAAAGTGAATAAAACCTAAGACCACATTGTATGGCTACAGTAGGAAGATAAATGAATGAAGTTGGGAACAGCCTTGTTTTCATATCACATGACAGATCTAATTTGCATCCTCGTCAGCAGTTGAGTTGTGCTGAGAACGCAGCGCTAAGAAATGCAGCTTGTTTCCTTCCTACTGCGTCTGCTGGGCTCCCTTTTTAAAATGATTTCAAATGACACTTTTTTCAACCTCTGAATCTTTGTTACGGCTGCATTTTTCACATGAATGGGAGGATCAGGTTTCAGGAGCTTTGACAGCTAGAGACATTCTATTAAAACATTCAAGTCGTTACTGCGTAGTAGAATTGTCCAATAAATTGGTCCTGTGGCAAATTTGTTGGTTGTCCGGCCTCCCTTATATGCTGTTGCTAAGGATTAGTGAAGTGTTGTTGTAAATAGGGCTGGCCCTATATTTTTTCTCCAGGCTAATCTCGACTATCTATATCAAGGGTCGGGAACCTTTTTGATGGAAAGAGCCATAAACAATTCATATTTTTTAAATGTTAATCCTTGAGAGCCATGCTCCGAATTTAAAAGTCAACATACATGAAAATGTGTGCCGTTTTTAGTCACTTCACCACTTTTAAAGTACAAAAGTCTATTATTTTGACAACATTGTTACGTTGTTGCTAATCAAGGAGTATCAATGAGAAAATCCATGCAAAAGAGTGTAATTGAAAAAAAATGATTATAAGGCGCTGGGGGTAGTGTCAATGCCATAATACCAACGTAACGCTCCTATTCCTGCGCTTTCTCACCGGCAGTTACCATAGTTTACCCCACTGGTTTGTGGAGAGCCATATGCACCCATCAAAAGAGCCATATGTGGCTCCCGAGCCATAGGTTCCCTACCCCTGATCTATATGATTAGTCTAACGATTATTTTTTGACTAATGTACTGATTATTTTTTGGGGTTAATTATTTCACAAAACCGTTTTTCAACACTTATTTAGATTATTAATATTTTTATTAAAGTAAAAAAAATAATGGAATGAACAGTCACATGCCGCTAATTTTCCAAGTCGATATACTCTCCCCCTCCAAATCATTTTGATTATGAAAGGCAAATTTAACACGTTATTTAAATGTTTATTAGAAATAAAACACACCAAGAGAATTCAAAACATTTACTGAACTTAATGTATACACAATCAAGTAAAACATGGTGGATAAAAAGCTATTAAAAATACACAATGAAGTCCAAACGGCAGCCAAACTATTTTGGTGCAAGTAGTTGCATTAGATTTATTCATTAATTCATCTTCCACACAAGGGTCGCGGGGGGAGCTGGAGCCTATCCCGGCCAACTACAGGCAGCAGGTGGGGTACACCCAGATTGAAACACTGGTAAGATTATTTAAAATATATCAATATACTTTTTCTGGCATTGGTTTGGAAAAAAATGCTTCCCTGCCTGATTCTTTTTGTGTATCCAGTGCCTGGAAGAAATAAAAATAATGTTTTAATATTGATACAAATTGGAGCAGTTTGTGCTATTTACCAACTCTGCCAGCTCAAATGGAATGGACGTCTAGCACCGCCAACGGCAACCGATGAGTTAAAAGACTAGTAGCTGATTTGTTTTGCAATACTAATTCTAATTAGATGATAATATATTATAAACATTAAATATTCATTCATTCATTCTTTTTCTGAACCGCTTACCTGACAAGGGTGCTGGCGCCAATCCCAACTGGCTTCAGGGACAAGGCCTGAATTGATGGCCAGCCAATCGCAGAGCATGAAGAGACGGACAACCATTTACACTCATACCCAGGGGCACATCAGCGTACAGTAATACCTTGAGATGCGATCTTAATGCCTTCTGGGACCGAGCTCGTATGTCAATTTACTTGTATCTCAAATTTTCCCCTAGAAAATATCTAAACACAAATTAATCAGTTCCCACCCTCTGAAAAAACACCAAAAAACACAATATTACAAGGGAAAAACATATTTATATTTGTTCTAATGCACCACCTATTCACAAAGGAACAAATACCTATCTAGTGGTTATGATCTTCAATACTAAAATGGGACATTACTCCGTACATACTTACCACAGAGTGAGTGGATGAGAGAGAGAGAGAGCGGGAGGGATGGAGAGAGTGAGACAGGGAGAGGGAGAGAGAGAGACTTGACGGATGCGCTCGTAACGTAACACTTTAAATTTAACTTAAATGAACTTAGATTACTATACACACTTAAAAATGTTTTAATCTTACGTTACACTAAATTTAAAGCTTCTTGTGCAATACCCAAGGCAAAGATGTTAATGTATTCCACCGCGGCTTTCGAGGCGAACTTCATGCTTCATACGTATTGGCAAGCCAGCTTAGTCACGCATACACTACTCATGTTTTTCGATTACAGTGGTACCTCGACATACGAGCACCCCGTTATACGAGCATTTCGAGATACGAGTAAAATTTCGAGCAAATAATTATCTCTAGATACAAAACGAATTTCGAGATACGAGAAAACCAGGTGGCCAAGACGTGAGAGGCTGTTTATGATTGTAGCGCACTGTCTTTTTTGCTGCATCTCTTTCGTGTATAACAGATATCTACGAGCACTGGGCGGAGTGTTGCTTTTTTTCCCCGTCACTCAGTGCAAATGGCGGAGCGATCGCTAATACGAGGAGTATATATTACTTCTCGCTGGCAAGTGGTCGTGCATTATCCTATTGTGAGGACATTTGTGTGCGTTATTTTCAGAATATTTTGAAGGGAATACAAAAGCAAACAGCCCATCGATAGTGAAAGCCCCCCTCTCTCTGTCCGTCTCTCTTTCTCTCCCCCTTCAAAATCCTTATAATTTTAATAGTTTTATCAAACGAGATGTACGTAATATTTTTTTCCACCGGTTAAAATCCGTTGAGTACAGCTTCTTATTTACAGTGATGAGTGATGGGATGTAGATGAGAGGTTTAACTCGGTCGACTGATATGTCCAAACCACCGAACACATCACTTATTTTCATGATTTTACACACTCGGGAGGCACAGTACATTATTTAAAGCCTCCCTGATGTCACGGCAAGATGTAAAAGTGTTCTGACGCCCGCCATACTAGAGGTAATGCTAACAAAAGCTACACTAACGCTACAAGTTACATTTAGTGTGATGATCACTCAGTAAATCCCTTAGAAGGCCAAAGCAACATTGCCTGCTTTTCTTGCCAAGATAAAAACTCTACATCTTAACATGGTTACAAAATGGGCAATCCTGAAGCTCTCCAAAGGTTGAGATCGAATGTGCAACATTACAATTGAGCGCTAACCCAAGTGTCCTCTTTCGCTTGTTCAGCTGCAGCTGCGCAGGCTGAAGCCGAGGAGCGGCGCGTCCAGGTCGTGTGTCCTACAGCTACGAACGCAGGAGCCAAAACTCAGAGCTGTCGGCCAGGTAAAGCACCCTATCGCGCACCTCAGCATAGCTTTACTTCCTTGCTTAATCTGAACCGTTTGGTGCGACGCAATCCAATTGTAGCCCCCCACTCTGCCTGGCTTAGTGAACAGAGTGCCTGAGTCATCACCTTATTACTTGACAAGCTTTAATGATAAACACCGGTACTCACAACTTGCTGCACAACTGTTACTTTGATGTATCAGTGTAAGCTGGAACCCACGGGAGTGTGACTTTTTTGTGTGCTTTCAGTTCTTGACGGGGGCGTGCTCCGAGTAGACGATCGATTGCGCGTTGCAAAGGAGAGAAGAGAGGAGGCAGACAGGCAACAAGGTAAGAAAAAACATCTTGTTCGGTATTACTTAAACGCACCACTGTTTCGCAAGGTTGTGGAAAATGCAAGCTTGTGTTCTGCTCGAGCAAACCTTCAATCATAGAAGTTGCTCTCGGATGTCAAGCCATGCTTTTTGAGGATTGGCTAACTGAAACTAATTTTCCCAATCGGGCCACCAAATCCAGAAGTGTGGTTTCTTGTTCCACAGAGAATCATGTTGTGGTCTTGATGACGTAATTATCGCATGCAGCTGCTTTTCCCATGAATGTCAGGCCCTGTACCCCCTGACACACAGTTTACGCTGATTTCCATACCAGAGTATACTTGAAACTAGTCCTCAGCGATATGATAACAAATTGTTATCACAATAAAAAAAGCATCAGTCTTTCGATAATTATCGTGATGACTATCACATCTTTTTCTTTTAAATTTGAAACTTCAAACTTCTGTGAATGAATAAATCAATAACTTTCCTCTATTCAATTATGAAAGTAACAGTTATCCTTACTTTAAAAGAGAATATAAAATGATTTTAAAAAGTATTTCTTTTCTGTTGTGCAATAAAGATAAGGCAACTCTCATTACACTATGAAGAGTAATGAATAATAAAACCTGATGAAATTTTGACAGGCGCGTTTATTTTTAAAAAATTGCCTTCAAACCAAAAGTTGCTATGCAATATGAAGTAGATAAAATAATCAAAAAGAAATTATATAAACATGCCTCACGTGGCCATTTTTAAAAAGTTGAATAAATTTAACCCAAGTTATAGATTTTCATAACATTTGCATAAAATGGGGAAACTCCTTGGTCAAGTAAAAAAGAATTACAAACGGTCCTGAAATGAGGAGAGTTGATTAAAATGCATTAAGGAACTTTTCAATAAGGCTGCTGTTTGTGCACAGGTATTTAAGAGGCATTAAGAAAAAATGACAGGGAGACTTAACTTGGATCTTTTAGTGGGTCGGCTCAGTGTTGTCCTGCATCTCATAATCTCTCATTCTGGCTCTGTTATAGCCGCTCTATTGCTTGCTAAAATGCTGTTTGTTCCTTACCATCCTCTTCATCTACGTAACATAGAGTTGCCCCCGTTCTTTGTGGTGTAATTGCAATTTAAATCTCCAATTTTATCGAAAGTTTTATTTTTGACAAAAGTTATTTGACGATAATTATCTTTATTGTTTAATCGCCCAGGTCTACTTGGTGACTTTTTGCATATTTTTACACAACTGTAATCCAGTTTTTCATTTTGCAGTGTTGTAGTTCACCTCCAGTTTTTTTGCGATGAGACAAATGGCAACCGGACTGAAAAGTGAAAATGCTGTCTTTTTGTATGCCCTCAGCTTTACGTGAGTCTCAGATAATGGAGCGTGAGCGCAAGGCAAAGGTGCAAGTAGAGCGTCAGTTGGAGGAACGTCAGAAGAAAGCTGTGGAGCAGCGAAAGAAGGAGGAACAGAAGCGCCTGGCTGTGGAGGAGAAGAGGAAGCAGAAACAAGAAGAGGAAAAGGTAGCCACACCATAAAAGGCCTTTGCAGAAGGAATGATACCCATATAAACAATTTTTCCCGTAACGACGAAATTTTTCATATTTTATTTTCTGACACCCAGGAGCATTATGAAGCAGTGATGAGACGGACGTTAGAGCGAAGCCAGCGTGCCGACCAAAGACAGAAGAGATGGTCCTGGGGTGGATTGTCAACAGACTCCGACAGCCGAGCGGGTAAGGGCTGTTTTTTTGGTTTGTGCTATTAAACGCTTCCATCAATGACCACTCTTTCGTAAAGCCCCACAATCACAAGGTTTTACACACTAATTAGATGATAGAATCTGATCAAAGAAGATTAAAAAAAATGATAGACACTCGTGCAGTAAATATTGCATTAAAATTCTTCAATAAAGTAACCAATGACGTAATCAAAGATAAGATAGCCTAGGGCACATGTCTCAAACCGATTCCGCTGAGGGTCGCAGTGGGTCCTGGTCTTTGTTCCAACCGATCCAGTTCCGACATTTTAACCAATCAGGTGTCTTCTAAAATAAGTAGCACCTGACTTTAATTAACTGATTACACTTGCGAAAGGTATCCTCTTGTTGAGTTGGAATGAAAACCTGCACCCACTGCGGCCCTTTGAGGACCGGTTTGACACCCCTGGCCTAGGGCGCATAACTCAATGGAAAACAGTAGTTGAGACTGGTTGTCTTTATCGTGGGTCAGAGGACGAAGGAACTCTCGAAGAACATGATTGTTCCGAGATTTTACCATTAAAGGTTAAAATTACCATAACACGGTGCAAATGAGTGAGAAATAGAGAGCGCTCTACAAGGAAGCATCGTGGGTTCCATTAATATTGGATCTTGGGCACATACTGAATGCTAAATATCTTGCATTTTAGAATCTACAAGCGAGCATACCGGCTGAAAAACTTATCTTCTAGACATATTAGAACCAGAACTTTTTTTCTGGTGTAGTTTTGGTCAGAGCAACAAAACTAAACGGATGCTAAAACTCTCCTTCCTTTACATTTCTTCCTGGTACTGATTTAAGATTCATGGCCAACAGTGAAATAGGATTAAAGCAGTGTTTTGCCAATTTGTGGTTTAAAATTTGTGATTAAAAAAGGGGAAGTCCAGTCTACTGAATTTATTAAAGTACCCCGTGAGGTGATAGTGGGACTTTAAACAATAGTGCCTGATTTTTTTTTAACTCAAGCCCACAAATCCTTGGCATTACAAAAATATCTGTTAAAGTTGGATTTTAACTCAAAACTCTGCGAACAAAGAAAGACTTGATAGCTGCCAAGCAATGTTTACCATTCCACCGTGCCAGGAAATGAGATCACCAGGCATCATGCGTGTTATCAATCCCTGCTGAGAGGTTTCTTTCACCACAGGAGACTCTGATTCCTGCTCCTCATCGTCAGTAGCTATAGTAATTGCTCCTGCCTCACCAGAGAAGCCACCAAGGACTCGAGAAGGTTTTCTTTGCAATTTGCCTGCTGGTTTAAATCCGCAGCATGGGCACAAATTGGTGCTTCCTAGTTTACTCGGGTTTTTACTAGACCCTGAACTTTTCACACCTTCTGCAGCCTAACACAAATGGATGAGTACACGGCGCCTCTTTCAGTCTGCTTTCTGCGGGCAGTGAATGTTGTCTTAGGTCTTGAACTCATTCCCCCTTTTGAGCAGGGTGGGGTCATTGGGGCTACTTTGCATGGAAGCCCAGTGGTGAGACTGAACTAATAATGTCACTTTGGGTTCTGATCAAGCCTTATGCTGGCTACTCAGTCTACTGCACTAACTTCACCGCATGATGTTAAAGCACAATGTAGTGGTTGTTGTTTAAAAATATATACATATATTTTTAGCATGAATTGTCACGTGTGCATTTGAAGATTTGATTGTAATGTAGAAAATCTGACCAGAATGACAACATGACCGGTAGCAAAAATACTGCCTTTTTACTGATTAAAAAAATAAAAAGGTGAATACCTAAATATGTGAAGCACTTCATATGCATTTTTTGAATACCACTCGGACAATAGTCAATCAATCTAAATATGATCTTGATGAAGGCAGATATTTTAGGAGCCACCGCTGTCATACTACATCTTTTTAGCCATTATGTATTTAGAATTTATGTGAAACTAGTTGTAAAACCTCCCTTTAGAGCCTCCCACATTTAGCTACCTGTCGTTGAATCCTTCCATTGTGTGTCCTTCCTCCTACCTACTAGTAGACAAACGCTCTACATCCACCACCAACCTCAAGCCAGCATCAGAGGCTAGCATCAGTAAACGCCTATCCTCCTCCGCCACCCTCGTCAAATCCCCTGACAAAAGTAAGTTTTGTGTTCCTCTTCTCCCTAACCCTTCCTTGTCTAGCCTCTTCTCTTCCTTGTACTTGTTTTGTGATGTCTTGTAGCTGTTTGACCAATAACAACTTGATCGTGAAAAGAAACAAAACATCCAACTACATTGTCCCAACTGTGAAGTCATACTTCCTGACTCACTCATCCAATCAGGAATCACAGACACCTTTAGGCTCTCACAGACAGTCAGATTAAAACTCTTGAAAGAATGCCCTTAACGCAGATGCACTTAGGGGTGTTTGTAAGGCCTTTTTTCCTAAAAGTAGCTTCAAAATGGTTTATTATCAGTAAAGAGGTTTGTTTCAAATCTGCTAAAGAACAAAAGTCTAAAATATAAATTTTATTTTTGAGTTGCTGATAACTGATAGCATGCTGGCATGACATCTGACTCCATCTTAAGATATTTGAGGCAGACCAGATATAACGCGATTACTGCACATGTCCAAATGCATGATTTGACTGGAGTACCATTCAATTTGTAACAAGGGGCCAAAGTCACCTTTGAGTATTGTCATCATTGTGTCCCAGGTTTTAAATCCAGGAGTATGTCTTGTAATCGTTTGCCTCGGAAAGACAGTGCTGCTAAAGAGGAAGGCAAAAAGCTGCCGTTGGAGCCGAAAGGTGCCTTTTCCCCACTCATCTCTGTTCAATGCAATTACCTCACCACTGGGCTTGAGCCATTTTCGACAGATTTGATCCCTTGGTGACTTCTTTTCCCTCCAGCTGTAGCTAAAAACCCTCCTTCAAAGATAACAACCATATAACAATACGACATTGCTTAGCCAAATGTGCTAATTACAAGAAAAATCAATGTGAAAAAGACTTAAGGAATTAGCAAGTATTTGAAAATTACTTTTTGCCTGCAGCTTTGAAAAGCTAAGCTGTTTTTTTTACCATCCATGTCCCAGAACCGTTTACAATGGCGCCTATGTGCGCCTCACGTCTCACTTTTGATGATCACCAGTTTGGTATCAGCTGCCGTGACGCTCGCTTATTCACACAAAGACCATATCTGCACATGACCCATGCAAAAGTCTGTGTGGGGATGTTGACTCTCTTCTTGTGTCTCGTTGGCCGTGACGTTGCGCTCACGTCCGTAGGTGCTTCCGTGAAGAAGAGGAGTTGGTCCCTCACACGAGTAAGTGTTGGCAGAGCACAGACTCCTGCCAAGGCTGTTAAGGGGACAGCAGACAATCAAGGTGGCTAGCATGGAATAATCAGTCGATCACTTTTTTCGCCTCATGGCTGCCTCCGTCTTCCATCGTCTACTTTTTTGGGGGGCTCGGGTAACAGGCATGATGCTCTTATGTAAATAGCATGATCGATCTGAATCTGGAAGAGCTTTTGTGGGGATACACCTTCATTGGTTTTAAGCATCATAAAAGTACATCGCGTTTTAACTGGGTCTACGTCATTTTTGGGTTGATGTAAACTCACTTCCTTCCCCCCAAAATCTCACAAACGCTAACATTTTTTAGGGCTACTCCTGATTTCGATAAGCTGCTTTAACATTAAAAATGCTCGCTTTGTTAACCAGATCCTTTTTTTCGCTCTCTGCTTCTGGCAACCACCGCTCACCCCTCGTCGTCGTTTTCGTTATGGAATTGTCCACTCCAGCAATGGTCTTGTTGTATGTCCACACTAACACCATGTATTGTTTTTGCAGTGTCACAAAGTGTAGATTGTGTTCTTCCTCTACAGATGACGTCTTCCTAGCTGGATTTAAGATGCAATGCTTGCGCATCAGTGCCATCCCATCATTGCACCCACAAGTGCACCAAATCCCTTGAAGAGTGCCACTGTGCAGTCTGTGTATTAACCACCAAAGCTTTTGTTTGTCCTTTAGAATCGACAGCTTGCATTGAGGGAACACATTTGAAGCTGAATGATAAATATCTTGTTGTATTTTACATCGGGTAGTTTCTTAAGAGGATCAATGTTTTTACTTGAGATGGGCTGGCAGGGAATGATATGTTAAATGGACAAGTTAAGATACATTTTGGGCTTTGATCCAAATTAGGATGTCTTGACCTTGGGGGTGTTCTGCCCTCTGCTAAGTGCCACACGCAAGTCCTTATCACTGTTCTTTTAGCCTCTTAATTCCTTTCTGCGTAGTAGCAGGCCGCCAGCACTTAAATTCTAAATAGCATCTGTCAGTAGCTTATGTCAGGCCGCTCGGTGAGAAGCTCCACCGAGATGTGCAACTCTGCCACTTGAGCAGCGAGCACATTTTAAGATCCTGCATAGGCCATGTAATACAGGATCTGTTTTTACATAGAATATATTTTTTAACACAAAGCCCAGATAACAAAAACCAAACACTTAACGAGCAATTTAACGTTAAATTATTCTTTTGTTTCTGCACATATTTTCAGCTCAAAAGGCATTCCACTTAGAAACAAAGTGGCTTTATTGGATCTTTTAGTCACAACTCAACACCTACAATTCTTTGTTTGAGTTTTACTTTTGTGGCAAGTGTGCTATCAGCAGCCTCAGTACTTGTCTGGTTGAATTTGCGATTACTTCAAGTTACTCTTGAGGACAGTTGAGGTTGACTTGGTGGACATGGAAGGTTAACGACTGTAGTCGTGTTTTCTGTCTTTCTTAACACTAATCATATTCATTTGGTGTTCACTAATCGTCCAATGTTTTCTCTCCCTTGAGCATAACCGCATTTCCTTAAGGAACCATTGATTTGACCACTTTGTTGACTCATCCACCGTAGAAAATGTAGTGCTCTGTCTTAGTACTCTTACATTGCTTTAGTGCCTTCTCATCAAATGATTTCATTGACTCCATGAAAGGAAAGCGCTTTGTGAGAAGAATGAGACAAAACTTTTTTTGTATGTTTTTGATTCTCTCCTGTTGGTTAAATCACATGGTGACTTATCTAACTCACATTCCCCATCCCTGCTGTCCCCACCTCCCTTTATGAATGCTCTTTCGCCCCCCCATCCCCTCTCTCTTTCCTTGTCCCTTGTGCTCTTTTTGTTTTGGGTTTCATTTTTCGGTGGGCTTGCTACGTAGCTCGCAAGCAACCAACTTGCACAGCGGACGGAGGGGTCTTTAGTCGTCTGCTCACTCCCACCCAGGCTTCAATAGCTAGGAGCAAGAGTGCTGCTGCCCTTTCCCCTGATGGAACAGATGCTCCAGGTAACCCTGCCCCCTAACAGAGGAAGGTTCTTCACGCTTTTCTCATTTATGCCTCCTTTCTACTGCACTGTACCGGAAAGGTCTTTAATATTAAGTAGAGCTGTGAAGAACACAAGTCTGTATGTATATAACGAAACGTGTGGTAGTCGAGCAGCTTCTCCTTGTGGGTCATCTTTTGAATCCATTCACAAAAGGGAAAATTGTTTGTTGGATACATTTTAAGTCAATCTGAATTGTTAAAACTGGATCGTCTATTGCAGTGGCACGGGATTTGTAAGCGATCAATGTTAATGTGGGTAATGAAGATTTATTTTGACATCTTATTACTGCTTATTAACTTCAGTGTCTTAGACAATTGAGAGAATGGAGGGGAAATGTAACTGCTGCCATTTTCTTTTGATGCCATGAGGACAGACTTTGATGTAGACGGTTGGTGGTGTCTTGCCATTTTGATCAATAATCGCAAAATTAATTCTTTTGGGCTCATTTGCATGATTAGCTATTGACTGATTTTTTTTTGGGGGGGGGGGTCTTGATGTTGGTGTAACAAGCCCAATTTGTTTCCAGTATTGATTTTGGTGACTTGAGAATTCCGCGTGAAACTGACGAAAAACAGGCACCCTTATCATCCATTTTTTTGAAACAGTTTCTGCCGAGCTTAAAAAGTCTTAAATCTGAAATTTACTAATATGTAAATTGCAAATTGCTTTTTAAAAAGAAAAAGTATTACATTTCGTCCAAGAGATTCCAAATCCCCAAATTTTAAATTATAATTGATTGTATACAAAAAATGGGATGTTCTCTAGTGACTGATTATTTGAGTGTCTGGTTAACTGGTTAAGTGTATGTAAGGTTTTCATTTGAATTAGAATTTACTTCTGCTCAAGTTTGTTTTAAAAAGGTCTTAAATTTCTCTTGATCAGACCTTAGCATCCCTGTTTGCAATCCTTTTATTCTTACCGATGTTCAGTGCAATCAGGTTTTCCTGATTATGGAAATGGGAACAAATCATGCTGGTGTCAGCCAACTGTTTCCAATAGACTCGAACCCTAAATATTAGGACAAAAGTAGACCCATGTGCGAAATCACACATGGTTCCGCCTCCTCAACTTGCAGATTTTCTCTAAGCTTCTTACATGTTGTCAGAATGAAAGCTTTATGCTTCTACAGGTGTTCAGGCACCAAGTTCTGAGACCTGCCAGTCTAGGTGGCTCTTTTCCTCTAACAATATACTCATAGAGCCGTCCGATGGTGCAGGTGGCATGGGATTCATTCCCAGTCGGCGGTGTTGTGAATGCGAGTGCGAATGCTTGTCTTTTTCTATCCAAGCCAGTCTAGACCACACTTCAGTCTAGGGTGTAGTCCTCCTTTTTGACTCAAGTCAACTGGGATAAGCAGTGTTGAAAATGAATACTAGTCAGTGGTGGTGCCTGTGGTTCACCACTTAAATAATACAAGACAGTATTTAAATGTATGTGGTTAAAGTAGATGCAAAGGTTCTGCTTAGTAAGTACAGTCCATGTTTTGTTTTAGAAAGCGTATCGAATCTGCAACAAATTACAGCTGTATAGGTTTTTAGTTGTGACGTTTATTGACCAGCCATTACATACCCATTAGCCAATTATGGATTGTTTGCTAAGTATGGCCCCGTGGAAACATAACCCATCTGCAGCAGACTGCAGTGGTCAAGATGTAGTCCGCGCCTCTTTAATGCGGATTCAACGAGAAGACACTTGTGACTGAGCTTTGGCAGCGAGAGTCCTCGAGGTCGTCGGATTATCATTACTAATCCCTCAGCCTGGCACAGAGAGTCGATAGTTATCTGACAATAAGATGTCCTGTGGAAACCAACACTTGAATGAAAGCTGCCGTCGTCATTTGACTGCTCAGTATCGATGTCTAAAATTTGTAGGGTGTTGGCTTTGCCAATTGTTCTCACTTCCATTTGAAAAAGATAGAGGAATTTATACAGGTGTTAGCATTGGCATTAAGTAGGCTTTTATTCCACTTAGGTTTAATTGGGGCAGATTAGTGCTATTGCAGTGCGAGAGGTCACACAACATAGAAAGACATTTACTTTGATCGTCACAAGAAACAACAAATCTATGGTGGATGACAAAATTTACCTTATTAAAAGTGCCAATTTTCTAAAATATTCTTAATCTAAATGCCTTTTCAATGAGTTATGACCGTGGTCACACAACAAATTTAGTCCATATGTAGAGTCCCCACTACATACATACATATTTCCTTGTGCTTTAGTGGCACGTACTAATAATTTCAATTTTTTGCGACAATCACAAACTACAACATTTTTCTTAACACTGAAAATAATATCCTAATATTGGAAATGTTTGTCAGTGTTTCTGTTTTAGTTGTTGTCCATAAACTCACACCCAAACATGTGTGTTTGGTTTTCCCTCAATTACTTGTGAAAAACAATTTCAACTGTTGCTTGCTTCAATGCTACATTTAACAGATTTTTTTTTTTAATTGGTCCCGTTAAAATCAATTTCCTAACCTTCCATTTTTTTTACTGTCATCCGCACCTCTTTGTTTCTAATTTTTTCCCCCCCTTTCTACTCCCTTTCTTGTTTATTTCTTTCCAACTTTTGCTCTTTGTTGCTTCGCTGCCCAATCCGGCTCGCTTGTTGTGCTTGGCCCTGCCGATGACTGTGTCCTTTACCAGAGTGTCACCTGTGTCCTCGCTCAGCCTCCGCCGCCCCTCTCCACCCACCGCGCGGGCCCTTGCGCAGCCGCAGCATCGACCGGCAGAAGAACGGCATGACCACTTCCGTGTCAGCTGACGGAGCCCTCGATCCATCGTTGGTAAGACCATCCTTTCAATCCATTGATTTAATTTAGAGTGTAGACCTGAAGCAGCATTTTTTTCACCAAATGTCAAAAGTCAAACAACTTCCAGTTCACGTAACCTAGAAATAAGAATGCCACTGTAACAAATTGGGTTTCGTGTAGATTCTTCATGTTGTAATGTTGATGTGTTGGGTGGTTGTTTTCTGGGCTGTCCCTAACGGCATTGTGTGTCTGACTGGCGTGAGAGAGGGAGGGTTTGGCAAAATGGTTTTGTTTTGTTAACGTCACAGTGGTCATGTTCCATGCTTTCGTTTTCAAATAAAACAATGAGAAGTCTAACTGTACACCCTTCTCTCAGCACTAATAGTAAATACAGTAGTACCTTTCATTTATTCATTTTCTGAACCCCTTATCCTCACAAGGGTCACGGGGGTGCTGGTGCCTATCCCAGATATCCCAGATAACTATGAGGACCACCCTGAATCGGTGGCCAGCCAATCTCGGGGCACAAGGACACGACAACCATTCACACTCTCACTCATACCTAGGAACAATTTAGTGTTCAACCAGCGGTGCATGTTTTTGTGATGTGGGAGGAAACCGGAGTACCCGTAGAATACCCACGCAAGTCCGAGGAGAACATGCAAACTCCAGTGAGGCTGGACCTTGGATCAAACCCATGACCCCAGAACAGTGAGGCCGACACGCTGATACAGTGGTACCTCTACTTACGAAATTAATTCCTTCCGGAGGTTTTTTCGTATCTTCAATTTTTTTTTTTTTTTTTTTTTTTTTTTTGTAACTAGAGGTATATTTTACATTTAATTACTACCATAATTTGCTCCACAATCTTTAACACTATCCCCAACATTTTTTGGAAATTATAAAAAAAGTATCCGATTCTGTATGAAATGTTTGCGAATGTATGGGGAAAAAAAGAGCAAACATAGAAAACTATTAAGCCATTAAAATGATGCCACAACACCGATCCAGGCACAATTGAAAGCACCTCAGTTAAAAAATTCACATGGTGCCATTTGGCCTCGTGATGCTCCGCGTGGTGCATTCCAGGGTGCAAGGGCTGCGACACTGATTGTAAAGAGTATTGCATGAGGCTATCTAGCTTGGGTGTTATTGATAGGTGTAACAAGTGAGTCTGCCTTGCATGCTGGATGCAGAGTGAAGTCTATGGTCAGTGTTGCAACATTCCCATCTTATATTTATATGCTATACCTCCTTTGATGATTCATAACTTGGAACAATAAATTACACATCAAAGCGTTTTGCAACTTGAGATATTAGGGGCATTTATAATTAGAGGTACAACTGTAACCTTTATATATATATATATATATATATATATATATATATATATATATATATATATATATATATATATATTTATATATATATATATTACTTGTGTTATACAAAGGCTTTGGGATGAAAAATGAAGGTTTTTTTTTTGGGAGATGTTAAGCACAAGGCCGCTCCTTATATCATGGTAACGTGTACAAACGGACTACCAATAGATACATTTGCCAGTCAAAGTACTTTGGACGCAAATGACAAGGAAATGTCGTTCCCTAACCCTATTCAGCACAATGTTATATAGCGCCACTTGGACGCGACATCTCTCGCTGCTGTAACCTTTCAGTCATTCTGTGAGGCTGTGAAAGGACGCGTTGACATGGCATGAGACAAACTGGTGGCCTGATTACGGCCAGATCGGTTCATGCAAAGCATACTACACCCTGAGCCTTAGGCCTTTCCACTTCCCTTCTCTTTGTGTCTGCTTCATTGTTGAATGATTGGTGTGCAGATACATTTAGGACTTTCTTCCAAATGAATCTCTGTGTATTATGTTCAAGCTTTTCTTTAGCAACCTACCAAATATTTATCTCGATTATGAAGCAGGCAGCCTTTCCAGAGCTGGTAACTTGAGCTAACATGTTTTATTACAAGTGCAAATGTCTCATCATTGCTGGTGATGAACCCCTTTTTGTGACAAATGTAGCTCGCCTTTCTGAACGGCATAGAATGACATGAATTTAAGTTCAAGTATAGGTTGCTGTGTGAAAGACAGTGTAACTCTAGTTGTTGTGAATTAATGTTCCACCTCTGCTGTCTTGGGGGGGAAAAAACAGAACAAGCAGGAAAGACCATTGACCTCGCCCGGGCGGCAACGCCCACCGTCTCCATCCATCCCTATGGTACGCAACCGCTCGCCATCCCCTGCCCCGAAACCATCTCCTAAGAGGGCACCTTCCCCAGGAGCATCAAAGTAAGATGCCAACTCCTATTTGAGTGAACGTGTGTCAGTTATATGAAGTTAATGACCACCATGTTTTGTTGTGACAGGCCAAATTCAAAGGCGCGGCCGCCCTCACCTGCAATGAAACATTCCCAAAATACTCAAACACCGTCAGCGAAGCCCCCACCCATCCAGAAACCGGCTCTCACCCCACCAGGCCCCCCGACACTGCGAAAGAGGGACTCCCGCTCTAAGGACATGTTGTTACCACTCCAGGCTGGGTCATCACAGTCCTCTGACTCAAGCAAATCCAAGGAGAAAGACGGTGAGTATGAAAACACACTAAAAAAATATCTTATTGTTGTAACGGACTATTCTGATTGTTGGAAAAGGCTGTACAAGAATTCTTAATCATGACGTCACAACAAATAGAAGCATAAAACCTCATTTCATTGTTTTTAAAGTGAACACAAAACTGTCACTGTCTTTAACTGCCTCTGGTGTGTACTTTATTTTGTGTCTGGTGTACAGTGATGTGGCAGTAAATCTCAGTAGAGCAGCCCCTTCAAAATCTCAGCTTTTGTCACTTCCTGTCCCACATCATGCACAGTGATGCTGCCACCGTCTGGTTAAATGTTGTCTTTCAATAGACCAAGTGCAGAGGTTCTTAACCTTGTTGGAGCAACCGAACCCCACCAGTTTAATATGCACATTCACCGAACCCGACTTTAGTGTAAAATGTAATATGTTCTTTTTCAAATTGAACATATATAAATTCGTCGCAGCACTGATTGACCAAACAATGTCACGTGATCATCTGCAGCCACTGATGGTCAATTGGGGCACGTTATCGTGAATAGACATGATGAGTCGATGTGTCTTGAACTCCGTGGCAGAGGGTCCACCGAACCCATGAGCCCGACTCACCGAACCCAGGTTAAGAACCACTGATCGATCTAGTGTTCCCTAAAATTGGATTTTCCGAGCAGTTACACTTTCTGGGCAAGCAAAATTAGATTCAACTTTTTTATTTTATCTTTTGTGTGTCAGAATTCCATCAACATAGTCAAACTGATACTTTATAAGTGATTTCACAAATGTCAATTAAAGTCACATTTCATTTAAACATTTTTTTAATATTAGGTAGAGAAAAACAATATACTATAGGCAATTTTATATCACGGTGTTACACGTTTTATTTTTAATTGGATTGATTGAATGATAAGAATGAAAAGTGGCAGGCAACTTGTCCTGTTGCTCCCTCTTCTTTTTCATATGTCTGGGCATACAGACAACCTCCCTTAGCACACGGAGGACCAGTGTGAGCAACATCATAAATACTCGCCATGGGCGAGTAGTTAGCGTATTGGCCTCACAGCTCTGGGGTCCTGGGTTCAAATCCAGGTCACGTCCATCTGTGTGGAGTTTGCATGTTCTCCCGGGGCCTGCGTGGGTTTCCTCTGGGTACTCCAGTTTCCTCCCACATTCCAAAAACATGGTGCCCTGAGATCGGCTGGCCACCGATTCAGGGTGTCCCCCGCCTCTGGCCCGGAGTCAGTTGGGATAGGCTCCAGGCCCCCCCGTGCCCCTAATGAGGATAAAGCAGTTTAGAAAAAGAGACTTAAATTTAAAATGAATCAATTTTTTTGTCGCACAGTTTTCCTACTAATGGTGTGTAGTTACTGATATTTAGCAGAAAATATTTTGTCTGTGTATCGTTATAAGGATCTCGAGCCTCCAGCAAAATAAAACAGTTATTCCAACCTGTCTAATTTTACATTTAACTCAATCAAATTTGAAAAATCTTTCAGATTCTAAGACCGGAACCAACTCGGCGGCCGAGGCTGCCAAACTCTTGGCGGAGCACCGCAGACAAATGCGGGAGCAGAAGGAGAAAGATGAACTACTCAGAATACAGCGCGAGGAAGAGGAAAAGTGAGTTGAATATTTCCGCAAGAGCACCATTATCGCTGGTGTTGTCTCATGACCAAGGTCAATTTGAAAGTCAAGGATGAAAAAAGAGTTCTTTGGTTCCCGGTTCTAGGCTCAGGAAAGAGGAGGAGGACCGTCTCGCAGAGGAGGCTCGGCTGCTGCGACAAGAGGAGGAGAAGAAACTGGCGGAGGAGAGGAAAGTGAAAGAGGAAGAGGATGCCCAAAGAGCCGAGGAGGAGCGAGAGCGACTGGAGGCCGAGGAAGTTCTGAGGCAAGCTGAGCTGCAGAGGGAGCGGGAGGAGGCCGAGGCCAAAGCCCTGGAGGAGGCCGAGAGGGTCCGCCAGGAACGTGACCGCGTCATGCAGCAAAACCAGCAAGAGCGTATGGAGAGAAAGAAGGTACTTAGTCAAAACGCAATCAATCGTAGAAGATCAATGGAAGTGAAATACGATGCATATACGTTACAGAGAATTGAAGAAATAATGAAAAGGACTAGAAAGGGAGATGGAAATGAATTTAAGGTGAGAACGTTTTGCCTTTTTTTTAACAAGCATTATGTAAGAATGTGCTTTTCATGAATCAGTATTGTCACTCTTTATGCAGAGGGATGATGATAAGGAGCAGGATGACGCCGAAGACGGCATGGACACGATGAGCTTTGAGGCAAAAGGTACCTAAGTTTTTCATCATGACCCAAATTGACATATCTCTTGTAAATTTGGTTGTAAAGTGTCCTTCAGTGTCTTGAAAGACACATTAAAATGAAGTGTATTATTCCAATTCTAAAAGGTTAAATGCGTTAACACTTAGCTGTTTTTCATGATAGGTGAAGCACACATGGGGGACATTGGCATGGAAACACACAACTGTGACAATGGAGTGGGAAAAAGAGAAGAGCCTATTGGCTGCCTGAACGGGAGAGACGAAACGGACGACAAGGAGAACAACAACGCCCCAGAAGAGACTCAGGCTGTCAGGTAAGACCGACAGAACCATGATTCCATTCCTTTGACGTCCCTAAAAGACATTGGCTTTCAACTCGGACCTTCCTCTCTCCAGTCCTGTTCCAAAGGGCCGCCTGGTGGAAGGCTCGGAGTTTCTAAACGAACAAGACTCGGCTAATGTGGACGAGGTGTCATCTCTGGGCGGGAAGACCAACCAGTGGAGCTTTGAGGAGCTCATGGATCGTAACGTCAATGCCAAGACTCACGCGCTTATCGAGGCGGAGGATTTGATCAACAGTGACGGGTCAGAAGGGACCAAAGGAAGCCCAGTCAACTCTTTGCATTCCTCTAGTCAAGCCATAGAGGCACTGTCAGGTTAGCAGAATAAACCAGTCTTCCTCCTTCAGTTGCTTTTTTAGGGCTGCGTAATATGGCCCCAAATTAATTCTTTTTTAGATCGTCTGGAAAAAGACAACTCTAATCAATGTTAGGAATTCATTTACCATTCAGGCCTAACAATACTCTGTCCTCATGTCTCCTGCAGAGATTTGATGCTGTGTCTGCCCAGCACTGAGAAGCGTCTTTGCTGTTGCAGTCTTCTGAGCACAATTTTCCTAACGGCTCCCTCACCCCATTAATTCCCAGGAGGGAGACTAAGGTGAACTGTAAAGATGTCACCCTAAGTGCTAAGTGTCTCATCTTCAAGATGACAAAAGCTTCAGGGAAATGTTCCTTCTCCTCTCGTTAGGTCTTTTTTCCCCCCTTTGTTTTCTACGTTCTGATTTTTTTAAGCGCTTTTTTTGTGTCTCTGTCAGCGATGTGCGGTTGTAATTTATTAAGTTTGGCTTATTTGTTGGTTAGATGTCATTTTCTCGTATCTCGGGGATTTACGGCACGTGGCTCCTTTAAATTTAATTGACCGACTACTGTTGTTTTCCACCGTCTACTATGGCCTTACCCGTTTGTTTTCTTCAACAACTCCAAATAGGATCACTTGTGATCTCTCATGCAACCGAACACAGTTTGTCTTCACTAGTAAAAGAATTGGGTGCACGAGTAGGATGTCAACCAAGCATTCAAAAAAGGCGTTTTCTTCTGGACATTTCCCGGCATTGCAATCTGATTTTTGGCCACAAGAGAGCAGAGCAGCCATGTTTAAATTCCCAAAACAACTCTAAGTTGTTTTTGATATTCAGGGCTTAGTATGTTTTTGTTGAATTTTTGTACATTTGTATATGAAGCTTATGTTTACTAATAATATGGTTGTAGTTTGTCAGTGTTTTTCTTTAAGGAAAAAAAAAACAATGCGTAACATTCTTAACTTCTGCAGGAATTTCACTCAGTCTTCTGTTGTCTTTTTCGTACCACATGCTAGCTGCTTCATTGGAAAGATGGCAAAATGTATATCAGCAATTTATTATTTAAAGTACAAAAGACTGTCTCTATAAGAATACACAGTTCTGCATATATTTAAGTGTGTGTGTTTGTTTGTGTATATTATAAATCAGTGTTAGGCCAATGAAGCCACGATAAGGGCCGAGTAGCAACTCTGAAAGTGACCGTAGGTTTGAGCCTTCAATATTTCTTCCTGCAGTTAAAATGTTGAATTCTTTGGGAATGTCCAGTTACTGCCTTGTTGTTTGTTGGTGCCCGTACCCTCTCGCCAACTAAACTAAGGACCTGAGAGCTTAAGAATGTCTAACTTTCTCCATAAACATTGATGGGTTTTGGATTTTAACCTGCCCGTCAGGCACTCATGAGCACTGCCTGCTGGATGTAGGCTGCTACCGCTGTCCACTTTATCCATTAGCGTTTGGTTACTAGATAGTGCTGTGCCTTAGTTGGAGGGTTAGTCTGTAAAGTTACTGTTGTCTAAAAAAATAGCGTGTCCTTACCTCTGCTTCTGACAATCAAATCCTTTGCTAACAAGTTAAAAAAAAATGCCCGACTACAATTAACATTTGTACTGTAAATATATTATTCAAGTGTCCTGAGATGATATATATACTGTTAATAAAGTTTCCCAAAACTAGACCTGAGGTTGCAGTCGTCTTTATTCTTTCTCATGCATTTTATCACTTCCAAAGCTTTAATACATTTGGTGCTTCAATTTTAACTTCAAGCGCTATTATTTGAAACCACTCAAAACAAAAACCTGTATAATGTTAAGCAGGCATGGACAACAGAGTAAAACTACACTTTATATAAAATGCCTTTTGCTCATTAGTATGTGGTTTCTTTGCTGGTTTTTACTCATGACTGCTGAACATAATATATGTATATGTATTTTTTTCTTTTGCAGAGGGTTGTAATGGCACTTTAAAAGGCCTCTTAGATCTTAGCGCAGTTGGAGCAGCAAATGTGATCGCCGGTGAGGACGAAGCGCTTGTTGGCCAGGGACAGGGAGCACTTTCTGCAGTTGAAGCAATACTCGTGCCAGGAGAAGGCCTCATAGTTGACCACGTTGGTGCCGTGGCCGAATCCTGTGAACGTTAGGAGAAATAGTTAGAGGATAAAATTGCAGGGTGGCCAGGTGGTAAAAGAAATTCGAACTAGAAAATCAGATTTTTGTATAAACATAATTAACACCAGGTGGCCCAGTGGATGATTGATTAGCGCGTTGGCCTCATAGTGGGGGACCTGGGTTCAAATCCAGGTTCGGACCTTTCTGTATGGAGTTTGCATGTTCTGCCCGGGCCTGCGTGAGTTTTCTACAGGTACTCCAGTTTCCTCCCACATTCCAAAGACATGCATGGTAGGCTGATTGGACACTGTAAATTTCCCCTAGGTATGGGTGTTAGTGTGCATGGATGCCCGTCTCCTTGTGCCCTGTGATTGGGTGACCATCTATTCAGAGTGTCCCCCGCCTCTGGCCCGAAGTCAGCTGGGATAGGCTCCAGCACCCCCCTGTGACCACAGTGAGGATAAAGGGCTTAAGAAAATGAGATAAAAGTCCAAATGGATTGGACGCCCATGCTTTTTGGAGGCTACGATTTGTTAGCGTCTTACCTGTGATGGGGTTCTTGCACCCGTGGCACTTTTTGGCCACGTCGGTCCGGTAGCAGTCCACGCAGTAGAACGCATCCTCGTGGGCAGTAAAGCGAGTGCCGCTCAGGGGCTTGCGGCAGGTGCGGCACACAAAACACTCACTGTGCCATGGCTGCTCTTGGTAGCTTATCCCTCCGGATGTGATGGGCTGCCAAAGAACATAAAGTCACGTCATCACAAAACTTATCCAACTATGAGCAATTGCCAATTTACAGTATCTCACTCGTGTTCGATGAGAGAGCAAAAAAGGAACTTTAACATTTTCATATCCAATCTTGATTCTTTATTTTGTTCTTTAAAAGAATCTGAACTGAAACTTGATTTTTTTAAACAAAGTTACACCTCTCACGGTCAATATTTAAAATGGCAGAACCAAAATTACAAGCATACAAAGTTTTAAAAAAAAGGTTGAAAATATTCAACAGTATATTCTACAGTGCTGACGTGACGCTCCAATCAGTGTGTTCCGGACTCAGCTCTATCACTAGTGGTTTCCATACTTTAGCTATCAAGTTAGCGGAGAGCCATATGCACGCTTCAAAAGAGCCACATATGGCTCCCCCAGCCATAGGTTCCCTACCACTGCTTTAGAGGGTTGTTCAAGAGCTCAACGCTGCCAACTGAGACACTATGGAGAGTGAGAAAGCAGCAGAGACATCTGTAAATGACAAATATAATACTCACATGCCAGTACAGACGTGCTCTTAAATATTGCCTGTAGGCTGAGGGATTGTGACCAATGAAGTTTGCAGACAATGTTAGTTGAATCAAAGTCCATTGTGTTTGCTCACAGTCCGTTCACAAGTGGAAATAAAGATGTTTATTTGAATCACATACGTGATGCGGGTAACGCTTGAACAATAACTATTTTCATAGGTTAAAAGGTTAAGTTACCGTAGAAAAGTAGTTTGAGTTTGATTTGTGTAATAAGGGACAGCACATAATAATGAACATATTCATGTCTAATGAACAAATATATGTATGTAAGGTTGTAGCCACGGGCTAATTCCATCTTTAGTTCTTTGTGCAGGTTGAAGGTAAACGATGGCACACACACACACAAGTAGCACAGTTTTAGACAGCGTTGTGATCGTAATTTTGTTCGTCTGGCACAGAGGTGGTCGAGAGCCCCTATCCAGTCTGTTTTCCATATCTCCCTCCTCTACCACACCTGAATCAAATGATCAACTCATCAGCAAGCTGTCCAGAAGCATAATACCGATCCCGATTATTTGATTCAGGTGTGTTGGTGAAGGGAGATATGGAAACAAGACTGGATAGCTGCTCTCGAGGACCGGAGTTGGCCACACCTGGTCTAGCAGCTAGGGCAAACTATTCCACAAAGGGCTGCACTGTTGCAGGTTTTCATTCCAGCCCATAAAGAGGACACCTTTTCACCAATCTGGTGTCCTACAAGTGCAATCAGTGGATTGCAGTCAGGTGCTTTTTGTTTTCTTCAGAAATCTCATTGGTTAAACTCTCTGTGCTGGATCGGTTGGAAGAAAAACCTGTACCCACAGTGGCCCTCGAGGACCAGTTTGCTCACCCCTGCTTTAAGATGATTGGCGAAGGGGTTCAGAGACGGGAGTTAAAGTATGGTAATTGGTATTGAGTTCCAGGTATGTGAGGCACGGACAGAGAAAGTGCTTTGGCTGAATGCACTCTTTTTGAAGGGAACTACACAGTTACCTCTGGAGCCAGCCCTTGTTGATGAGTTGGGATTTTCTCTGTACAAAATCTTGCAGTGGAGGAGGAGCTTTGTGATGGAAGATTTGTTAAACTAAGGTGGCTTCTGCATATTTAGCAATTTTCGTTATGCAACATTGTTAGTTCCGACACTGGCCATACCTGCTTGCAGTGGAAGCATTTCTTGGCAAACTTCTTTTCGTGGCACGCAGTGCAGTAGATGTCATCACCCTTGGTCAGGAAGCTCTGCGTACGGATTGGCTGCTTGCACTCGAAGCAGGTGAAGCAGTCCTCATGCCACATTTTGTTCTTGTACTCCACGTTTTTGGAGCCTGTCACACAAATGGGTTGGAATGTTTCTGGGTACCCCCAAAGAAGCCTCAAGCTCGTCCAGTAAAGTGCGTCTCACCTGGCAGGACCACCTTGTAGCAGCCTTGGCAGCGATTGCCATCGGTGCACGAGCTGCACTTGCCGCACATGATCTTGCCGTCGTCACGGGCACAGAAGGATTCGCTGGCCAGTGCCTTATAACACTTGGCACAGCGGAAACAGTCCTCATGCCAGTGGCGGTTTTTGTGGTGCAGCTCCTACACCCCAAAATGGAAAAACGTTAAGTGCTGGCAAATACACGATAGCATTTGGAATACTACGCTCACTTGCTGCTATCCCTCCCGGTTCAAATGGCTTGAATGTCTACAAGCAACTCATTTAAATTCACAACAGCAATATGAAAATAGTGATAGGATGATTATCATTGTGAATGGCCCTGGGTGGGTACTTTTTTATTGAAAAGCACATTGCTCGTTCACAGTCAATGGCAAATTTGCAATTTTTGTTGCATTTCCATTGATTTTACCTACAAAGGAAACCAACTAACAGACCGAAAAGCAAGGGAACCGATGACAATGTTATACATTCATTCATTTTATGAACTGCTTATCCTGACTAGGCTTTAAGGGGGTGCGGGAGCATATCCCAGAAAACTACGGCCGGGGGAGACCCTGATTCAGTAGCTAGCCAATTGCAGGGCACAATGAGGCGGACAATCATTCACGCTTGCATTCATACCTAGGAGCAATTTAGAATGATCAACCAGCCTACCCTGCATGTTTTTGAGATGTGGGAGAAAATCCACACAAGCCTGGGGAGAACATGTAAACTCCACACAGTGAGGACCTGGGATCGAACTCTTGGGCCTATAACTGTGAGTCCAACACACTAACCCAGGGGTAGGGAACCTATGGCTCGGGAGCCACATGTGGCTCTTTTTATGGGTGCATATGATGCTATGATATGAGCTAAAATATGGAAACCGGTGGTGAGAGAGCCGAGTACCCAACGCACCAATAGGAATGTCACGTTGGCACTGTGGCATTGATTATTATTTTTTTATTAGCCTTCTGCATCCATTCTCTCATTGATACTCATTGATATTCATTGATTAGCAACAGCGTAACAATGTTGTCAAAAGAATTCAGAGATTTTTCATACCTTCAAAATGGTAAAATGACTAAAAAAATTGTACATTTTCATGTATTTTGACTATTAAATTGTGAGTATGGCTCTCAAGGAATAACATTTGAAAATAGGAATTGTTTATGGATCTCTATTTCAAAAAGGTTCCTGACCCTTGCGTTAACCACTTGGACGCCGAGCGGCCCAGTGTTATACAAATTACAGAAAAATAGTGTATAAGGACACGTTGACTAAGAAATGTCCAGTTGTATTTTAATCATCATTCATCCATTGTTGGTCTTTCAGGTTGTAGTCACTTTCTTATCAATGCATACTTAATTTTTTAATATTTTGTTTTGGAGCCAATACCCTGGCACCCCCCTGGGCAAGCCTGACAGCCCCCCAGGCTTATAAATCATTGAGAGAAACCTTATACACTAAACCTACAAAACCTTCATACTGACAAAAAAAGTCTTCTAACTTCCAGAAAACACCTACAATAATACAAAAAAATCCTCTCACATCCTTTAAAATAATTTTAAAAAAATATATTTTTTAAATTAAACACAAAAACTCACGATACCTTAATTCTCTACAAAACAAATCCAACACACACTAAAATTGCACCAAATTGTCTTGCACACGTTTAAAAAAAGACTCTTGAGCTGTCCTTGTCGTGCTAAATCACCTTAGAGTCGGCGCCGATGGGTCGCCTGCACTCGGCACAGGTATTGGCGCAGACTTTATCGAAGCACTTGGTGCACACGTGCTTGTCATCCTTCTTTACGTACTTCTTGCCGTGCAGGTTGTCGCGGCAGTAGAAGCAGTCAAAGCGCTCTGTCATAGTGGATGTCAGGTAACTCCTGGGACCTGTGGAAAAAGGATGGAAAGGCTCCTTAGCATAAAAAAGCACAACAAAGCAGCAAACAAAGTTCACTTGTCAGAATTCTTAGAATTCCATTAAATGAAAACAGGACAGAACGGAGATGAGTCATTATCAGCTTGGGTTATCAGGAATTCCATCACAGGAATGCAGAAGGGCCGATCTGGGAAAATTGCAGGGCTGGCTTAGCAGGGGAAATAGATGATTGATGGACTGACTTCATTTCGTTTGAAAACAATACAGCTGGAATTATGAGCAAAGGATCAAAGGTCAAGGCATTTGGTCTTCCGAAGCATGACAACACGCACAATATTTGGGATGCCAGATGACAGACAATCTCTTACACTTGTGTTTGTGTGTGTTTACGTTCATGCCGCTGTGTTCAAGTGTGTCCTTGTGCTTCTCTTGTCTGTGTGTGGGTGCCCGTTTAAGGTTTGTGCATTTTTTTAGCCTTTGCACATATTTACATCCATTAACAGTGACAGTTGTCCAAGCCAACATGACCTGGAGTGGTGGCAGCAATCAAATGCTCTATGGTAGTATGCTAAAGTTACTGTGTGGCCAATGTAAAATAAATAAATAAATAACTCTGGTATGTCTATCAACAAGTAATTATTAAATATTCAAAAAAAAAAAACAAAACTGAAAAATAAATATTATTATTTTTTTAGTTTTAATTAACAAAAAACATGTCAATTTTTTTAAAAAGGAAAAAAACTAAACTGAATATTCTTTAAAGCTTCCCCCAGTGCTTTACGGGCCTGGTGGGGTACTACATTTTTTTCCACATGTTTTTATTCATAGTTGTTTATAGGCCTTGGAGGCGGCCCGGAGTAAAGTTGTTAGTGCGTCTGCCTTACAGTTCTGGGGTCGAGGGTTTGATCCCAGGACTGTCCTCACTGTGTAGAGCAGGGGTGGCCAACCCGCGGCTCTAGAGCCGCATGCGGCTCTTTGGCTGATTTCATGCGGCTCTTTAAGCGATATTCTGGCGTAAGGCGTAAGTGTAAACCATGGTCAAACACACCGTAACAACCCCATTTAAGAGATTAATTTACCCGACCGCTAGATTCACGAGATCCACCAACTTCAGCAAATACCGCACTATCGCCACATACGGCGCTGTACGGAGCCACTGTCCGACCGCAAACGCCACTATTAGCCACAAATAATGCTCAGAATTGCACCAAACTTCATCAATAGTACACACAGGGTCCCAGCACGTAGTCCGAGCCGTCAAACAGCTGCTAGTTTAGCCTGTTACCTGCACTCGGGGATCCACTCGTCGGGGCTTCAGGGGCTTTCACATGACAAGCTTAAAAAATGCTTGGCTGGCGCTGCCATTCATTTACACTAGGTGGCGCACTGACCAGGTGAGCCAGTTTGAATTGAAAAGAAGAAGAATAACGTCTGATGTGATGTCAAACGCGCGAGATTATTTGAGTTGTAAATAATTTGTTTCAAGCGCTCTCAAAATGGCAGGAAAAAAATGCACAGCCAAACGAAAATATGAAGAAGAGAACAGGACATTTTTAACAGAGTGGGAGAATTTATATTTTTTTGTTGAACGTAATGGCAAGCCATTCTGCCTTATATGTCAGGCATCATTGGCGCATTTCAAAGCTTCAAATCTTCAGCGTCACTTTAACTCAATCCATCCTTACATCGACGAGGAATTTCCAAAAGGGACTGAACCTCGCAAGCAGAGGTTGGTCACTTTGAAAAGTCAGGCAGAAAAGCAGATGCAGTTTTTCAAAAAATTAACAAAACACTCAAAAACCATAACTCTTGCTTCATATCAACTGGCTTGGAACATCGTTGGAGATGATTGATCTTTGTGAGGAGGATCAACTGAAAGCTGTTTTCAGGGAAGGGATCATTGAGTTCTGGAAACGTATTCCGATGGGAAAAATACCCCAACATCAAACGAGCTGCGCTAAAGATCCTGTCGATGTTTGGGTCAACGTACGTCTGCGAGTCTGTGTTTTCCACCCTGAAACATGTGAAATCAAAGCATCGATCTGTTTTGACTGACACTCATGTGAAAGAGTGTGCTTCGAGTGGCAACAACGGAATACAAGCCAGATTTGAGGAGGATTGTTCAGGACAAGGAATGCCAGAAGTCCCACTAAGCAGCATAGTAAGAGAAAAATGTCATTGAAAATTGTTATATTTTTGTTTGTGGACTTGCTTTAACTGAGAGTTTGTGTGTGTGTGTGTGAGACAGTGCACACAATGTTAACTGTTGAAAAAAATAACTGTCATTATCTTGCTGTGGGTCATTTTCAATAAATCTGGCTGAGCAGAGGTCTGTGTGTGCCCATGTATGATGTGGCTCTTTGCAGTAACACAGTAAAAAAAGTGGCTCTTAGTCTCTGACTGGTTGGCCACCCCTGGTGTAGAGTTTGCATGTTCTATTTTGGGTTTGCATTTGTTTTCTCCAGCTCCTCCAGTCTCCCTCCATATCCCAAAAATATGCATCATAGGCTGGTTGAGCACTCTAAATTCGCCCTAAGTATGAGTGTGAGCGTGAACTGCAACACCTCCCGCAACTCTTGTTAAGATAAGCGGTAAGGAAAATTAATGAATGAGAGACCTCCAGTGGGGTTCCCTACTCCCTGGATTTTACTAACCCACTATTCTCTGATTTCTGTAGTCCTTATTGGTCAGTGACTGCCAGCACTCTCAGTTCAATGTAATGCCTATCCCGTGTGTGTTGAATTCTTGCAGTCCACAGCTGTGTGTCAGGGATAAAGAAGATGCCGTTGCCGTCATCACGAAACAAATCACAGCGTATTTTCTAAACTCTGACTTCTATTTGAGGACCACTAAGCTCGGTCTGACTAACGGCCCCCCGGTGGGAGTTGCCCACTTGCTTGACTTTCATCTTTGTTCCCATTTGTGACAGCTGAGCTCCATCACTACCAGATGAGTAACAACACTTGCTGGGATGAGTCACACCAGAACACAACAGCAACAGTACAGGGTTAAGGTATTACATGTCTCCAGTGTTTTCCTGATTTATGGCAACAGACGTGGAATGTTCCACCGCAAGGGAGTTGACCTTTTGGATTTTTTTCTGGAACCGCCTACTGACTATCATTGGCTCCCTTTATTTGTGAGAAATGTTGAGCTCATCATCCCGGACCAAATATTTTGAAATGTCACCCTGGCCTTTGACCGTGCCACTCATCCCTCAGTCCAAGCAGACTGCATTTCTACACTTGTCAAGATGATATCATAGAATATGAAATCAAAAAATGTGCGACAATTTGAGAAGTGGAGACTGACTAGGCTAAAATGTCAGAATGCAGTAGACTCATAATTATTGAAATCATTCTTTAATGCTTGTCACTCAGTAGTTGGCCAAAATAAAAATTGCTAAATATGTAAATATTTGCCCCTTAACATGAATACAACTCAAACTCTGAAGACCCGACTTGGTCTCCAAGACCTTCCTTTAAAGATCCTTGTTTTGTCTTAACTTGGGAATTTCTATAAAACAGGCACTCTATAATATTTACATTAATGGGATTTTATTAATTTTTTTAAATTAGTGTAGTATTAACATTTCACTGCCTGTCAGAATGACTGTCACCTAATCTAAATAATGTTTCATTTATCCCATATTTTTAACATTGTTTTTATGGTCTTGGGATCAGCTTGTCCCAACTCCCAAAATTTTAATTTTGTCAAGATTTCAGTGAGTTTTTGTATCAGAGAATCTGGTTTTCACCATAGGAACAATATGGCTTCTTGGACGGGGAAAATGGACATCCTGAGCATTGATGCTCATCTCAATACAAATTTTGCTCAAAATTACCTCCACTTCTTTTTAACTATGTCTCAGACATTAAATTCTGGAAGACAAAAAAAAATCCATCAGAGAAAAACCCAACTTGACTATCTTGAAGCAATGACAAATTACTAGGTGTCCTCCAGGGCTCAATTTTGGGTCCACTACCCATTTTAAATATCAAGAGAATTGAAGCATTCATTCATTCTCTTTAACAAAAGAAATGGCTGAATGTTAAGACCAACCGTATGTTTACATGTGCATGTGTATGTATATATGTCTATATATATATATATATATATATATATATATATATATATATATATATATATATATGTATATATATATACATATATATATATACATATATATACATATATATATATAAATATATATACATATACATACATATATATATCTATATATATATATATATATTATTTCAGCAACCCGCTTATTTATTTATTAACTTATTTATTACCTATTTATTTATGTCTAAAATGTATTTTCCTGTGTGTATTCTCACCCTTTTGCTACTGTGACAGTGAAATTTTCCAAATATGGGATGAATAAAGTTATCTAATCTAATCTAATTCATTTGCCGCACCACGTATCCTCACAAGGGTTGCAGGAGGTGGTGGAGCCTATCCCAGTCAACTATGGGCACCCTGAATTGGTGGCCAGCCAATTGCAGAGGACAAGGAGATGGACAACCACTCATACTCATTCATACCTAGGGGCAATTTACACTCTTCAACCCTAACCCAAACCATGCAGGTTTTGGGATGTGGTAGGAAGCAAGAGAAAACCCATTGGGAGTACATGCAAATGCTGAAATGAAATCATGTGCTTACAAGTTAGCAGAGATAGTGAAGCGTTCAAACAGCAAGCTGTGAATATATTTCTCTTTGGATGTACCATTATGGCATTTTTAAAGAAAATTACAGTAGTTTTACTTTACAACTGCAATTGCTACATAACAGTTTAACGCAATAAGACTGTTGGTCACCATACCTGAGTGCTTGAAGAAAGTCATGATTCTCGTATCGGCGGTGAAATTCGCAAGTCGAGACAAAAGATGGAGGAAACCACGAGAGGTGTGTGAACCTCCATGCACTATATAAGTTCTCGTGGCCCGTTTGTACACCCCCCTTGCGCGTACCCATCTCCAATCCAAATCCAACCTTCCTTTTTAGGTTCTGGAGAACACAGAAACTAGATTAGGTGATGGAGATTGAATTTCACTGCTGTCCAATCACCATTTCAAAAATAGGTTAAAAAAAATTGGGTTCTGAATGATGGCGGACCTCCGAGGACAACAGATACTCCCAAAGCCCCCCGCCTGTTAAAGGTTGTGTCGCAACTCATCATGATGACTCACAGAGGGATACGGGGATGCTTGACTTTTCTCTTACTATTTCAGTTTTACTACTGTTGAAATCATAAGTTAATGTGTGGGCAACAGTATATTTGGTCGTATTATTTGACTTTTCATCTTTTACCTGAATTTATTTTCTATTTTGTTTTTCATATTCAGTTAACATATTTCTCCACGGGCAGCCCGGTGGATCGAGTGGTTAGTGCGTCGGCCCCACAGCTCTGGGGTTCTGGGTTCAAGTGCAGGTCAGTCCACCTGTGTGGAGTTTGCATGTTCTCCCCGGGCCTGCGTTGGTTTCCCCCGGGTATTCCGTTTTCCTCCCACATTCTAAAAACATGCATGGTAGGCTGATTGGACACGATTTTACAGGCAATTGAGGGTGTACCAGAATATTCTGTATTTTGCTTTTTCCTTTTAAATCTTTTTTTTTACATTAATTATTCAGTATGTTTTTCGCAAGACATTGTTAAAGTTACATGTTACTTTAGAAAAAAAATCAAAATTTGTAATTTTTATCTATTTTATACGTAAATTGTAGTTTTATGATGACAATAGATATTAAGCATGAAATGATAGGGGTGTACGTGTAAGTGAGCTGGCTCGCCAATACGAGAGTAGTACCTCAACAATATGTACCATTCTCAAGCATAAGGATGCTATAAACCACGTGTCAAAGTGGCGGCCCGGGGGCCAAATCTGGCCCACCGCATCATTTTGTGTGGCCCGGGAAAGTAAATCATGAGTGCCGACTTTCTGTTTCTGCATCAAATTAAAATGAAGAGCATAGATGTATATTACATTTCCTGATTTTCCCCCTTTTAAATCAATAATTGTAATTTTTTAATCATTTTTTCTGTGTTTTTAGTTCAAAAATCATTTTGTAAAATCTAAATAAAAAAAAAAAAGCTAAAATAAACATTGTTTTAGATCTATAAAAAGCGGAATATTCAGGGCTTTTAATCCAGTTCTTTTAATCCATGTATAAAAAAAATCTAAATATTATATCTAAAATGGTCCGGCCCACGTGAAATCAAGTTGACGTTAAAGCGTCCCGTGAACCAACCCGAGTCTGACACCCCTGCTATAAAGGGTATCAAGCCTTCCCAAGGACTAACCATCATTTCCAAGCTGCGCACTGACATTCATACCGAGATGGCGAGTCTTCTTTTAATATGGATAAAAGATAAACCCTAAGTGGGAAAATTGGGATACACTCGGCAGCAAGTTTCGTTTCGAAAGGCACGGTGGAATACATTAACAACACCTTTGTCTCAGTTATCGCACAATAAGGTTCAAGTTTAGTGTAACTTAAGATTAAAACTTATTTTTAAGTGTGTGTATAATAATCTAAATTCATTTCAGTTAAATTTAAAGTTTATGTTGTGTTACGAGCGTCTTGCCGTCAAGTCCGCGTTAAGCCGCTACCGTCTGTCTGTACTGAATGTCACATTTTAGTATTGAAGATCATAACCATTAGTTAGGTATTTGTTACTTTGTAAGTAGTTGGTGAATTCGAACAAATAAAATATGTTTTTCCATTGTAATTATCTGTTTTTTGTGTTGTTTTTTTCAGAGGGTGGGTATGGATTAATTTGTATTTAGTTATTTTCCATGGGAAAATTTGGTCCTGGAATGCATTAAGCTCGTATCCCATTTTATTACTGTACACATTTACATTTTTTTTGTTAAAATATTTTGGTTTCTATTCATTCATTTATTTATTTTTGGCCAGCAGAATTTTCAAAGTCCCAATAACAATTTACTTCTGACCAAAAGTGATTAAAAAAAAAAAAACCTCATTCATTCATCTTCCGTACCATTTATTCCGATTGTGATGCGTACAAGCCTATCCTAGCCAACCACAGGCAACAGGCAGGGGTCACCCTCAATTAGTTGCCAGCCAATCGCAGGGCACAACGAAACAGACTCATTCTTACAATCGCACCGCCACCAAGTAGCAATTGAACCCAGTCTGCTTGCACCCATGTCAGGCAAAATAACCACTGCACCATCGGGTGGCATGTCATCTTTTCGAAATTGTTATATTTTTCCTTCATTTTCTACCCGACTCCGACGCTTGGTTCACTGATTGCTCACTTAAACGAGGTCAACATTTCAATTTCACTTTTTAGTCACGTCATTGTTTCCGTTACCTGTGTGTTCCACACTAACTTGGAAAAAAAACAGGAAAACAGTGCTTGAAAATTGTGTCTGCATCCTCTAAATTGTGTTAGTGTTGACAGATGCCTCTGCATTATAACCAAATGGTGCCAATGACTCACACAGGCAAGTGTTGTGTAGCAAAGGTCATTGTAGGTCAACAGTCTGTAAATGCACACACACATTTAAGATAAAAACCCTTGAGGTCTAATTTAGTCGCGCCTGCTTCTGCGACCCCCAAGTGGAAGCTCGAGCACACATGTTGACTAACACTGTTACTACAAATGAACTAGTTAATAGCTATTTTTTTAATGGAAGTGGAAAAAATATGTTTGCAGTTGTGATATTATCATCTGACACAAGCACTGTAGTAACATTCTTAACTTAGCCCCAGAGGTCTTATTCTGAAAAACCCAGCCTTTTAGTCAGAAGCTTTTATTGTGAAGCTAGCACAAAATGGTACATTTCATTTTAAAGCAACTTGTACTTATATTAGTTGTATAAACCTATTTACTTTTGATAGTTTTTGAAATACTTTATACATCTGATTGTATGTTTTGCTGCAACACCCAAATTTCTCTTATGTGGGAATCAATAAAGAATTTTGTAATTTCAGCGCATTACTGTTGTATTGTTAGCTTCTTTTGTAAGCTACCACGCAATTCTAGTTGTCAAAATTAATGATTATTAATAATAAATTGAACACCCTCAGGATTACCCCCAAAAATCCAGCATGGTGGTAAAAAAGCACATTGGCAGCCCACCATGTTTTTTGGGGACAAAAAATAAATAAAAATAAATAAAAATGTTAAGTTGACAGTATATTTGTTTTTTTTTACCTTTATTAACAATACTTAAATGCACCGCTTCCTATTTTAGAAAAGTGTGAAATACAGTTTTAACAAAAAACAAAAATGCAATGCATTTCAATGCAATGGCAGAACTACAACAGGTTTGTTCACATTTTGACCATAAAATGTTGTTATTGCGCTTTCAGTCCTATCCTCATATGTGGTTTAAGTGCGGTTCAAATTTGTGTGTGTGTGTTTTATGTAGCACTATTTTACCCTGTCAAGCTGAAGGATGGTTGCGAGAAAGGCCTGGCGGCCCGCCAGGCTAATAAAACGCAGGCAGAAACCCCCACACTACAATTTCTCTTCATTACAAGGAAGCACAATTCAGCAATGATGCTCATAAAAGTACTTAAGTGCATCAATGTGTTTGTTTTGTTAAATTTAATTGACCCGAGTGCTGTGTGACTGTGCTTCATGGGCGGGAAGTAATGAATTACATTTACTCTCATTAGTATAGCTAAGTAATTTTCTTGTGCAATTTTCTTTTTGTATGGAGTGAGAATAGAACTAAATGAAAGACGCGAGCAAAGGAGAACAAATGTAAAATGTCATCTATGCAAGAGTACTTTACCCGAGTAGACTCCGTCCACCCTTGCTTTGGTTGTTAGTCAATGTTTTTCATCCAAATTAAGGCTACTTAAAGTTGGCACTATTGAAAAAAAAATCAACATCCGTCCACAATGCTCTCAATATCACCAAAATGTTCAAGAAACCAAAATTCAAGTTTAATCCACCTTATTATCATCATCTTAAGTTTCTTGTATAAGTGTAAGAAGATGAAAATGAAGTGGATTGAACTTGAATTTTGGTTTCTTCAACATTTTGTTGAACAAGTTCAGGTTGGTGAATTTCAAGTTCAATCCAATTCAGCTTCGCCAATCAGATAATTAATCCACATTCTCCCAAAAATATGAACAAATTCACAAACTTATAAATTGCGGAAAAGGTTTAACACATGTTTTCGGGAAATGTTTCATGATTTTGAGAAGATGATGTCATTCGAGAAACTTGGAACACGGCAGAAAACTACTACCCTACGAAAACCATTGACAGTGATAGACGTCCATTCCATAAAGACTGGGAGCTCTGGCAGCGATTATTCAATGTCAGCCTCACCTAGTCCAAATAGATTGGACATCTAAAAAAGGATTACTAACATTCCTTCAAACGGTTTCCAAACTCCCTAAATAACCAAAGCAAGCCAAAGGAATCCTCATAAAGATGAAAGAGACTAACAAAAGGCCAATTGTGTCATCAGCGCATTTTTAGCATCACATAATTAGACTCACCTTCAAGAATGATAATGCGACCGCTGCCTTGTCAGCTGAGCTGGGAAATGTGGTCGCCCTTTAAAAGCTACGGGCCGATCCAGAGGGAGGAACAAACCCAAAAGAAAAAAAAAGTGGAGGACAGAAGCCAAACCTCCGTTAAGTGTTTGCAAACAATGACCTCAAGCAGGAATTCGAAGGCTAAAAATGAAGACGACGTAGCACTAAGTTACAAAGATATACATAGTTAGGACTTTTTCACCCAAAAGAAAAGGGATAAAAATAAATAAACAAATAAATAATTCATCACTATCAATAATCAAAATACTCCACAACTGATAATATTTTCTTTCAAAGCTGCCCATCACTTTTCTGATTTTTTTTTTTAGTTTGTGCTGGGATAACGTGTCTTTGATCCTTTGTATAGTACCTAAAGTGACTTCTTAATGTGAAAACTCATCTAGTTCAAATTAAGATTTTAGCTAACCTGCAAGTAATTGAAACCTTTCAATCAATCAAAAGCCTTTATTGTCATTATGCAACAGCTGCGTATAACAAAATTAGTGGTGCTACTCCACAAAGTGCGTGTTTCAGTAAAAACATAAATAAGTAATGTAAAAAGTCATGTCCGGATGATAATAATGCTAACGTTTAAAAAAATAAAAAAATCTTTCAGATAAGAAAAAAATGTAAATTGTAAGTCTTGATAAGAAGTGTTTTTGTATTTTTATATATTTACATTCAAAACGTTTTTTTATTTGTTTTTAAAACGTTAGAATTATTATCATTTATACTGTATTAAATATATTTAGGCAAGTGTACCTAATATATGGGGTAAGGCGGTGGGGACATCTCCTAATTTTGTCTCTAAAAGATGACCAGCATGCGCTAGTTAAGTTATTTGCCATCATCAAAGCGTTAGAAGTCACTCGAAAAATCGTATTTTTACTTTTGTGCAAAAAACAAAAGAAAGCTCTGATTTCGCTGGAAAAAAAGCAGAGAATTTTTCAAGGCAGGTTATGCATTTTAAGGGAAACAAAGAAAACACACAAAAAAAAACTGGAAACGCATAAAAACTGGCACCAATTATCAGATTGCAAGGTAATTCTAAAATATTGCACAGTCTCTAAGACAAGGGTGTCAAACTCGGGTTGGTTCGCGGGCCGCATTAACGTCAATTCCATTTCATGTGGGCCGGACCATTTTAGATCTAATATCAGATTTTTATTTTTATTTTTTAAAATTGGATTAAAAGAACTGGATCAAAAGCCCTATATAGTCCGTTTTTATAGATCTAAAGCAATGTTTATTTGAGTTTTTTTGCTTAGTATTGGAAAATGTCTTTTAATCATGTTTTTTATTTCAAATGGAAACAAAATATTTTTTTAAAGTGGAAAACGGAAAATATTTGTAAATTTATTTTTAGATTTTACAAAATCATTTTTGAACTAAAAACACAAAAGAAAAAAAAATGGATGAAAAAATTGCAGTGATTGTTTTTAAAAAGGGGAAAATCAGGAAATGTAATGTACCTCATCTATAATCATTTGAATTTGATCCTAAAACAGAAAGTCGGCGCTCACGATTTACTTTCTCGGGCCGCACAAAATGATGCGACGGGCCAGATTTGCCCCCCGTGCCGCCACTTTGACACCTGTGGTCTAAGATATTGCACCATATATGTATTATGTGACTTTTTAAATGCGAGGTTTTGGTTTTTGGTATGCATGGAGTCCTTGAGTTACGGGCGAGTTCCTTCGCTGGCGTAGAAACCCGAATTTCTCCGTAAGTCGGATTTTACATAAAAATTAAAAATAAGATGCTGTTCATAACATTACTGCTGAGAGGTTGATTGAAAGTTATACTTTTCAATATTGAGCGGCTCGTTGACGCGAGTGGTTAGCGTGTCGGCCTCACAGCTCTGGGGTACTGAGTTCAAATCTAGGTCACGTTCACCTATGTGGAGTTTGCATGTTCTCCCCGGGCCAGCGTGGGTTTCCTCTGGGTACTCTGGTTTCCAAAAACTTGCATGGTAGGCTGATTGGACACTCTAAATTGCCCTATGGGTGTGAGTGTGAATGGTTGTTTGTCTCCTTGTGCCCTGCGATCGGCTGGCCACCGGTTCAGCTGGGGTAGGCTCCAGACCCCCCACCACCCTAATGAGGATAAAGCGGTTCAAAAAATGAGATGAGAACATTAGACTTTTCAATAGTTTATTTGCAATCGAAAACAGGAAACATGACTACTGTGACTCCAACAAAACTAAACCAACTCTCCACCCCGCCCCCCTCTCTCATGCTAGTCAGTCACGCTGTGTATTTAGGCACAGTCCAGAAAACAAAAATGTCAACATGTCAAAATGGCAAACTAAAGCATACATGCAACCTCATTCATTACATTGCTGTCCTTATTTTCACGTTGTGGAACTGGAAGTTTTGCTTCGACTGTTGGCGACTTTAGGTCTGTGTCAATGCAAAACTGCTTTTTGCAATGAGCAAGGCATTTAACTTTTGTCTTTACTGATGTTTGTTTGGTGTCGCTCCTTTCTCCGTTATTTTTATAATATTAATAAAAACTAACGTAGAGGGTAGACCTCTACTAAAAGTTCCTTTTCTAACCTGTGTCAACTTTAAATTTTAAATGTCTTTCATTCATTCTGGAGTGATTTTGAACAAAAACAGACAGTCATACAAAACCAAATCATAACCTCTGTTCAATCGGTTTCTCTTACTGGCTTTGGTAATATTCTCATTTGTCCAATGACATGCAGATTTTGAGAAATTTTGAAAAATTTAGGCGGAAGGTGCATCTTGGGTTTCCCAAATTACGAGAGAGAAAAAAATCCCCAAAAGACAATTCTTTATTTGTCTTTAGCAACCAGCATGTAAACTAGACTGGACAACCACAAAATTCAGTAAAACAGTCACCGCATGATTTCCAATTTGCCATTTCTATAAAATATTACACGTTAATTTACGGTTAAAAGGTTTGTGGTTCGGTTAATGAAAGGCTGATGATGATGACATCAAAAAATTGCAATGACATTCCAACCTTTCTACTCAGAAAAAGAAGAAAAAAACTGTAAAGTGAAGCTGATGTTTGCTCGCCTTCTTTGGTCATGAACAGAAGAAGGACATGAAGATGACTCATTCTCAGAGAAAAGAATGTTCACATCTGTCTGTTTCATTTCAGTGTTGCCAAAAAAGCAAGACAGTTCCAACATCAACTACACGTCCACACTTTTATTTAACAAAGATTTGGAAACATGCTCATGTCATTTAATGTTACAATTCAAACAATATTTAAAGGGAACAATTCCATTCCATATTGACTTGAATGGGTACCCGGTGCCCGAATGGTTAGCGGATCAGGCTCACAGTTCTGGGGTCAAGGGTTCAATCCCAGGTGGGTCCTTACTGGGTGGAGCTTACATGTTACATACCTGTCAGCCTTGGCTAATTGCTTCCCTTATTAATGATTGGAATTCCCCTTATTAAGCGATAAAAAACGTACAAATGCAACACGGCACAAATTTGCTCACACAGGGCGAATGTAAAAGTTGAATATTTTCTGCAAAATGGACGGCTTTCTGACGCGCTATATTTATATAGTGAAAAGGCAGACAGGTAAAAGGGAATGAACGTGCGCATATCATGCTTAAAGCATAGAAATAGTACTATTAGCAATCGGCGATGAGGTTTTCGTCTGCTACCAGTGACCGAGATGACCAGGATTAGAGTCGAAATGGGTAAAACGAGATTGGTTTTACAAAAAACGTACTTAAAAAAATCCAGTACAAATGTTGTTATACGGTGTGCACAATTTGAAATGTTCAAAAAACTTGTAAGTTGACAGGTATGATGTTATCCCCGGGCTTGTGTGGGGTTTCTCTGGGCCCCCTGGTTTACTAGGTTGGCTTAAATTGCACCTAAGTATAAATGTGAGCGTGAATTGTTTACATCTGTCTCCTTGTGCACTGCGATTGACTGGCCAGCAATTCAGGGTATCCTCCGCCTGGTGCCCATACTAAGGTGGGATAGGCTCCAGCACCCCGTGTGCCCTTCTGAGGATAAGCGGTTCGTAACATGATTGAATTGACTTGAATGTAAGCGGCCCGGTGGAGCGAGTGGTTAGCGCGTCGGCCTCACAATCCAGGTCGGCCCGCCTGTGTGGAGTTTGCATGTTCGCTCTGGGCCTGCGTGGGTTTTCTCCGGGTACTCCGGTTTCCTCCCAAATTCCAAAGACATGCATCGTAGGCTGATTGGACACTCTAAATTGCCCCTAGGTATGAGTATGAGCGTGAATGGTTGTTTGTCTCCCTGTGCCCTGCGATTGGCTGGCCACCAATTCAGGGTGTCCCCCACCTCTGGCCCGAAGTCAGCTGGGATAGGCTCCAGCACCCCCCGCAAGCATAGTGAGGATAAAGCGGTTCAGAAAATGAGATTAGATGAGACTTGAATGTAAATCCTCTGAATATAATAAGACGCATCAATCTGCTGTGTATCCCACAGCCACAAGAAGGCATTCTAGAACTGGGCAGCAGACAAAATGTTTCTTTGTAATGATAACATGATTTAAAAATCAATTTCTAACTGGATAAAGAATATATGCTTGTGAATGTTGTTGTTATATTTGTCCACTTCAATATGTTCAAATTTGTTGCCTCTAAAACTACCACTCCTGATGCTAGACCATCATGTGTTGTGTCTTGAATTGATGTTAACATGAACCTTAAAGGACTATTCAAACCACAAAATACTTTTAATTATCACTATTAAAAATTATTTACAAATATTGCACATTTCATTGGTAGTCCTTTACTGTTAAGATATTAAAAACAGTGATTAGCCATGGTTCTCCATCCATGTCATGTGAGTAGTAGTTTAAAAATATATAAACAAGGATTCAATTTGAGTTGGCCTTGAAAAATCTGCAATATGTCACATTAAACTAAATTGCTGTGGTGAATTTATATTATATTTCTCATTGTATAACAACCATTCATAACAATAACACCATAAACCAAACAGAGTTGATGTTTTAATCCAAAGCACAGGCTTCTGTTGTTTCTCATCTTTTTTTTTTACATGTAAACAGGAAAAAGTATATTTACACGGATGTAAACGTGTATGGCTCATCTGCACGCAAAAATGCACAAAAGCAGAAACGAAAATGCCGCATCTAGCGTGCGCCATCGATTAAAAAAACACTCAGCATCTTTATTCCATATATCATACATATGTTTTCCTTCTCCCAGTGATTCATGCTTGCTTCACCACATCCATAGCGACACCATACAAACACCAAAAAGTACCCGAATGCTACAGACGGATGGAATACAGCAAGCAACATACAATTCATTCACCTGATATCAATTTGACAAGCATAAATTTTCATTCAGGTCATTTTGATTGCATTTCATTTTGTACTCAGTGAAAGTGACTTATGGAGTGCAAAAGTTTTTTTTTTTAATATATGAAATAAAATTGAAGGAAACAGCATTAACTGGGGCATGAGGGAAGCAAACTCTCTGGATGTTTTTTTATTTTTTTTTACTTTAAGCTTTTTTGGCCATAAACATGAATATAAACAAAAAAAACTTTCTATCAGGTTCAAGTTCCTGCACAGCAGAAGATAACACTTGGAAGGCTACCCTCTTCCTTCCATCTACATTGCAGCCACTACACACTCAAACAACCCCCCCAAACACACACACATAATGAGCTCATTTATTCTCAACAGACACACACACACACACTGTTAACGAGTGTTTTTCTGGCTGCAGTCTACGACATCATGGCGGTCGCTAAGGCGACGTCCTATCAACACTTCCTGTTAAAACAATCCACACTAGACAGCTGCTTCTCACAAGGCTAAAGAGAGGGAGCGGCTTGTGAATAATCACATTTGAGTGCCATTGACGGCGATAGACGTTGGATCGATTTGGACTAGAAGGGTTAGCAGCGATTTATCTCCAGGTTCAAATAGATTAGGTTTCTAAAAGGATTGAAAAGGATTACTTTGAACGGTTATTTTGAACCAAATGCCATTTGGCTTCAAATAAAAAGTAATGAGTTCGCTACACACAGTCGATCGTTGCTATAATGCTGAAAAAGAATGAATTGACATTATGGGCACACTAGGGATCAAAATAAATTTGCTGTACAGAAAGCATGCTGTTCAATGCTACATTTTGTATTTGGCTGCTATTGATGAGGATAGACGTGCAATCCATTTTGACTAAGAGGAGCTGGCACAGATGATGGCCTGTGCAAGCTCGCTGCAAGCCCCTCCAGGTCAAAACCGGCTTGGATGTCTGTCAGCGACAGCCAATGTCGAAAGCTGGCAAAACTGGAAGTGAAAAATAAATAGGACAAGAGGGGCGGCGCCATGAGGTAGCGGGAAGAAAGCGGGGGGACCACGGTGCCTTCAGAAGTCACGGCGGGGGTCCGTGAAGGGTGGCTCTGAGTCGTCCATGGGTAGCACTAGGCGCGTTCCCCGCATCACCAGTTCGTGTTCGCCGTACGCCAACTCGCAGTCGGGGTCGTCGTGCGTGCCGTCCGTGCTGACGGTGACGTCGCCATAGTTGAGGTTGACGTCGCCGTCAGTCAAGATCAGGTCCGAGTCATCGTCCTTGATCTCACACTCGTTCTGGAGAGGATGAGAATTTCATCATCGGCACTGAACAAACGATTTTTAAACTGTCATGGTTTTGCGGTTTTATCATGCATGACAAAACATTTACTAATCATTGATCAAATGAAAAAACAAAATATTATTATTAGCTAGGCACCCTGGTGCATGAGTGGTCGAGGGTTCAATCCCCTGTGCGTACCGACCTTCCGGTTCACGGTCGATTGGTCACCGGTCTTTTGGTCGCCGATCTTTTGGTCGCGCGCAAGGTTATTGATAATTACCATTTAAATCGTTGCTCAAATTCCCTAAATAAAAACTGCGAATTACTATTTAGTCATACTTAATGCTCTATTAATTATTAGGCTAAAGAAAAGCTCCAAATTTCCCGGATTTCTATAGTTTTTTGTTGGAGAACTTGTTAAGACCCTGACTGACGTCCCTTCCTAAGGGGACAACTCATGTACATACAAACTCTTATACACTCACACGTCGGCTCAGTGAAACTGCTCAGGGCCATTGTTGGCTTTTATTGATGCGTAGACCGTGTTGTTTTACCTTGTTTTGTCGCTGGTCTTTTGGTCGCCCGTTGTCGCGGTCGGGGCGACCAAAAGACCGGCGACCAATCGACCGCACATGCGACCTTCCTGTGTGGAGCTTGCATGTTCTTCCCAGCCCTGCGTGGGTATTTTTCCGGGTACTGCGGTTTCCTCCCACATCCCAAAAACATCCAGGGTAGGCTGGTTGAACACTAAATTTCACATTCTCGTTTTATACCTTCTCTATGTAGCTGGTGAAACCTACAGAAAAACAGTGGTTAAATATTTGGTGTTTCTATTTGTCTCTTTCTGTTCTAGATGATTCAAGAAGATAAAGGGATAATCATCAAATTAGCAGGAGTTGTTTGTAATGGGAAACGGAGGATGTGATAACATTTTGGTGTAATGAGATTTAAAGGGAATTTCTGGCAGCGCGCCTAATTTTATCAATGTTTTAAAGTACAAAAAGAGGGTAGAAATTTGACATATTTTCTGATTTATAAGGAGCAATGAAAGCAGATGATTATCTTTATATCCAATCAAAATTATACAATTGCCAACATCTGCTTTTGCTTACCTACAGGCTTGTGTAATTTCCTGTAACAGTCCAGCTTTTTTCAGTGTATAATTTTTGGTTCCAATGCACATTTCCAGCTAAAATCTAAAGCTCAGAATAACATTACACACACGAAAAAATTATTGGTATTTAAATACGAGCTGATGAGTTCCCCAGTCGCAATTTTTTGGATGATTGACTAGCAAAATAATAATTGTGGCAGCTATTGCTCTTACCTCGAAGGCCTGCGGGCTGGTGAGGAAGCGGGCCAGGGGACCGCAGCAGGGCGGTAGGGTGGCCGTGAGCGGGGGGCCACTGTGGGTCAGGATGGGCTTCAGGTAGCTGGGCATGTCGGTCAAAGAAAAGACCCGACTGTCAAAAAATGTGACGTGACACGCCCCCTGCTGGCCAAATAACCCTAAACAAACCCTGCTTCAAGGATACTTGTGGTCAAAATTGTACCAGATCCGGAAAAGCCAGGCACTTTCCTGTTTGGTGCTTCGTCGCTCAGAACCTTCGCTGACGCTTATCTGTAAAAATGCAGCTAATGTATGTTAGTTACTTAATTGAATTACATGTATATCTTCATATATACTGTATGTGTATACGTGCAGCATCTATGTACACATACACAGGGTGATTTATTAGTAACTCTGTATTTTTAAAAACGTGTAATTTATTCTTTTGTTCTAATATTTTTCCATTTTTTTGTCTACCTGTTCCATCATGCTTTATTTTATGTTTATTTTCAGATTATTTTGTTGAAAATTTCAAAGCCCTGCAAAAAACGGCTGGGCTGGGCACGTTTTCATAGGGTAGGATGCCCAGCCATGGTTGTAGGGCTTTCAAATTTTAAACAACATGCCCAATCAGAAAAGAAAAGGAACATAAATGTAATTCCCATATGTGTCAAAGTGGCGGCCCGGGGGCCAAATCTGGCCCGCCGCATCATTTTGTTTGGCCCGGGAAAGTAAATCATGAGTGCCGACTTTCTGTTTTAGGATCAAATTAAAATGAAGAGTATAGATGTATATTAAATGTCCTGTTTTTTCCCCCTTTTAAATCAATAATTGTAATTTTTTAATCAATTTTTTCTGTGTTTTTAGTTCAAAAATCATTTTGTAAAATCTAAAAATATATAATAAAAAAGCTAAAATAAACATTGTTTTAGATCTATAAAAAATCTATATTCAGGGCTTTTAATCCAGTTCTTTTAATCAATTTATTTAAAAAAAATCTAAATATTATATATAAAATGGTCCGGCCCCATGAAATCGAGTTGACGTTAAAGTGGCCCGCGAACCAACCCGATTCGGACACCCTTACCATACACTATCGAACATACATACACTCAGAAAATGAGGAAAATATTAAAACATGAATACATGTCAGATATTTTAAAACTTGGAGTTACTTTTCAATCATCCTGGTATGTATGTATGTATATATACATACATATATACATGCATACACACATATTAACCTTTCCGAATGATTCATAACAACAGGGAAACACTCACAGAGTTGTCTTGGTCTGAATCCACTCCCACTCTGTTTATGAGAAACAACAGAAAGAAAATAGTAAATAACTTTTTGTTGTAAATCAAAAGATTTGCCAAATCGGTACCGTATTTGCTGGCACGACAACATCTGTGTTGTGCCACCACCGCAGAACCACACTGTGAAGAAGACCACAAACAGTGTGGTGGAGAACATCATCTGCCTGGCATAGGTGGCTGTGTCTCGAATGGACAGCGCAAACGTCATGGCGCCCCGAAGTCCTGATGGAGAAAAAAAGTGAGTATGGGGACTAGAGTCCGAATCGGCTTAAGGCACCACATGCGTGACTAACCCGCAAACATCATCATGTGCTGGAAGTTGGATCGAATCTTGTTGTGTCGGCCCAAATTGAGGAGAAAAGAAAGCGGGTAGATGTTGGCGGCTCGACCAAGGAACACTGCCAGCTAGGTGGTATGTTTGTAAAGGAGGTCAGTGAACTGAATAGAGGGAACCCATTGCGCCATCAGCTGTTATAAACATATGCAATTGAATTTTTTTGTCTTTCATTATTGCACTGTTTTAGGATGGGGTGGTATGAAAAGTCCAGCAGCCCACCAGGCTTATAAAGCACTGCAGAAAACCCTAAAACATGTTTACGGACAAAAGGAAGAAAAACTTGCCACATTTAAGAAGTATCGTAGGTACTAGCAAGGCTCACTTAAACACAAACAATATGGTTTGTCATTTACCAGTTATGTTATTCTTTCATATAACTATAAGAATTCTTTAAAAAAAAATCGGAGCAAAGTAAAAAGAAAATCTGCATTGACAGATCCCAAGGTCACAAGGAAATCAAATATGTATATAACTTGTAAATCAATATTCAAACAAAAACAAAATCAGCCAGAAGCGCGACCTTTTGGCATTTCTTGTTTCATGTAAAACAATGAAATGCCTCCAAAATTGCTTAGATTTTCCAGTCTCAAGCAATATTGCTTATGAATGCACCACAGCAACTTTCTTCCCAAAAGGATACAAAAGCCCCAACGATGAACATGGGGTTAAATACGTGATTCTGGAAGGTGAACAGGGTCAAACCCATGTAGGAGAAGATGAAGTTTTCCGCCAGGAAGTTCAACAACTCAAAGAGCTGAAACAAAAAAGTCTCCGTTTACTACCTGCCCCTGAAACCTGTATCCTTCTTCTGATTAGCGGTGTATTGTCATTGTAGAACGACCTGTTTGGTGCGGTCCTGTGACTCTGGAGACAGGTTGTTGAATGTGTAATGTGCTTGAGTGATTCCACAAAACAGCACCGCCACCACACCTGCAGCATAGAGATGGTGGAATTTGTGCTTTATGCAAATACCGTTAGAATGTGCACACGTCTTACCGGTGAAACCGCAGGCCTCAGCTAACAGAAAGGTGCTCCACGACATGAGGAAGAACAGGGCCGTTTCGAGCAACTGGAAATCTCGCAGTTTGGTGAACTTAGTTACGTGCGGGAAAGTAGTCAAGGAGGTCAAGTGGGTAAAAGAGGGAGTCAAACTCATCTTTGCATCCTACAATCAACTAATAGAAAACAAATCAATTAGGACTATTGTGATAATCAGTGACTTGTTGTGGACCGACAAATAGTAAATTTCTTAGCAAGTGTTCTCTTGCTTATTTATTTACATGTTTATTCATTTTCTGAACCATTTCCTCACAGTGGGGTGCTGGAGACTATCTCAGCTAACGGTGGACAACCTGAATTGGTGGCCAGCCAATCGCAGGGCACAAGGAGACAAAGGACAACCATTCATGCCCTGACTCATACCTAGGGGCAATTTAGAGTGCTCAATTGGCCTACCCTCCATGTTTTTGAGTAGTGTGAGGAAACTGGAGTACCTACAGAAAACCCACACAAGCCAGGGAAGAACATGCTAACTCCACACAGTGAGGACTGACCTGGGATTGAACCCTCAACCCCAGAACTGTGAGGCCAACACGCTAACAACTCGGCGCCGGGCCGCTTGATTTAATTGTTTAATGAAATAAAATGAAGGGGGAACAGTAAATATTAGCTCTTTTTTAAAAACATCTTTGTTATTAATAAAAATTAATATTTATTTTTATTTTTTTGTATTAATTTTTAAATGTTTTATTTTTAATTTAAAAAAGTTAAAAAACAGTATTTTCCTACTATTGATCTATCAGTCTTTATTTTTTACATTATAAAATAGCCAATTAGGTAAAAACTGTCGGGCCGCTTGATTTAATTGTTTAATGAAATAAAATGAAGGGGGAACAGTAACTATTTGCTCTTTTTTAAAAGCATTTTTATGTTATTAATAAAAATTAATATTTTATTTTTATTTTTTGTATTAATTTTTAAATGTTTTATTTTTTATTTAAAAAAGTTAAAAACAGTATTTTCCGACTATTGATCTATCAGTCTTTATTGTTTACATTATAAAATAGTCAATTAGGTAAAAACTGTCGAGCCGCTTGATTTAATTGTTTAATGAAATAAAGTGAAGGGGGAACAGTAAATATTTGCTCTTTTTTAAAAACATTTTTATGTTATTAATAAAAAATAATATATTTTTATTTTTTTTGTATTAATTTTTAATTGTTTTAGTTTTAATTTATAAAAGTTAAAAAAAGAGTATTTACCTACTATTGATCTATCGGTCTTTATTTTTTACATTATAAAATAGCCAATTAGGTAAAAACTGTAACCCCCTAACCCTAATCTATTAATTAAATTTTTAAAAATCTATTTAAATTTATTGATGAAGAAAAAAGGGTTTCCAAAAAACAAATATTTTATGTTAATAGTAAATACTAATTTGGGAAATATTCTCATACCCTTCATACTCAACAGATATGCTTAATTAAATAGTATTTTAGCAGAAAACACAATGTTGATGCACATAATTTCCTTTTTCTTGCTACACTAAATGATGTTGTGGGCCAGATTTGGTCCCCGGGCCTGAAGTTTGATACCAGTGCTGGTGCTATGGAAAGAAATGCTCAGAAAAACTTTTTTTGACAAAGGATATGAGCGCTGTGACAACGCCGGTGGCGACGCCGAGTGCGAAGGAGCCGCTGAAGACGCCGAGGAACATGCCGAAGGACTTGAACATGGCCACCACCTCGAAGGTGTGGCTGTTGTCGCCCTCTGGCTGGTATGCCACAATGGCCCTGCAGACAACATCCAAAAAGATCCAGTTTGTAGCTGCAGCTACATATTAGATAGCATTATTAGCATATCCCGATTTAAAATAATAAAATTGCGATTCTATAGTGATTCTTTAAAAAAATAAATTTAGACTAATTTGCACATTACCGACCAATCTCATAAAATGATTTTTCAACCTTATGAGATTGTCAATGCGTTAAAGTCCTTAAGGATCTTACATCGTCGTATCGCCCACCACTACTACAAATCAGAACCGCATTTGACTTTGACGTTTGATCTTTTCGGATCCACCATAACTTTCTACACTAATGTATTTTGCTCTTAACGTGATGAACTTTCCAGGTATTCTTTGGTTGAGCATGCAAAAGTGGGTCTTGGGAGTCTGATTTATTCCTTCCTCCTCGCTACGCGCACAAAACAAATTCTCAGTTGTTCACACTTACGAGGAGAGAATGACGGCCACGGCATCATTCAGCACGCTCTCGCCAAACAGCAACGCATACAAGTCCACGTCTACTTGTAGCTCATTGAAGATGGCCAGCACTGTCACTATGGCAACAGAAAATCCAAATTTCAAAATGTTACCCTAAAATATTCTTACACTTTTCACTATTTAGTTCTGTTGTTTTGGTAATACAGGGAGTCCACAGGTTTAAATGCCGTCGACCTAAGACATTTGAACTTTTAAGACCCCCGTTCCTAGTCCGCCATTAAGTCCCCTCCACGATAGTTTCTGCTTAGCTAGTGCATAGTGCTTGTCTTTGTTTGAGTATCTTTGCCTTTTTCGCCCTCCTTTTGTTCAGATGATGGTCCTAAAAAAGAAAGTAGTGTCCTCTAGGTGCAGGTAAAATAATGAGCAATTACTAATGGAAACAAAGCTTAACATCATGAAAAGAACAGAGAAAATACAGAGCTATTGACGTTAATCGGTTGGGACCCTAGTTAAATGCAGTTCTTTTTGTGTCTGTGACCACACAGACCTTACGTTTTTGACGGTCAAAGTCAAACAACTTCACATAACCAAAAAATAAGGACAACAATGTAACAAATTGGGTTTCGTTTATACTTCATGTTTATGTGTTGAGTGCTGTGTTTTCTGGGCTTTCCCCTAAACCATGTGTCAAAGTGGCGGCCCGGGGGCCAAATCTGGCCCGCCACATCATTTTGTGTGGCCCGGGAAAGTAAATCATGAGTGCCAACTTTCTGTTTTAGGATCAAATTAAAATGAAGAGTATAGATGTATATTAAATTTCCTAATTTTCCCCCTTTTAAATCTATAATTGTATTTTTTTAATTAATTTTTTCGGTGTTTTTAGTTCAAAAATCATTTTGTAAAATCAAAAAAAAATATTTAAAAAAGCTAAAATAAACATTGTTTTAGATCTATAAAAAACTGAATATTCAGGGCTTTTAATCCAGTTCTTTTAATTCATTAATAAAAAAAAATCTTATTATTATATCTAAAATGGTCCGGCCTGCATGAAATCAACCCGAGTTTGACACCCTTCCCCTAAACTCTCCGAATGTCTATTGGGAGGGAGCGGTCAGTTGGGCGTTTTGGCTTCATTTTCAATACTGGTGTTCTGTGCTTTTGGTTCCAAATAACCTTTAAAAAGACCTACTCTCCATCCAACTCTCAGCAATAATGCTAAGTACAGCATCTTATCTTATTTTAAGTTTTTTTAAATAACAATATTGAGGTAAATTTTGACTTAAATAATGAAATACAAATTACCCGGAAAATTCGGATTACATCACCGGCGTGGGAACATAACTCGGTCACAACTCCTGAAATCCTCCTGTGTTTCACATACCTGTCAACCTCTGCCGATAACTGCCCTTATAAATGATTATGATTCCCCTTGCAAACCCCCAAAAAACCTTACAAACACTGTATAACTCGTACGGTGTTTGTAAGGTTTTTTGGGGGGTTGTAAGGGGAATCATAATCATTTATAAGGGCAGTTATCGGCAGAGGCTGACAGGTATGGTTTCATTATATTCTCACCAGGGTCAGTTGCGGAAACAATTGCACCAAAGAACAAACAGTCGGTGAAGAAGAAGTCTCCACCCAGTTGTCCCATCTGCATCATCAGCAGTACGCAGCCGTACATCAACAACCTAGTAAAACCACAAAAACAAAACAAAAACAACCCACCAGAGATGAACATAACCAATCATCTCATACATACACATATAATGATCTTACCCAATGACAAAACAAGAAACCACCGTCCCCAAAAATGCGTAGGCCAGTATGGAACCCATATTCCGGAAAAAGTGTCTCTATGAACAAAACAATCAACATTAACCCCACTCTGCTTCATACATATGATGTCATCAAAACAAGACACGATAAAAGATGGGCATACCCGCTTTAGGCTGTATCCGGCGTGGAAGATGATGGGTGGCAGGAGAATGTTAAAGAAGACTTCAGGGTCGAATGTCACCTGAGTTACACAATGTTCAGGTGTCAGTGCCATTGACGGCGAAATACGTCCAATCCATTGGGACTGGGACTCTTGTAATTAAAATGGATTGGACGTCTATCGTACTCAATGGCAGCCTTGGGAATATATCTTAAAACTTTTTCGCACACCTTCCTCAGCATCTCATTGTCCTGTACATCGCCCACTTCGCTGGTGCTTATCTCGCCTTTCAGTGTGTATTCGTAGAACTTGCCCCGAGATTGGACCAGCAACGTGGCAGGGCTGGCGTTGACGGGACAGCTCAAAGTGACGTTGCTGACGTCCCGTGGGACGTGGATGCCGTAGCGCAGCACTACACCCACAAGTAAACCTGCCAAGGAGAAATGAATGTGTATTGATGAGGGCTGGAAATGATTATGATGACAGTCAAGTAGCCCGGTGCCGTATGCCTGTTTGTATGTTTATTTTTAAGATAACTCAAGAACGGATAAAGGGATTATTATCTAACCTGGATAGCTTTGCTATTTGAAAAAGAAAAGGTGAATAATTGAATTGAATGCTTTTATTGTCATTATTAAGAGACAGAATGAGAGTGAAGAAATGAGACCCCAGTAGCTATGTTCTAAATTGAGAATCAATGCATCCGCGACAATATTTTCAAAATAAAATAACGGATAAGGCAATGCATTTATGTTGGGGGGATTTCGTAACCTGGATCTTTTTCGTATCTCAAGTCACTCATTTGCATATAAAAATCGTAACCTGAAAATTTCAAACCTAGAGGCATTCATTAGTATGACTGTATCCTAAAACTGAACATTAGCCAAATGACTTAGGCTAACCGGAAGCAAACGACGCCAACTAGGAAAACGTCATGGGACCCGTTTAGCGGCTAGGAAGTGAATTCACACAATTCTCCATAAAATCATGTCAACTCACCATAGATCATCGCCAGTCCAGTTTCGTGCAGGAAGCGGAACCGGCGGTGCTTGAAGAGCCAAATGGTCAAAATAGTGAGGGTGAGGAGCAGGATGAAAATCAGCAAGTCGGCGCTGTCCTGCCGGTGGCTCTCCTCAGCCTTCTTCTCCGTGACAATGTTCTCCATGGCACTTTCCTCCTCTTCCTCCAGTTCCGAAGATGCTCGGCACACGTAGCCACTGACCGACAAGCTCAACACCAGCAGCGGCAGTAAGCGCCGCCACCGCGTCCTGCTCGCCCCGCGGCCTCGACTGGCAGTCCATTTAAACACCATGGCCCGATGTTCGGCAGCTAAACGCTGCGGGGTCGACGTTACTGAGCCACAAACTTATCCAATTGATACCTTACACGCCCTGGAAAAGGAGCTGAAAAAAGACAGCGACAGAGTAGTCGATCCTTACCCGGAAGTAAACAGTCTTTTTTTTCTAGAACGTGTTGGAGGGGGCTTCAACTTAAAATCATCACGTGAAAAGGCTGCAAAATTAAAATAGCATGACATCGGTACGATTAACCATTTGACCCATTTTAATCTTTATCCATTATATTTTTTTTCATGAAAATGCATTTTAGATTTCCTACTGAAATGAATAACATAACATTCATTCATTTTCTGAATCGCTTTATCCACATTGGGGTCGCACCGGGGATTTAACCTTCGCTCTCAGAACTGTGGGGCTGACGTGCCAAACACTTAACAGCCCTAATTGAACTGTTCTCAGATTAAATTAGTCACATTAGAAATAGTTTATTGCGGCAAAATTTTATATATTTCTTTACAGAGAAAAACGATGCGATAATTCATTGAGTACAATATATACTATTGAATGCACTAATATCGAATCGTTACCTTTTCCACGTAATACTTTCCTGGATTTAAAAAAAGAATATTTATCTATAAATATACGCACATTAAGAATGCTGTAATGGTATGCAACACAACGACAAACAAATGGTTTTTTTTAAAGAAAAAAATGTTTTTAGTATTGAAGTGGTTTGGCGTTCCAAGTGGGAAATTTACGAGCAGCATTTGAATGCAGCATGAGTTTACCGTTTAGCCATGTTTTGTCTCACTCCTAAACCTGCATAAATGTTAAAACACTCTTGTTGTTTTTTTATATAGTTTGGCCGTCTGGCTGGCCACCTTGTCTTCAAATTACAAAAACGAACAAAAAAACATGACATCGAAACAGAAAGGTACGTCTGTTGTGCATCCCTTTTGGTTAGGTTGCTATGCTAACGCTAGCCAGCTACTTTCATTCTAATATATTGTCAACATGATACACCAAGACATATAGCAAGGACATAGTGTATTAGGGTTCTTTATATCGCATCGTGTTTTTAGTGGTATTGTGATATTTACATTACAGTGGACCGGTAGCAACAATTGAATAGGACAATAATACTGTATTATCACCATACATTTAACTTACTGTCTTTATTTGACGACTACAGACGTCTAATACAATTAAACTTTGAGGACAGGCAGTGATTATCTACTGCCAGCTATACCCAGTTCCTTTGGATTGGACGTCTTACGCCGTCAACAAGAACTACTATAAATGAAACTGGATAATTGTTATTTTGGGGGGAACATGACGTGTTTTTTGTGTGTGTTTAAAGCAGGAAAAGTTGGCTCAAAGAGTAAGGAGGATGCTCCCTATGAGTTGGAGAATCAGTTCGTCCTGCGGCTGCCGACGGTGCGATTCTTCAGGGATTTTTCTTTTCTGACCAATTTCTAAATATATATATGTATATTTTTTGTAGGAATATGCATCTACTGTGAGGAGGATTGCCCAGTCTAGCAGTATGAATATGAAGGACAGACTCACCATTGAATTGCATCGTGAGCTATCTGGCTGAATATTTCAGGAACACTTTTCTTATAGTGAAATAAATGTAATAATATTTTTTTTCCTGTGAATTCTCAGCTGATGGTCGCCATGGCATCGTGAGAGTAGACAGGGTGCCTCTGGCCTGCAAGCTGGTGGATCTGCCCTGCATTATTGAGTCCCTTAAAACGGTGGACAAGAAGACATTCTATAAGACCGCTGATGTTTGCCAGGTAGGGAGAAGCAAAGAATAGATCAAAGCAAACTGTAAAATATAGAAACACAGGGGCTAGCATAGCACGTCAGCCTCATATATAGTTCTGGGATTGAACATTGAAGGATAAAAAGACCAAAACAAAACAAAAAACCCTGTATACGTATATCTATATCTATAATATATATTATATATACATATACATGTATATTTGTGTATGTATAATATATATATATATATATATATATATATATATATATATATATATATATATATATATATATATATATATATATGTATATGTATGTATATGTATGTATATATATATATACATATATATATGTATATATATGTATATGTATGTATGTATATGTATGTATATATATATACATATATATATATATATATATATATATATATATATATACATATACATATATATATATACATATACATATACATTTACAGGTTTTTTTGTTTTGTTTTGGTCTTTTTTTGGTCTATGTTAAATGCTCTGTAGCCTGCCTGCAAAAAATATTTAAAAAAACAAAACATTCAACAAGAAAATTATATTTACAGTCCCCCAGATAAAAAAATAAATGGATAAAAATATTTGGTTTCCTTTTGATTTTTTTTTTTTAAACTAAAAAAGAAAAGTACAAATACATAATAACAAATCTTGTCTTTAGAGGCTCAAATACAGCATTCTGACGATTATTAGGTCAATATCTCATGATGAATTGACTGTCAAAATTGTAGTTAGTTCATTTGATAAGCAATTTGGTGTCGATTAATCGTGGCAATTGAACAGCATAATAGAGTAATAACTTCTATTTATATTGGATCCGCTACTTGTCCAACAGAATGTTTGGCTTTAGAGCGTCTTTGCAATATAATGTTCCTGCTTTCTCATTGAAGTACTGTATGTTATGTATTCACTGTTCGTGCTTAGATGCTGGTATGTACACTAGATGGAGACCTTTATCCTCCTTTGGAAGAGCCCACTGGTACCGATCCTAAGACCAAGAAGAAGGACAAAGACAAGGACAAGAAGTTCATTTGGAACCACGGCAGTAAGAAGACAAATGTGGACTTTTTAAGAATTCTTTACTTAAAATCTACTGACTTTATTTTTTGCTTTTTCTCACAGTCACCTGTCCCCTCAAGAACACGCGCAAAAGGCGATTTCGCAAGACCGCAAAAAAGAAGGTTTCCAATTTTTTTTAAATCTCAGCCTTTTTTCACATCCATATCCCTCCTTGGCTTTTACTCAAGCAAGCATTTACATTTCTTATCCTAGCACCTTCAGTGAACTTCACATTTACATATAAATAAAGTCCCTCCATCTTTGTTGGTCCCGAAGGCAAAGGAACAAAAAAAAAACAATTTTGCACACGCTCCTTTTCATAGTGAAGGAGCGTATACTGGAGCGCTACATTTCAACTTCAATCTTTCTGAATGTGCAGAGTTGAGTCGCATCTATTTGACCGCCTTGCGTTTTCTAATCGCTAATGTTCTGGCTGGCACAGGGCCAACTGCCGTAACCCTCCATCTCTTTTTCCCTCCTTCACAGTACATCGAATCTCCTGATGTGGAAAAAGAGGTGAAGCGTCTCCTGAGCACAGATGCCGACGCTGTCAGTGTGCGTATCCTTTTGTAAAACGCTCATCCGTCATGACATTCGGCAAGGACAATATCTGACATGTTAAATTAAACTAAAATATTTTGTCTCAATGGCTGGATTGAAAAACATGAACTGCCAGATTGGACAATGTTGATCTCCATTGATTTTGAGCTTATAGTGAGATAAAAAAAAACAATTTGGCATGAATGAAATATTCACTCATTGGCTGCTATTGACAACAATACACATCTGATCCATGTTGACTGGGAGGATTGGCAGCGATTACTGACAGCTTTCCCGGTCAACATGGATTGGATGCTTATTGCTGTTAATTGGTGTTTTGATTATTATATATATTTTTCTTGTTTTACAAACTATCACATGATTGTCAAACTCATTTTTGTCACATAGTTATGGTTTCGAGCGTGATTATGATTGCCAACCCTATCTCCCAAAAGGATATAAAAAAAAACCTTTTTTTCCTTTTTAAACTTGATTCAAATTCACTGTGACATGCACTGTACTATATTGGTATCCACTCATACTTATAGTATCTCAGCATTTAGAAAGACAACCACCTGGAGGAATTTTGGGTCTGTTAGCAAGAGACATGAAGTCAATTCACATGATTTGCTTTTGCTGGCCACATCAACTCATGTAGGTGCCGTCAGTTTGACACTGGAAAGTACCACAACACGTAAACTGTGAATGTTACACACATACTTTGGATGGAAGTGAATGAGTTAAAAGGTGTGTGTTGACCTTGACTCGTAACTCAGGGTGGGAAGTCATAGCAGAAGATGATATGAAAGATGGAGACCAGCATGGCTCTCTGGCCAACTTGGACTCATCACCTGGCACATCAGGACACAAGCTGGGTCACGGGTCTTCAAGTAAGTGACACATTCATCAACAACAATGAGCTAAAATGGTAGGATTTATACTCCCGGAGTGCAGTTTTGTGCTGTCACTCCCAAACTATAATTTGTCAAGTAGACTTTAGACCAGTTTTTGCTTGCTAACAACCCTTTTTGGCAAAGAGCAGTTGGCTGAAGCACTTTAATGTGACATAAACGTTAACCTTCACAACAGCTGACTTGAGCAACCTCTCTGAGCCCAATGGCAGTTAACGCCCGATAACTTTTTACTTTGGGTAGCTCAACGTGACGAACTGCGGGAGATGTTCAACGACATCAGCAGCTCTAGCGAGGATGAGGAGGATGACGTAGACCGCCACGAGGATGAAGACCTGAATATAATGGACATGGAGGACGATCTAGGCCAAGACAAAATGGACGAATCTGACCCGGCGCAACGCGAGGCTGACACAAATAACCAAATAGGTGAGTGAGGATTTGGGCATAAACAAACCAGAGTTGCTTTTAAAGTGAACAGTTTATGCAATTATTATATTAAACTACCACTTACAATAGTGAAACTAAGCAAAAAGACCACCACCCTTCCTACTATTTTCATGCCATTAAAGTTTTTTAAAATAAATTAACACAATGCCTACGATATTGTCTGCCGTCAATGGCTCTGAATAAGGAAATCAGAGTTGTCTTAATCTTTGATCAAAATGTCCAATTATGAACAATGATCTGAACAGGTTCATTTTAAGATTTGTAAATTGTATTTCAAAATAATTCCAGCTGAAAAAATCTTTTTGGAAATCCTTTTAATTTACTTTTTCTTCTTACCTTCTCATTTTTACCTTCTCCTTGTGGTCCTGACACTTTATAATAAGGTCTTGGGAGAAAAAAAGGCTTTCAAATATCTGCAAAGGAGGCCATAATCATAGTTGCAGTGGGGTAGCGAGCCTTTACCATGGTGTCGTTTAACGGCCATTCTGTGTGCCGCCCCGAGCAGGCTGTAATAGTTGTCCTTTAATTCGCTGCCTTCGTCCTTTATAAATGGATGTCTTGTAGCCACTTACTGCAATATGTGACATGCTGGCTTGTGCGATGACGTCCCCCAACTGGAAACCATGTGAAAATCTAAGTACCAGAAGGCACTACTAAAGGTAGAATGGACATTAGCATCACTGTAGCATAATTGCTTGTTATAATTATGTATTTCCTAAACAAAGGAGGACTGCACAATTTTAATCAAACTATAGAATTATCTTAGCTTCTTAAAGACTGTCATGCGATACGATTTCATCAGATTAAGGCATATCTTTCTGCTGTTTGGTCCTCGCAGTGATGGAGTACCAGGTGCAGATCAACGGCGTCAAGGCCAAACTTCAGGAAACGCGAGCCCGGAAAAAACAACAGGAAGAGCTCATCATGAAAGTGGAAAACCAGGCATTAAAAGTGTGTAACACACATACATGCAAACGCACACATTCACACGTACACACAAAGAGACGCTAATTTATATTCACATGGAAAGATGTTAAAGAAAAAGCCTGGCTTGATCAAAAATCTGTTTATCAATGGTGTGTTCTCAGCCAGTCTAAAAACAAGAAATCACTTCTATTCAAATGTCCTAGGAAATGCTGAGCATGTAAACAGAATGGAAAATGACTGCACTTGTGTAATTTTACATGTAGAAAAAGAATTTGGCCGTCATATGTCTAGTTGTTTTTTTGTTTTTACCATTCCTTAGTTATTCCTTCTAAATCAATGCGTCAGGGAACACACACTTTCTGTTCAACAATTCTGATTGTCACATCAGAACCAGGATGGATTATTATAATGTCTAAGTTTCTAGTGATTGAGCTAGGTGGAAATGTTAGGTTATGGTAATGGTGGTTATGGTATGGTAATGCAAGTTTACCTTGACGCTTCCATGTAGAAAGTGTTTACCTCTCAGCAAGGAAGCTAGTGAACCTATAAAAAAATCACAAATAAACTGCTTTGCCAGTCGCAGGGTTCAAAGGGAACTGTCGCAAATGTGAACAGATTGTGTTAGAGCTAGAGCGCTTAGAGTGTGACGCAGGGATCATTGAGCTGGGGGGACAACGAGCAGACACGGCTGCCATTTAGCGCTCTCTCTGCCTGGCGTTTTGGGGGCCGCCGTCTGTGATCGTTAGCATCACGGTCATGGCGCAAAAGGTCAGCCATCTCTGACTGGCAATTCTGGGTGGCCTTTCTGTCAGAGTGGAGATAGTGAGACACACACACATACTCATGCACATTTTTGCCCCTCACAATTTTCTGAGGTGCGAGGTGTCGATTTCAAACAAATGCTACTTCTCTCTTCTCCTAGAACCGGTTCCAAGCGTGTTTGGATGAGATCATTCAGCAAGAGGAACGTGAGATGGAGCAGGTAAGACTTCCATACAGCCAGGTTACTACCAAATGCAGAAGTGTGGTGATTTGAGATACTTGTTTTAGTGGATCATCTCATCTCATTTTCTGAACCGCTCTATCCTCATTAGGGTCGCGGGGGGTGCTGGAGCCTATCCCAGCTGACTCCGGGCCAGAGGCGGGGGACACCCTGAATCGGTGGCCAGCCGATCGCAGGGCATGAGGAGACGGACAACCATGCACACTCACACCCATACCTAGGAGCAATTTAGATTGTCCAATCAGCCTACCATACATGTTTTTGGAATGTGGGAGGAAACCGGAGTACCCGGAGAAAACCCACACAGGAGAACATGCAAACTCCACACAGGTGGACGTGACCTGGATTTGACCCAGACCTGTGAGGCCAAGGTGCTAACTGCTCGTGCCACCGGGCCGCCTTTAGTGGATCAACCAAAACAAAATTATATATTTTTGGTTTTAGAACACCACAAGAGGGTTAGTAAGTGTGCGTGCGTGTGTATATTATGATTTTTCATCATAGTCAATTTTGATTTAGTTAAAAATACACTAAATTAATTAGATTTAAGTGGATTTGCTATTTTCAGGTTTCATGTAATTGTTAAATTCAGTTTAGTTTTATTTGTTTTAGTTGTTCTTAAACTGGGTTATTCATTCATTTATTTTCCCAAGTACTTATGTTCACAAGGGTCATTGGGGGACTAACATCTAACAATGGGCACTAACATCTACAGAGACCGTTGAGGCATTAAATCAGTTTACAAACTCCATATTCAAACATGTTAATCCACTAATGCTCTACTCTGTTCGTCTCCCAACAGCTGGCCTCGCTACAGGAGCAGCTGGACTCATTAATCGAAAAATGAGCACCAGGGGGCACCCTTATAACACCCTCAGCACCCTATATAAAATGGAGGAGGAAGATGAGGAACAGGATGTGAGCCTTGACACAGACTTGCTGTGTCATTCCCTTTTTTAGTTGGATATTTTTACTCATAGCAGGCCAATTTGCATTCCGGTTCACATCAGGTTGTTTGTAGCCTTGTCATTAAAGTGTTTTGTTTCAACAGAAACATGATGTGTTGTGTTTTTCGGAGCCAGCTGTCAACGATGGCTTCTGGTTATACACACTGACAGACAGGATCTTGATTAAGCCTTTTCTGCAGTCTAAAAATACAGGTGGACGCTTGTTTTTACCACATAAGGTTGATTAACCTTAATCAAGGTGAGTTGAATCTTTGAAACTCTATTCATCAAATGAGTTCTGATTAGCTCCCTTGATACGCAGTTGTTAAGCGGTTTCCTTTTATACACCCACGACATGATACACCTAAAGAGAAACTTAAAAATTTTCTCTAGATGGTAGTTTTTCAAATGCTTTAATATTACCGTATTTAAATCATTATGGATTGTGATGGATGCTTATTTCAAGAATTTTACTGTATAGCTGAAATCAGGTCTCACCTATTTTTGAATTTTTTTCACAAATTAATAAGGGAGAGCGGAGTTGATTGTTCCATGGGTGAGTTTGCACACTTGCAATAAATCGACCACCAGATGGGGGTGTTGCATAATGTCACGATAAAAAAATTACAATTGTGCTGGAATTTTTTTAGATTCGTTTTTACTGTGAAGAAGCTATTTTTGAATTTAGAAATTGTAAGGTTTTCATTATACGTTTTATGGGCTTCTACACTGGATGAGGTGGCACGGCGAACTAGTGGTTAGCGCGTCGGCCTCACAGTCCTGAGGTTCTGGGTTTGAATAAAAAAAAAACGAGTTTTTTTACATCATATTTTCAGAGAAAAATGGTATACAATGAAAAAAGTTAAATATGGTTAAAGAAGTAAATTAAATAAAGCAAAAGAATACCACCTCAAAATTCAAAAACAGCTTCAATGAGCATTAAGCTACCAAATGTTACGGTATTTTCCCCTTCCTTCAGTAGGATTACGTTCGCTTCTCGAAGGATCTTTGGCTGTGTGAAAGTCACCTGAACTCATCCTCTTGCAGGGATTCACCCGCCAATGGTAGGAGCTGGCCAGGGATTAGCCGTTCTGATTAAGGTGGCCACCTTGCCACGGTTTGGCCTAATCCTGCCATCTGTCAGAGATCAAGCGGCCGGACGCTGCTCTCATCTCAGAGCCAAATAAATCAGGAGAAGAGGAATAGGAGAACAATGGAGGAGACATACCTTCTCAATCATCCGGGGGTTAAAAAGAAGATTCTGGCCGGAGGCACTGGCCCACTGCCTCACTTCCCACCTGGGACAAAGGTATAAGTCACATGACTTGCAGAATACGAAGCTTGTTAGAATAAAACTTTTTTCTCTTATTTCTAAATGCCGTTTACCCAATTATATTAAGATAAATCGGCAATTTTCATTGGAAGTCTGGCCGGTTTATGCATTTTATACGGCTATAATACTAAAATAATTTTACGCACAAAAGGCGGAAATCTAGTTTTTCCTTTTTTTCTTCATCTTTCTTTTCTTTCGTTGATTGTAACTAAGGCCGCACATGTGTAGAGCACATGTGTCAAAGTGGCGGCCCGGGGGCCAAATCTGGCCCGCTGCATCATTTTGTGTGGCCCGGGAAAGTAAATCATGAGTGCCGACTTTTTGTTTTAGGATCAAATTAAAATGAAGAGTATAGATGTATATTAAATTTCCAGATTTTCCCCCTTTTAAATCAATAATTGTATTTTTTCAATCTATTTTTTCTGTGTTTTTAGTTCAAAAATAATTTTGTAAAATCTAAAAATATATTAAAAAAGCTAAAACAAACATTGTTTTAGATCTATTAAAAAAAACAGAATATTCAAGGCTTTTAATCCATTTATAAAAAGTCTATCTAATTTTATCTAAAATGGTCCGGCCCACATGAAATCGAGTTGACGTCGGCCCGCGAACCAACCCTAGTCTGACACCCCTGGTGTAGAGATTCACTCGCCTGACTTCGATGCGGGCAGGCACGGGATCGATTCCCGCTCGTGGCGGTATGATTGTGAGTGTGAATGTTTGACTGTCTCTCTGCGTGCCCTATGGCTGGCTGGCAACCAGTCTAGGGTGTAGTCTGTCCTTTGCCTGAGGTCAGCTCGGATATGCTCCAGCAACCCTTAAGAGGATGAGCGGTAAGGAATATTAATGAATGATTGTAACTACCGTTCAGATCTAACTGGTGTAATATATTAGTATGAAATCATGTTCTACATTGTGTTTTCATTTAACTTTTAGGAATTCATCGGAACCTGGATGGTTTTAGGCATTTTAAACTTCTAACTGCATTTCAGATGCAAATTGTGCAAGATCTCATCTCATCTCATTTTCTGAACCGCTTTATCCTCACTAGGGACGTGGGGGTGCTGGAGCCTATCCCAGCTGACTCTGGGCTAGAAGTGGGGGACACCCTGAATTGGTGGCCAGCCAATCGCAGGGAACGAGGAGACACTGACGCTCACACTCATACCTACGGGGAATTTTGAGTGTCCATTTAGCCTTCCATGCATGTCTTTGGAATGTGGGAGGAAACTGGAGTACCCATAGAAAACCCACACAGGCCCGGGGAGAACATGCAAACTCCACACAGGTGGACCGACCTGGATTTGAACCCAGGGCCCCCCACTGTGAGACTGATGCGCTAACCACTCATCCGCCAGGCTGCCCATTGAACTGAATTGTGATGTATTTATTTGTTTGTTAAAACTGTCCTTCAGGATAATGTGCTATTGTATTGTGGTTTATAATAATACACAAAAATTGCAACAATTTTAAAATTCCTGTCACTCATTTAAAGTGTGAGGACTGTCTGTGAATGCTCATCTTTCAGAGCAATTTACGGGGCTAGACGTCCAATCCATTGCGAAATTTAAATTTGTCTATTTTTGTATTTTTTTTCCGGCCCAAAAGGGTGCGCTTCTACCTGGAACCCAGTATTTTCCGGGGCTCTAACCGTCTTGAAATCTAACAGAAAAAAACTGTAAAATAAAGAAATTAATGGACATCAAAGCAAAAAACAGCTTTACGTCAAACATCTCGTGCTGCCTTTCATTTACTTGCTTTCACTAAGCCTGGTGTTAAAATATTCAGGACATTGGGGGATTGTTTGGCGTCTTGGCGCTCACACTCCAGCAAACATTTGGTCAAGCAAATTACAACACGTTTAATGGCAGCCGTTTGTGTTTGTCTCTCAGGGTCTGTGGTGTTTCTGTTCTTTTTTTAAATGCAGTTTTCATTATTCTGGTCACATCCAACATTTGGCACTTCGCCTAGACACACTCACAAACATTTTCCATGACCGTGCCAGCCTGGATTTCCACTACTGTGTGCCGACGTGTGTGTGTGTGTGTGTGTGTGTGTGTATATGCATGTGTGTGTGCTTGTGACCTACCTGCTGTTACTTTTCCCATTGGTAAACAAACTCTAGGCCTGGGGGCCAGTTAAGGCCCACCATGTCACTTTGTGTGGCCTACAAAAGTAAATCATGGGACTGACATTGACTTGAGGTTTTTTTTTTTGATACAATTTCTGTAGTCCCTAATGAAAGATTTAGAATTAGAAAAATGAAAGAATACATGTATTTTTAACAAAAAAAAAGCCAGCTGATGGTGTTGTGGCTCACACCCCTGACATCAGTGCGGGCAAATGTGGAATCGATTCCCGCTCGCTGGGAGTGTGATTGTGAGTACGAATGGTTGTCTGTCTCTACGTGTGCCCTATGACTGACTGGCTACCATTCTAGTGTGCAGTCCGCACACGTATATATATAATTTTCATTCTATGAACTGCTGCTGTGATTTATAGTCCAGTATAGCTTATTTTAAACTTCAAAATTATTGAGCTGATTATGTTTTGTTGTAAATATCACACAGTGGGCTGCCGGCGGCTGTGTGTTTAGTGCGTCGGCCTCACGGTTCTGGGGTTGAGGGTTCGATTTCAGGTCGGTCCTCACTGTGGGGAATTTGCATGTTCTCGCTGGGCTTGTGTAGGTTTTCTCTGGGTATTCCGCTTTCCTCCCACATCCCAAAGACATGCAGGGTAGGTTGGTTGAACACACTAAATTGCCCCTAGGTATGAGTGTGAGAGTGAGTGGTTATCTTTCTCCTTGTGCTCTGTGATTGGCCACCAATTCAGTGTGTCCCCCAGCTGATGCCCGTAGTTACCTGGGATAGGCTGCAATAACCCCCCGCAACCCTTGTGAAGATGAGCGGGATGGAAAATGAATGAATGAATCAATATGAAATACATTTTACTGGGCGATTTGGAAGCCAGCTGGGCTTTGCCTGTAATTTCTCAGCTGTTGTATGTCAACATCATTAACTGTGACATGTCATCTGCTGGCACGCCAGCTGGTTTTTCATTTCCAGACGCTGTTGGATAACTTTGACCGCACTGTGGTGGATGACAGCCGACTGGCCGGCAGGCCGGCCGAGATCTTTGTGGGAAAGATGTTCAAGATGGAAGTGTGGGAGACGCTGCTCATGTCCATGCGTGTGGGAGAGGTGGCTGAGTTCTGGTGCGACGCCATTGTAAGTGGCAGCGTGCGGTTCATGTTGATGCGCCAGGCATCACCTTGCGCCGCACTGAACAAAGCTTCTTTTGTTTTCAGCACACAGGTTTGTACCCCATTGTGTCAAAGGGAATGCGGCTAATCGCTCAAGGCAAAGACCCTTTGGAGGGCCAGAGGCACACGTGTGGAATGGGGAATCTCTTCCACTATCACTCTACTGGATTCCCGGAGCTGGATGAGCTTATGAGAACACCACAGCCTCTTGTCTTCATCATGGAGCTGCTCCAGGTGATGACACAATCCTTCAAAATAATGTCATGCCTTATGGAAAAGGGGAAATGCTTATACAATCCCACTGAAGAACATGGCAATTCATTCATTCTTCCTCTGTAACATGCATCCTCGTAAAGGTTGCGGAAGTGGCTGGAGCCTATCCCAGCTAACTTTGGGCGATAGGCAGACTACACCTAGACTGGTCACTAGTTAGTCGTAGGGCACACAGAGAGACAGATGACCATTCGCACTCAAAATCATACCGCCACAGACCGGGAATCGATCCTACGAATGCCCGCACTGAAGTTAGGCAAGTGAACCACTACACACACCATCAGGTGACTACCAATAATAATAAAATTGAAGGTATTGTTTAATATATTCAATTTTATTATTGATTGTTTTTATCCTCGAAATCCTAACTGCTAAAAGTGTAAACATTTAGGTCAAAATTGCCAGTAAAAACATTAAAAATTCATAACAGGAGGTAATTCTAATAAAATAAAATATTGAACAATTTTATAAAATACAAAATCTTATAATATAATATAATATAATTGGACATAGGCTTTGTCATCATCATTGACTCGACAAAAGCCTAATTGTCATCATACCCAGAAACTGCGTATGACGAAATTGGTGGTGCTTCTCCATAAGGTGCGTTTTCCCGGTAAAAGAGCCAAATAAGTGAAAATAATTTCAGACTCGTAATTTGGCATTCTGCCGTGATGGATACATCGCATCACCCCCTGAGCGGATCACTTACCTCTCCTTAAACCTATTTGTCCGTACATAAGTGATTTGTAAAAAAAAGGTTAATTTTTAATTTCAATCATATCAAAAACATAATTTCAGCCTCACACAGCAATGTAAGAAAATGAAAAATTCATTCATCTTCCATAGCGCACATCCTCAAAAGTGTAGTGGGGGTTGCTGGAGCCTAACCCAGCTGACTCGGGGCAAAACTTAGACTACATCCCAAACTGGCTGCCAGTGAGTCGTAGGGTACACAGAGAGACAAACAACCATTCGCACTCACAATCATACCACCGCCAGCGGGAATCGAGCCTACGCCTGCCTGTACCGACGCCAGGCAAGTGAACCTCTACACCACGAGGCAGCAATGCAAGTTTTACATTTCCAAACCAATTTTGAGGCGCTAGACTTTCTCTGCCTATCAACTCAGTGAGATAGAGGTCCAATTTATTTGGTCTGGATTGAACGTCTATTACTGTCAATGACACAAAATGAGTTATAAAAAAAGGAGAATATCCAAAATATCCCACATAAAAAGAGAGAAAAGAATCCTAGCGGAGCATTTCCTCATTCGGTTGACGCGATCTCGTTTCCACTTCAACAAGCCTTTTCTGCATGGGACACCCCATCACCAATCACTGACTGCATTGACAAAAACTGAAGCAACGCCACTCTCTGCCTCCAAACTCTGCTTTGAAGTCAACCCACCAGGGGCCTGACAACAGCAGCATCCAAAACAAAAGTTTCACATTCCTTATCATGTTTCAGATGACGATTCTTGTGTTCCTCTTTAGTATTTTCTTCTCTGCTCTCCTGCTGTTTTATTCAGCGGTGACTTGATCTGGAAAAAAAAAATCTTCAAAAATCACAGTTGATGGCATACATAGAAACAATTGTAGTCTTCCAACAACACTTCTTATAAGGAAACAAACATCTTTGTGATGTATTTTTAAATGTTAAATTGATTGTTACAGTGAACCCCCCGTTGACTTTCCAGGTGGGAGACCCTATGTCCTATTACAGGGAGTCCTGGATGATGGAGAAGGATGAGAAACTAGGCACGGTGCCCCTTCTTCATGCGCGGGGGAATACGCTAGTCAAGCAAAGGCAGTTCCGGGAGGCAGCCAGTCAGTACAAGGAGGCTGTATTGCTGCTTAAAACCGTCCAGTCACGGGTGAGCATTTGCCAATTCGTAACGATGTGCGACTTGACAAATCCACAAAGCTTTCCAATTCAAGGATATACAGGTGAATTGATGATGAGCAAATTTTGTGAATCAAGTACCGTATTTTCACGACTATATGGCGCATCATATTTTAAGCCGCAGTATCAGTAACGAGTGCTATTTCTGTATTTGACACACACAAAGGACGCACCGTTTTTAAAAACGCAGCCAGGCATGGCAAAACATACACCAGCTTAAACATATGGACACATGCTAAAAACACGTTTTTAAAAAGGCAACGGAAGCAAAACTGAGTTCGGTTGTACTTTATTTAGCCATTTTACAATGTACTCACGTCATCATCACCCACAAATTCATTAAAGTCCTCATTTTCTGTGTCCGAATTGAACAATTGTCCAAATGGTTCATCGAAAACGCTGAGTTTTTTACGTTCGTCCAGGCGGCCACAATCCATTCGCAAATAGTAGCTAGCTAGTAGCTAGCGTAACTATTCCGGTGCTGCCTGCCACGCTTCGTAAAGCTGTGTTGATGTCGATGTCCAGGCCACAATCCATTGGGTGTATTGACAAAAGAACTATATATCCCAGCAGTCACTGCGCAGTACTTTTTCTACGGGGAAAATAGTCGAGTCGGGGGCTGCTTGCCGTAGTTATGAGAGCTGTAGAGGATGGTGTACCTTATCAACTGATTAATTTATTTTATCGTGATAACAATTTTAGTATTGGTCCATATGTAAAGCGCACTGGATTATAAGGCGCCCTGTCTATTTTGGAGAAAATTTAAGAATTTTATGTGCGCCTTATAGTCGTGAAAATACGGTACCCTATTTTCCGCACTATGAGGCACACTGGAGTATAAAGCGCACCTTCCATGAATGGCCTATTTTAAATTTTATTGATTGTGTTATACATCCACTAGATGGGGCTGTGGTAGTAGTAGTAGGGGGTTCCCTCATGGAGCTGTAGTAGTAGTGGTTGGAAGTTGTTATACATCAACTAGATGGAGCTGTGCTAAAGGGAATTTCATACAATGATTAACCAATATGTATCCATATATATAGTGCATCGGAATTTAAGACGCACTGCCGGGTTTTCAGAAAAGTCTTTTACTCGCAAGTCAAGGCAACACACGATTTTCTATTTCTTTTATGTTGTTGTAAGAATATTGAATATAGTATTAGAATAAAACCCCCGACTTCAATCAATATTGTGCCACGTCTACTTTTGCACTGTAGGCAGATAAATAACTTCTCCAATGACCTGTTGATGTTTCTTGTGACATTACTCAAGTTATCAACTCAAGGTTGCCTTTCCTTTTTTCTCCAGTGTACTATTTTCGTTCTTCATTTAAACACTGTTGCAATTTGTTCGCAGCAGATTTTTTTGTACATTAGTGCTTATGTTATTGTATTATAATGTATTTTGGAATACATTTACAATGAAAGCTTTAATTTTATATTTTCAGGGTAGATTTCAACTCCGAAATGTCGCCTCCAAATTTTAGTTTCTTTTAATCATTAATTTAAAAAATCTTATCGAGGGCCACCGTGGGTGCAGGTTTTTGTTCCAACCGATCCAGCACAGAGAGTTTAACCAATAAGATTTCTGCAGAAAACAAGAAGCACCTGACTGCAATCCACTGATTGCACTTGTAGGTCACCAGATTGGTGAAAAGGTGCCCTCTCTATGGGTTGGAATGAAAACCTGCACCCACTGTGGCCCTTTGTGGAATAGATTGTTTGCCCTCCCCTGAACTAAGGTTTTCATCAGCGCTGCCTGCTCACATCAAAATATGGTGTGGTGTAGTGACAAAACAACTTTCTTTGTCCTCTCATGAGTTCAGGAGATGCCAGGTGACGTTGACTACATCAACTTGGGCCGCATGATCGTCCCTCTGGAGTTGAACTACTGCCAGTGCATGCTGGAATTGCAAGAGTATTACGAAGTTATCGAGCACGCCGACGAACTGCTGGACAAACACAAAGGTGAGGCTCGCAAAAGTCTATTTTTTTTTAACCCGCGTTTCTGCAATCCAGTTTCAAGCTAATATTGACTTTTGTGTTCTCTGCAGACTGCGTGAAGGGTTACTACAAGCGAGCAAAAGCGCATGCTGCCGTGTGGAATGAAAAAGAGGCGCAGAGGGATTTCAACATGGTGGCCCACTTGGACGCCACATTGGCGTTGCTGGTCCAGCGAGAACTCAGGGCCTTCTCAGAGCGAATAAAAGAGAAGTACTGGCAGGAGAAAGAGGCCTACTGGAACAAGCTGGATGCCAAGGGTGAAACCGAGGAGAAGGTGGACGAAGAAGGGGAGAGGGAAATTGGCCAAGATGAGGGTGATAAGACGGAGGGGAAGGACTGGCAGAAAATGTTACGTCTCGTGATGCTCCTTCAGGAGCAGGGAAACATCCTGGTGAAAGAAAAACGCTTCTGGGAAGCTTCCAGCAAGTTCAAGGAGGCCTTGGACTACGTGGATGTGCTTCAAAATAAGGTTGGTGTTGCAGTCAAAATTTGAGTTTGGCTAAAGTTCAATATGCCGCAAAAATGGCCATCCTCTCATAGTGCCCCCTTGGTAAAAGTAGACAACAATGCTATTCGTATTAGGTAGCATATTCATTTAATGACATTATTTGTAGTTCTTCTGTCTATTGTTCTTTTCGCTCTATCCTCTGCAAAAATTCTTTCCTGAATTAACAAAACAACACAGGAAGTTCTAGGGTTTCCATGAACTCAACCAAAAACCATGCACTTTAGTGTTTATTTTCTGCTGGGAGGATCTTTGCCTTTGTTTATCCTCCTTTTTTCACATGATGGCCCCAAAGAGGAAATGTGTCTCTTCTTAGCATCATAAAACAAATACAGAAAGCAGAGGGAGGTATCGAGTAAAGATATGCTGCATTCAGACTATTCCCCAAAGCCCCTCACTTGTGACCAAATGCAGTTTTGTGGTCACACAACCTTATGTAGCTAAAAGTCAAACAACTTCCGGTCCACGTCAGCAAAAAAAAATAAGGTAATGTAACGAATCGGGTTGCATGTATGCTTCATGTTGCAATGTTGATGTGTTGAGCACTGATTATGGGCACCAGGCGGGGGACACCCTGAATTGGTTGCTAGCCAATCATAGGGCACAAGAAGACAGACAACCAACCATTCACACTCACATTCATATCTAGGCACAATTTAGAGTATTCAACCAGCCTAACATGCATGTTTTTGGAATACGGGAGGAAACCAAAGTACCCTGAGAAAACCCACGCAAGCTCTGGGACAATATGCAAACACCCACTTGCGATCAAAAATTCAATCCCAGAACTACATATAAGGCCGACGTGCTAATCACTCAACCACGTGGAAGGTGCACAGGAAGGTCAGAAGCCACAGGGGATTGACCCCTCAATCTGAACTGTGAGGTGAACGTGCTAACGACCTTTTTAAAAAAAAATAGTTTTATAGTATTTTGATGTAATTTTGAACTTTACAGTGAAATCCAATTTGGAAATCTGGGTTATCTCCCCAGTGTCGGAACAGAACTCTGTCATAACTTCCTCTAGAAACAACCACAATAGAAGACTTAAGTCCCATGTGGCACATTTAAACCTCTTCAGTCTACAAAGAAATTCAGATTTTTATTTTCTGTGACTCAGCAACTGACATGGACAGGTTAAAAATGCTGCAAAAATGCGATCATTTATTTAATACAGACGCTCCCCTACTTACGAACGCAATTGGTTCCGAGCGATTGTTCATAAGTTGAATTTGTTTGTAAGTTGATTCAGTGCTATATTTTGTATTATAATTTATGTTTAAGGCCGATATAAGTATATTGAAGGTTTATATAAGTGCATTTGTATGTTTAAGGCTTGTATAAGTAACACGCATTGGTTTATACTGAAAATTTTTTTTTTAATAAAATGGAGAGAATATGTACAGTACTGTAGAGAGAGAGAGATTTATGTATTAGAAACTGGCCAAAAGAAGCGACCTAATGACGATTGCACAGTTTTCTTCTTTTTTTTCATCATAAATGATGCGGTAGCACTGTATGGCATCATTCAATTGATTTGCAAACTTTGTGCAACGTTCAATATTTGGGTCCTGCTGCTCGATCTTTCTGTTTATAAATGGTACTGACGGTCGAACGATTCAATGCCCGTGAAACGCTCACCACTCTCACGCGCATCAAGCTTCGTTATTATTGCCACTCGTTTCAAATGAAATGGCTTGCCTCTTCCTTGCAACTCCCTCAATAGAAGCCTTTAGCTTTTTACCAACCATATTCAATATTGGATGCATGAGATATTTAATGATACAAATGAAAAAGGTTCTTTGCACACTGGAGATACATTCACGCACTTTCGCATTGCAACGAAGAAGAAGGTAGATGCTGGGTGAGCTGAGCTCTCACAGCGCCAGGCGTCGGTATTAGCGACGGAAAGAAGTACTACTCCGAAAAAGGCGCGAAATACAAAATTGGACTTGCGAACATTTTTGGACTTAAATGCAATTTGCAGACATGTTCGTATGTACCGTTGTTCGTAAGTTGAATGTTCGTAAGTAGGGGAGCGTCTGTATATAGTAAGGCTTTTTTCTTTAAAAAATCGACATAGTATAGTAAGGCTAAGAAAGTCGGAGAATAAATCTGACTTCTGATTCTTCTCCTAGTTATTGCTGTGGTCCAGTGGCAAAAATATTGGTTCAGAACTTGAGGTGGGAATCAGGAGTTAGTTCAATTCCACTCTTTGCAATTCACAAATTGTTTATTGAGGTAATGAAAAGGATAAATATAACTTCCAATCACTTCATTTCAGAAGTCACTGTGGTCCAGTTGCAAAGACAATGGGTCAGAACTTCAGGTGGACTCAAGTTCAAATCAGGAGTGAGTTCAATTCCACTCTTTGCAATTCTCAAATTGTTTATTGAGGTAATGAAAAGAATAGATATAACTTCCAATCACATCATTTCAGAAGTCACTGTGGTCCAGTGGCAAAGACAATGGGTCAGAACTTCAGGTGGACTCAAGTTCAAATCAGGAATGAGTTCAATTCCTCTCTTTGCAATTCTCAAATTGTTTATTGAGGTAATGAAAAGGATAGATATAACTTCCAATCACATCATTTCAGAAGTCACTGTGGTCCAGTGGCAAAGACAATGGGTTGAAATGGAAGTTTAACACAAGTTCAAATCTGGAGTGAATTCAATTCCACTCTTTGCAATTCTCAAATTGTTTATTGAGGTAATGAAAAGGATAAATATAACTTCCAATCATGTATTGGCGGGCCGCCTCGTGGTGTAGTGGGTCAGTCACCTGTTGCGACATGGGTGTCGAGGGTTCACGTCCCGGTGTCGCCAGTCAACAACTGTATGGTGTCGACAGTCAGCCGAAGGCTGACCGGAAATATTGTTTTGCTGAAAAAAATGACTAAGTCTTTATTTGAATGAAAAAACGATTACCCATTTACTGAACTACTAGTGTAGTGATTAGTCAAACGAGAGCGGGATTCGAACCCCATTTCCCACGTGGCAGTCAAATCCACTAACTTGAGGTCTGTCTGACCCATTGTCTTTGCCACTGGACCACAGTGATTTCTGAAATGAGATGATTGGAAGTTATATTTATCATTTTCATCACCTCAATAAACAATTTGAGATTTGCAAAGAGTGGACTTGAACTCACTCCAGATTTGAACTTGTGTCCAACTTCAACTTCAACCCATTGTTCTTGCCACTGGACCACAGTGTCTTCTGAAATTATGTGATTGGAAGTTATATTTATCCTTTTCATTACCTCAATAAACAATTTGAGAATTGCAAAGAGTGAAATCAAACTCACTTCTGATTTGAACTTGAGTCCACCTGAAATTCTGACTCATTGTCTTTGCCACTGCACCACAGTAAAGTTGGAAGTTGTATTTATCCTTTTCATTACCTCAATAAACAATTTGAGAATTGCAAAGAGTGAAATCAAACTCACTTCTGATTTGAACTTGAGTCCACCTGAAATTCTGACTCATTGTCTTTGCCACTGCACCACAGTAAAGTTGGAAGTTGTATTTATCCTTTTCATTACCTCAATAAACAATTTGAGAATTGCAACGAGTGGAATTGAACTCACTCCTGATTCCCACCTCAAGTTCTGACCCAATGATTTTGCCAGTGGACCACAGCAACAACTAGAAGGTGAAGAATCAGAAGTCAGATTTATTCTCCGACTCTCTTAGCCTTACTTGTTATGTCATTTTTTTAAGAAAAAAAGCCTTACTATACTATGTCGTTTTTTAAGAAAAGAAGCCTTACTATACAATATCGTTTTTTAAGAAAAAAAGGCTTCCTCTACTATGTCGTTTTTCAAGAAAAAAAGCCATGCTATACTATGTCGTTTTTTAGGAAAAAAAGCCTTACTATACTATGTCGTTTTTTAAAGGAAAAAAGCCATACTATACTATGTCGTTTTTTAGGGGGGAAAGCCATACTATACTATGTCGTTTTTTAGGGAAAAAGCCTTCCTCTACTATGTCGTTTTTCAAGAAAAAAAGCCATGCTATACTATGTCGTTTTTTAGGGGGGAAAAGCCATACTATACTATGTTGTTTTTTAAGAAAAAAAGCCTTACTATACTATGTCGTTTTTTAAGAAAAAAAAGCCATACAATACTATGTCGTTTTTTAAAGGAAAAAAGCCATACTATACTATGTCGTTTTTTAGGGGGAAAAGCCATACTATACTATGTCGTTTTTTAGGGAAAAAGCCTTCCTCTACTATGTCGTTTTTCAAGAAAAAAAGCCACGCTATACTATGTCGTTTTTTTAGGGGAAAAAAGCCATACTATACTATGTCGTTTTTTTTGGAAAAAAAGCCTTACTATACTATGTCGTTTTTTAAGAAAAAAAGCCTTACTATACATGGTCATTTTTTAAGAAAAAAGCCTTACTATACATGGTCTTTTTTGTAAATAAAAAGCCTTACTATACTATGTCGTTTTTAAAGACAAAAAAGCCTTACTATACTGTGTCGTTTTTAAAGAAAATAAGCCTTACTATACTATGTCGTCTTTAAAGAAAAAAGCCTATACTATGTTGTTTTTTAAGAAAAAAGCCTTACAATACTATGTCATTTTTTAAGAAAAAAAGCCTTACTATACTATGTCGTCTTTTAAGAAAAACGCTTTACTGTACATGGTCGTTTTTTTTAAATAAAAAAGCCTTACTATACATGGTCATTTTTTAATAAAAACCCTTAATATACATGGTCATTTTTAAAGAAAAAAGCCTGACTATATATACATAGTATTTATTTTTTAAACAAATAAAAGCTTTACTTTACATAGACCACTTTTTTTTAAAGAAAAAGCCTTACGATGTCCAGCCATTCAAGTCATTTTGCATGCCAGCTTTACGTTTGTACCAAATCTCGGGGTATTCTTTGCTCAGTTATGAAGCACGTCTAATAAGATGAATAAATATTTGACATTATCGTCGACAAGGAAAAAGAGTGTCGCCAAACTTTCGTCAAAACATATATATATACATTTCTAGTTATTTTCTTAAAGGTAGAACTTTTCCCTACTCATTAAATTGCAGAGGTGTGCTTTAATATTTCAGTCATGTTTCTTGTACATGTCGTTGTCATTGTTGTGCTTACAAAGGCGCATCAGTGTCTTTTTAAGTATGCAGGCGCCGTGAAGCAGGTCCAAAAATAACACGCCTGCACAGCGATGTGATGGTGACAGGCCGCCTATTAGAAACCTTTTTTTTCTAATTTCATGCAACTGAATGCATCATCCAAATTTTTGGTGATTTATGTTTAAATGTTTGTGTTTCAGGATTTATAGTATGTATTTAAACTATTTTTTTTTAATTATCTAAAAAATAACAAAGCAAAAAAGGATTAAAATTTAGTAAATGTTGAGATAAATAGATGAAATAAAAAATGTGACTCTATACATAATTTAATTTCACAATTAATATTGAAAAATAAATCAAACCTGAAATAATAACATTTAAACACTTATTTTATTACTTTCCTGAATTCTTAATGGCCTTTGTACTAATCTAAATAAAACTAACCTTCATAAAGACCTAGCCACACTATACTATACATTTGGTGTAAAACTGGCCTTCATGACCCAAAATATAATCTCGAATAATGTAGGTCTTAATTATAATGTTTATTATTTGATTTTTTTAATATGACCCTATAATCTATTTCGGAATCCGTTGACATGTAGGCTGCCAGACTTCCCAGTCAAATGGGTTGGCTCGTCCTGTCAATGGCCGCCAGTGTTTAATGAGTGGCATATAAAGATTCAATAATGTAATTACTTATGGAATTTTGATACTGTTGGTCCACCGAACAATTTCCTCCATCTTTACTTTCCCTTGACACGCTCTCAATTGTTGTTAGCAGGTGTGCCAAGGCAACGACGACTGGGAATCTTTGGAGAAGGTCCGCCTACCACTCACACTCAACCTGAGCCAGTGCTTGCTGGAGCTCCAACAGTATCAGGAAGTGGTGCAACTCAACGACAGGATGCTGCAAAGCCATCAAGGTAGTAGGCAAAACCTGTAGAGGAGGCAGGGTGCAATCGGCGTTTTGATGTGAACTGCATCTAGAAAAGTCTATTTTCCGGTGACACACTTTTCCTTTTTAGAGTCAAAATATGAACATTTCTCACTTAGCCCGCAGCGTTGTGTTTACTTTCATCCCACTGCGCTGCCCAATCTCGCTGAGTGACATCTTATCAGTTCACTTGGCAAACACCTGTGGGCACCGCGTTCAGAAATCTTATTTTATTTATTTCATTTGAAAATCAAATCATTAATTATGCTACTGCTTTAGTTTGTAGTCACTTAATAACATCCTCACTTTTTAAAATGACTCGGCTTTCCACATACCACCATCAATTCTGCAATACATCTTCAGTGAAATTTAAAGCCTCCTGGACTGGAATGTTACCTAAATATGCTTTATTTTCTAAAATACAGCTGAAAAAAGAAAATGTAAATATTTTGTACTCCAATCCACTACTGCAATATGTCCAAAAAGTTACTTATGAATCTGCTTAATAGATTCTGAAATTTAACTTGAATATTTATAAATATACTGAAATACTCTAAAGTTATATCTAAATATTCCTGAGATGTACTAAAATACTTGACAAAGTAAACTAATTACTCCTAAATAGACTACAATATGCTCTCACACACATTATCTAACTACTTTTATAACAGCTGAAATCTTAAAGTAACCAAAACACTTAATTCTTCTAAAATAATAGGTAATTACATTAATAATAATAATACATAATTCTTCTGAAATAATGAAAAAATGCAACAGAAGCAAGGCTAATAAAGCCCTGGGGAATCCGTGACATAAAAAAAAAGTTAAATCATTGGCAGCCATTAAACATTTGTTCGTTCAGTCTTAATGAATTGGACATCTATCGCCATCAGTGGCAATGAAAGATGAGAAATCACAGACAGTCCACCTAGTTTAAAGGTGCTATGAAGTACTACATCAAGTTAAAATGATAGCAAACCATATTTGGGATAAAACTCCAGATGAAAAAGTACCAGAAAAGGCTTCATATTGAAAAAAGATCCTAGTTAGTTTTCCTTTTCCCACCCACAAAAGAAAAAAATGATCTTGAACAGAATTTAATATCACACCAGAATGCTAGCATGCTATCAATAGTTGTGCTATTCTTTTGTTGCCATGTCACCATCCTCTCATTCTGTCAACATTTACAAGCTAGGGCAGCACAATAAAGCTAAAAATTATCATCAATTCAGGTTGTGATGTCACAACCAGAATTGAAATGAAAAGGGGAGTGTAACTTATCGCGTCATTTTGGGTGGGATAACTATAAAATGGCAAAAAAATGGCCAGATTTGAAAGCCAAATTCTACATGTAAAATTATATTAAGCATTTGTATTTTTTTTAAATTTTGACATTTCATAGCACCATTAAATAAATTCATGATCGACCAATATGGGTTTATTAGGACCGATACTGATTATTAGTACTAGTTAAAGGAGGCTGATATTTGGAGACGATATTCATTTGCAGTAAATGTGTAAAAGAGATAATAATAATGATGAAAGCCCTGAACGTCATAGAACATTAATGAAAGGAAAAGCGTGGCTGCATCTTAGCCGAAATAACCCAGTTTTAAATTGATTTCTTCATTTCGGCCAGTTTGATTAAAAAAGGTCCGATACCAATATATGTCTAATGCCGATATATTGGTTGATCACTAAAATTAATTAGACCTCTAACGCTGTCAAAATTATGCAATGAGTTCAATTAACAGGAGTTTGAAATTATCAATAGCATGATCAATTATAATTAAATGTAGAATCTTACATCAAGGTTTAAAATACAGTGTTAACACTAATATAAAATATGATTCAGTGCAATGGCAGAGAGCTGGGACAAATTTTTCACACAAATATAATTACATCATATTTATACTTCAATATAATTCGTACATACAAAAGCGGGGGGAGTCACCGGAAAACGCCTCCATTTTATTTTTTTCGTACATCTTAGGCCACTTCAAGTTACTCCACCAGCGCGCCCGAGCGCACACTGCCTTGTGCAACGAAGAAGAAGCTCGTCAGGACTGGGCTGCCGTGGAGAAGTTGGATCCACAGTTAAAACCCTTTGTTCGCCAGGAGCTGAAGAAGTTGGTTGAGAACCTCCGGAGCAGGCACACTCACCAGAATAAGACCTACTGGGACGCCACGCGGGAAAAGTGGGGGCCCGGAAAGGAGGTCGCCGATGATGCCAACCAAAGCCGTAGCCATGGAGTTGACGAAGAACCGGAATCCGATAACGAAAACACATGGAGTAAGAACGAGATTGGCGCGGGTAATGACAGTTCTGCGGCCCCCACGAGTGAGTGATAGTGTAGACGGTGTGAAATAAGAACACTCAGAAGGTCAAATGCCAATCAGGAGCAGACAAACAAACACAACAACATGTCGATCAAATAGAAGAGAGTGAGAAATGAAGCTTTTTGAAAGCCGTGGGGAGTGAGAAGAAAAAAAAAAAAAAAAACAAACAAACACAAAGTGCATGTTGATTTAGCTGTAAGCCAACCCAGACACACAGAGAAACTCATAAGTTTAATATTTGAGAGTCATACGTGAACATAGTGAAATAGTATAGATTTCAAAACCCACATGTCCATATTTTGCATTCATTCATTCAATTTCCCAACCGCTAATTCTCACATGTGGGGTGCTGGAGTCTATCCCAGCTAACTATGGGACACCCTGAATCTGGTCAGCCAATCGTAGGGCACAAGGACACAGACAATATGTATATGTGTATATATATATATATATATATATATATATATATATATATATATATATGTATACATATATGTATATATATATATATATATGTATACATATATGTATACGTATATATATATATATGTATACGTATATATATGTATACGTATATATATATATATATATACATATATGTATATGTATACATGTATATATGTATATGTATACATGTATATATGTATATGAATACATGTATATGTATACATGTATATATGTATATGTATACATGTATATATGTATATGTATACATATATATATGTATACATATATGTATACATATACATATATATATGTATACATATACATGTGTATATGTATATACGTATATATATGTGTATATATATATATGTGTATATATATATTTATATATATACATGTGTGTATATATATATGTATATATATACATGTGTGTGTATATATATATATATATACGTATACATATATATGTATATGTATACATGTATATATGTATATGAATACATGTATATGTATACATATATATGTATACATATATATATATATGTATACATATATGTATATATATATATGTATACATATGTGTGTATATGTATATGTGTATATATGTGTATATATATGTATATATATGTATATATATGTATATATATATATACACGTGTGTGTGTGTATATATGTGTGTGTGTGTGTATATATATATATATATATATATATATATACATACATGTGTGTGTATATATATATACATACACACACACTATATATATAAATGTGTTTCCAACTTTAAAACAATAAAAGATTATTTTTCTTATTCCTATTTGTAGAAATAAAAACAAACATTTTAGACTCATTACTGTAAAATATTAAATCTATATTACTGATTCGTGGTAGTCAAAATATTGTATAAAAATGTGTATGTTAGAATTTTTTGGGAACCTTTTTGCACCTGTTGGACAATATGAAAAAATTTCATACACCTCCCCCCAAAAAAATTACTTGATAATTTTAGTAGAACACAGACCACACCGGAAGGCAAATAGAAATTGTTTATTTCTGTACAGAAAAAGAGTTAGAAAGCATCCAGTAAGCCAGCGCTCGTCTCTCAGTACAAAGTGTTTGGACACACTCAAGCATACTCACTGTTCATCCCATCCAACAAATATATTGACATGGTTAATGAGGTATATCCATGGTGATGGAACAGAAATCCTGCCAACAGAAGAACGTGCGTGTGCGTATGCATGTGTGTCTGGACGCACATGTTAAGGTACGACAGGTGATTGTTTAATCCATAGACTCATTGGTTGGATTCACTTTGCACTCTGTGATATGGAAAAAAAATCATCACAATATGGACCATTTGTTATAATCCAGAATGTACTACATTTATAATTATTCGGTGAACATTTTTACAACAGCTACGACAGCTTTTCTCTTACTTTAATTTTGAATTGAAATTAAACTGACCTGCCACAAATGATCAAGTAGTGCTGCAACCTAAAACTCAAGTGTAAACAGAAATGGCCCAGTGTCAAACATATTCATGCTTAAATGTTAAGTTACAATTAATTGTTACTAGTTGTTTTGACTTTTAATACTGCCATAATATTCATTATTTCACCACCCAAGCCCCCTATGCTTAAAAGTGTCCTAGGGGTGCTGAAGCCTATCCCAGCCAACTTTGGCCAGTAGCTGGGATACACCCTGAATTGGTTTACAGTCAATTTCTGGGCATAATGATTGAAACTACCATGCACACACGCACTTATATCTACGGACAATTTGGAGTGTTCAATCAGCCTACCATGCATGTTTTTGGAATGTGGTAGAAACCAAAGTACCCAGAGAAAACCCACACGGGCACGGAATGGACAAGCAAAGTCCACACATAAAGGCCGGACGGAATGCACCAGGGATTGAACCCTTGCTCTCAGAACGGTGGCGGACAAGCATGGTTCCACTGTGCTGCACTGCCATAATTTACAGCATAATATCAATTATTTATGTATTTATTTATATAACGCTTATCGTCCCAAGGGTTGTGGGCATGCTGGAGCCTATACCAGCCAACTCTGGGCAGCAGGCGGGGGACAGCCTGAATCTGTGGGGGAGCCAATTGCAGGGCACAAGTAGACGGGCAATTTAGAGTGTTCAACCAACATGTTATGCATGTTTTTAAAGTGTGGGAGGAAGCCAGAGTACCCAGAGAAAACCCACACAGGCACAATAATATGCAACGTCGACACAGGAAGGTTGGAGCCTATCGGGGATTGAACCCTCTATCAGTAGAGTGAGGCATATGTGCTAACCACCATGCTGCCCAAATAATATCAATAATTATTTAATTAATATTGATAATTGGAACAAGTTGTATTTTCCCTGTTCTGTATGTATTATGTGTGTTGGGATTGGATTTGGTGGTACTATTATGGCAAGTGAGTAAAAATAGGGGTGCCATTACTGGCCAAAATGTGCATTGCAGGAACAGGTGCAGGTATTTTTGGCGATAATATCGATTAAATAAGAACATAAGTTCGAGGTATTAACATGATCAATTTCACATTATAATAAACAGTTTCACCTTTTGAAATGAAATTTTGGTTTTAACATGATACATTTTTCATTTTCGTTTTGATTATCTTGAAGTCTGCCAGGCAGCCCAGGGGTCGAAAACATGCAAAGTAGGCTGGTTGAACACTCTAAACTTTAGAGTGTTCTGACTGTGTCAGACTCGGGTTGGTTCGCGGGCCGCATTAACGTCAACTCGATTTCATGTGGGCTGGACCATTTTAGATATAAAATTTAGATTTTTTTTATAAATGGATTAAAAGAACTGGATTAAAAGCCCTGAATATTCAGTTTTTTAGAGATCTAAAACAATGTTTATTTTAGCTTTTTTTTAAATACATTTTTAGATTTAAAAAAAAACAGAAAAAAAATGATTAAAAAATATTACAATCATTGATTTAAAAGGGGGAAAAAATCAGGAAATTTAATACACATCTATACTCTTCATTTTAATTTGATCCTAAAACAGAAAGTCGGCACTCATGATTTACTTTCCCGGGCCACACAAAATGATGCGGCGGGCCAGATTTGGCCCCCGGGCCGCCACTTTGACACATGTGCTCTGAAGTGTGAGCATGAATGGTTGTCTATCTCATTGTGGCCTGCGATTGGCTGGCCACCTATTCAGGGTGTCTCCCACCTGGTGCTCATAGTTAGCTGGGATGGGCTCCAGCACCATTGTGACACTAAGCGGCTCAAAAAAAAAAAGAATAAATAAAACCTAACTATTGGGCTGCCATTTTTGTCACGAGACCTGGAATACATTTCGACTAGGGGAGATGGCAGTGACCATTCGTCATGGGTACTAAAACATGACCATTCACAGTTCTTCACAGTTTAAATTCCTTGGGCGTCTAACCTTGTCAATGACAGACAATATTTATTCATTCATTAGTTCTCTGAACCGCTGGAGCCTATCCCAGCTAACTATGGGCACCAGGCGGGGATCACCCTGAATTGGTGGGTAGTCAATCACAGGGTGCCGGGAGATGGACAACAAAATTCATGTTCACACTCATACCTAGAGGCAATTTAGAGTGATCAACCAACCTACCATGGATGTTTTTGGGATATGAGAGGAAACCAACGCAAGCCCGGGGAGAACATGCAAATTCCACACAGTGAGGACCCACCTGGGATCGAACCCTCAGCCCCTGAACTGTGAGGCTGACGCGCTACCCACTCTCTCACCGGGCCAGCATTTAGGTTTTACATTATTATTATTATTTATTATTTTCCATAGGACATAATGTTCTAAATTTTAACCAGTACAACATGTTCAATTTCCCGTTATAACAAAACTAAACATGACACAGGTCGTAACGTGATAACATTGTAATTTCATGTCAACGTTTTAACGTTCATATTTTTACATTGTTTAACCACTTTACTGCTACTGTGATTTTCATCACAATAAACCCCATAAAGCTTTTTATGAGACTATTTTTCTGTTTGGTCATACTAAGCTTTTCCGAATTTTAGATACTATAGAAACGTCTTTAGAGAATGAGATGTTTTCCTTGTGTCTGTGTTTGCTAATACGAAAGGGGAAAAGTAGCTTATGAGTCAGATTACAAATGGAAAAATTTAAACGTAACTGCTCAGTCAATTTTATCTGTATCTTTTGTGGGTTAGAATGACAACGATGTATTCGAAGCCTCCAAACCATAAGGCTATTAGCATTTCCATAAGAAGCCCACTACCTTTTTTGTACTTAATGTTGCCTAGCAAGCCCATCACAACTAACAAAGCGACAACAAAAGCGAGCATGATGCAAATGCATGCAGCCAAGGTCAGGTTTGGAAGGCTCCAAACTGTCTTTTTTATTTTTTTGCAGACTTTTATCAAGAGGTTGTGTTGTGACAGCCCATCAGAGTGCATCGCCCCCAGCAACCACATAAGACACATTTTTGTAGCTGGTTGTCTCACTTGTCCATTACATTCAACTCCCCCAGAAAAAGGGATTATTATCGTGAAATTCAGGACTTTTTTTCCCACTCTTAAATCATGCTCACTGCTGTGAATGGCAACCAATGAGTGAAGAAAATATGAAATTATTCTGAAGAAACTTCTGTTTTTCACAAGAATAAAATCTTAGAAAAAAAGTGATTTATTTATAGAAAACAAAAAAGTTAACTTATGAAAAAGTCATATTCTTAACCCTATATGGCCAAAGGTATAATATTTGATACATGAATTTTATGCAGTGTGATATTTTATCCCCTAATAAAAACTGATGTATCACATACATATGATCCAAATTCATGGAAAATTATATTTGAAATGTTGTAGTCTTTTTGTTCTCAAGAACCATTAAAGGAGTTTACAGAATTACAGAATTGCTGTCAATTGTTTAGTGTTTTGGGCTTAAAGGGTTAACAAGAGTAAAGACTCAGTTTTCAATCTTTCTAATAAATCCGAGATTGACGTCTTGTGGAGGTATAAAAGTTGTCACCGTTCCTGGAATCTAGTTTTATATTTGCATGAAAAAGAATCTTAACAAAAATAATGAAAAAAAAAAGAATTTTGACTAGAGGCTCAAACTTTAGAGAAAAAAAACCCATGGCATAATATTAAGCGATTGAAGTCATACAAGGACTAAAAAGTCAAATAATGATGAGGTTAAACTCCTAACGTGATTTATTTTTGCGCCGCATGATCCAGAAGTTGTTGCGGCTTTGTGGACTTCAATTTTCGGCAAGAAGTGAACATAAAACAGTCGTTGGCGACAGGTATCGCGCTGGCGACACGCTGCTACCAGTATTTGTTGTGTATTTCCTTTGTATTATTCTCATTATATTTTAAATCAATGGGATGGTACATCATTGTTCAGTCTGCTCTCTGTTGGGTACAGTAGATCAAGGGAATGCGAACGTGTAACGAGGCATGTTGCATGTGAAAACTGACTATTATGTAAGTACCGCTACATTTCCCTTTCGTACAAACGCAACCGACCTGCTAAAGTAGAGTTTCCATATACCCCGAGCATGGTAGATTTTGGGCCATATGGTAATGTTCTGGTTTATCACGTCTAAAAGCAGCTTTGGTGTCATTTGTATCTGGTGTGTACGAGTGTATTGCAATTTCTCATGCGGGCCGAGAACCACTGCCCTGGTATAAAGCTTAACAATAGAACACACACACGCACACACACAGTCTTCCTCCACTCAGCTGACTTCCTGACCTTTGGCTGGCCGACACTCCAGCCCGACATCATCGACCTAATGCAGTTTGCATGGTGAAAAGGCTTGTTAGTGCACAGGTTCCAGTTGCAAGTTAGGGGTCAAGCGTCCTCACGGGCTGGCTTTAGATGTGAGACGTCGTGCCTGAAGTGAGAAAAACGAGAAAGTAACTATGTCACTTTTCTAGTTTTCAGAACATAAAGAGAATGTCGCGGATTCATGATAATGCTTTCATATAAACATTTTCAATTTCTATGTTCATGCATGTTCGTGCTGGAGCCTATCCCGGCTCACTATGGGCACCCGTGACCGGACGTTTGGTCGAAAGACGTTCGGTCGAACGGACGTTCGGTCGAACGGACGTTCGGTCGAACGGACGTTCGGTCGAACGGACGTTCGGTCGAACGGACGTTCGGTCGAACGGACGTTCGGTCGAACGGACGTTCGGTCGAACGGACGTTCGGTCGAACGGACGTTCGGTCGCCGGGTTCGCTCGCTGTCAAATTATGAGAGAGAGTTTACTGTTGATATCTTGATATTAGATATTTAGATATTAAACTCACTCTCTCTCTGTCATGATTATAATTTTGAGAGCTGGTTTCAACAGTAACAACCCGGCAACCAAATGTCCGTTCTACCAAACGTCCATTCTACCAAACATCCGTTCTACCGAACGTCCATTCTACCGAACGTCTTTCGAAGAAACGCCCGAGTACCATGGGCACCAAGTGGGGGACACTCTGACTCAGTGGCCAGCCAATCGCTTTCACACTCACGCTCATACCTAGGGCAATTTAATTTAGATTAGATTAGATGAAACTTTAGTCATCCCGTACTCGGGAAATTCACTTTGTTGCAATAGCAAGAAGGTGAAAACACAGACACAGGAAAATACATTATAGACCTAATAGAATAGAAAATAAAAAGGAAAATAAATAAATAAGCGTGTTACACGAAATATACCTATATATACACAGCAAAACTGATAAAAAGACTCAATATATTCAAGCAGCCTACCATGTATGTTTGTGGGATGTGGGAAGAAACTGGAGTACCCAGAGAAAACCCACGCAAGCCTGGGGAGTACATGTAAACTCCACAAAATGAGGACCCACCTCGGATCGTGTGAGGCCGACGGGCTAACCGGTGCTTTGATGTTGAACAGATAGACTTTCCGCAACTATGCTTCAATTCGGCACCCTTTGTTGGTAATAAGAGCTGCCCTCCCTCCAAATTCAGTGACGAGGATTATGGCTATAGAGACAGATTTCCCCTTTGTCTTCATTCCAAAATTGGATTCGTTTCATTTTACAGCTCAGAAATTTAAAAAAAGAGGAATCCCTGTGAAATCCAAAACGCATATACTATTTTCTAAAACTCCCAATCAACAACAAAAACAAAATGTTGTTTAAAATAAGAGAAAAATGTTTTATTTTGCCCTTCATAGCGAAAAAAAACATTGTATGGAAAACTCATTTTTTCAGCTTTAAGTTTTAGGGACCTGAAATGAATTTGAAAACTTCATTTTCTTAGTTATGTGTGATCGGTTTTACAGTTAAGATAACTTGGACTGCAATAATTTATATTCAAGCTGCATTTTCAGCATTACTACTGACCTGGTTCAGAGGGGAAGACGTTTCTCAGCTGCTCGATGACCTCCTGCAGCTGCAGCACCGTGTCCTGATCGTGCTCCGTGTCGTCACCTGCCACACACGCAGATTTTATGTTATGGCGTGCCAATGTCAAAATAGGGGTCGTCACTGACCTGCTGCTTCCGTGTCTGTGGTGTCCCTGCTGGCCGCACCCCCCTGATGCCCCTCTCCAGACACGGGGGAGGACAAGGTTGACGGTTCTGATCCATTAGCCTCGAAATCCTCTTTGGGCTTTTATTTAAAAAAAAAGGTATATATTTCACTGCCAATGTTAGACATTAAATTTATTAGTACTGATATGGCTGGAAATGCATGATCATGGTTCATTCAATAGACGTCCAATCCATTTTGACTGGGAGGCTTAGCAGAGATCATGTGCTGCCAACCACTCCTAGTCAAAATTGATTGGACGGCTGGCAATCAGTTAACTTTGTCTCTGTCAGGGTTTTTATTACATATTATTATTCATTTGCATGCAACGAAGAATACGCTTGGCCTGGCTATTAAAGAATGCTTTGCTCACTCTAAGTTCATCATGATTATTATCATACTTCCTTGGAACGAAGTACCATATTTATTCGAGTATAACGAGCGTATTATATATGATTTTGTACCAAAAATCAAATCAAAAGCCTTTATTGTCATTATACAACAGCTGCGCATAACGAACACTGAAGCAAAGTTCAGGTGCGCGTTATACACGAATCCGTTAAATTGGGAGCGTAAAACCTGTGCTTGTCCGCCAAATGGGGCGTTCCATTGGCCGATGCTGACACTTTGAATAAATAACTCAAGAAGAATGGAATCAATTGTTTGGTGAATCGGATGATGATGAATCAGACTTTAATTTTTTAAAAATATTATGATGATGAATTAGGCTTTAAAGATTTAAAATTGTGAATTCCATTTGACAATTGTGTTTTTTTTACCAGGTTTGCGTACCATATGATGTGAATAAATGCTTTGTCATGGCGACATGTTCAGCATTTGTCAATTACCAGTACAAGTGCAATTCTTGGTGTGAGCTGAGAAAAAGTGAAAAAATTATACCAGTTTTTAGTCGCAAATTATGGGTGCGCGTTATACTTGAATAAATACGGTATAAGCTTTGCTCCTGGAAGCCCTGTTTCCACTAAACAAAGAGGAGCCAGAATGCTTTGGAGTGCTGAGATTCTGCTCTGAGAACTGCACCTGCAGCATCTACCCTCCACTACGGTCTATCCACAAGGTTTCCTGACGTTTCGGTCCTCATCTGTTTTGACTATTGTGGATGTGTTTTGGTACACATGTTTTAGACTCAACGCACATGCGCGCACATAGATAAACACGCTCAGCCCTCTCACTTGTGTTTCCACCCCTGCCTTTAGAGTTGAGACATCATAATCAGGGCCTCTGAATGTAATAAAACAACAGAAAAGGCATTTAAGGTCAAAACGGAGTAGGGTAGCTGTCTCAATGGTCATTCTCCTTGCAAGTGAAAACCACAACGGAGCAATGTAGAGCCCACATCACATGATCGCACCGATTGGGAGACAACAGTTGGAACCTTCACGAGGTGTCTCCCGAGAGGCCGCCCGTCGGGGTAATCCTCAGGCGCCTGGGTGACCTAACAACAACAACAACAACTACATCGCACCGATCCAGCTGTCGAAGCCCCCTCTCCATTCTTCTCTCACTCATGAACAAGACCCCGAGATACTTAACCTCCTCCACTCCTCATCCCTATATATATATATATATATATATATATATATATATATATATGTATATATATATATATATATATATATATATAGGTATATATATATATATATGTATATATATATATATATATATATATAGGTATATATATATATATATATATATATATATATATATATATATATATATATATATAGGTATATATATATAGGTATATATATATATAGGTATATATATATATATATATATAGGTATATATATATATAGGTATATATATATATATATATATATATATATATATATATATATATATATATATATATATATATATATATATATATATAGGTATATATATATATATATATATATATATATATATATATATATTCAATTTCAAGGGTTGTCAAGGGTGCTGGAGCCTATTCCAGCCAACTACGGGCACTAGGCGAGGGACACCCTGAATTGCTAGCCAGCCAATCTCAGGGCACGAGGCGATGCACGAACCATTCATGCCCTCTCATAGATAGGGGCTATTTACAGTGTGCCAGGTTAACATGCACGTTTTTGGTATGTAGGGAGAAAAAAGCACGCAATAATAAAACATAAGTTATACTTTCAAAATGTCTGTCAACGTTTTTATCTTCATCTGTTTTCCTCCAAAAACACGGTGGGTCGCAAGTGGGCTTCCCTACTGCTTCACAGGTTTTCTGGCAGAAATATTGCTGTCAGGATATTGCAATGAATTGTGGGCAATGAGTTAATAAACGTCATACGAGGTTGAGGCCGAAATTCTTTATTGAACCAAGAAGGTGAAAGCGCAAGGTCACAGTGCAAAAAGAAATCCCATTTCTTGAGGAAATGGAAGGCAATGCTGGTCAAGGGGGGAAAGATTAAATTAATTTTTTAGAAGAAAAAAGACTACTACTGCTACTACTTCATCTTTCTACTTTGGGAAATAGTTCTTTCTCATTTATCTTCTGGGCTAATCGACCTAAATGTGCCATATACATCTTTTGCAACCACAATTGGCAGCTCCTGAATGGGCTCTCGGTCAATTCTCTCACTTGCTTTCCTGAGCCCAAATTTGAATCAAAAGCCAGCCGGTAATGAAACGTGACGTTTACCTGAAGCAAAAGCTCCCTTAGCCTCCGCAACTGCGACTCCAACTGCTTGTTGTGGTCCTCCAAAATCTGCATTCTCGTCTCCAGCCGCGTCTTGTGCTGCCGCAGAACGCGCGCCTCGGCCAGCAATTCCTCGTCCTGCGGCCCTCCGGCAAGCGGCGACCCCGGCCCGCTCTCACCCGCCTCGGTCAACATGGGGAGCGATGCCGCTTCCTCATGCTTCCATTTAAGGCGGCGGTACTCGCTCTGGAGCACCCTGAAATCAAGACCAAACCATTTCCCCCCAAAAAATCATTAAACTACTGTTTGACCTGAATTCCACCCTACTGTATGGTGGATCTAGGTACATATTAAATGGCAGACCGGCCATGCTGGAACTAAAGCATTCTACTTCACTTTCAATGAAATCACTCATTTTGCACAAATAAAATCACAATATTCTAGGGATTTAGAGCGTGAACGTGTTTGTTCACTGTGTGAGGTCAACAAAAAGGAACAAGCATGCTTCACTGACGCACCATGAAATACAGATACACAGTATGGAGTTTTGTTTCTTGAAATGATTATTTTGTTGTTTTGTAGTGATTAAAAAATAATCTTTAAAACATTATACACTAAAAATCTTCATCCCCTCGATTCTGATGTTCTAAAAATTTAGCGTGGTAGAAACATCAATTGGCGGCCCGGTGACCGAGTAGCCATCGATTTGACTGGTTAGCACGTCGGCCTCACAGCTCTGGAGTCGTGGGTTCAAATCCAGGTTGGTCCACCTGTGTGGAGTTTGCAAGTTCTTCCTGGAAGGGCCTGCGTGGGTTTTCTCTGGGTACTCCGATTTCCTCCCACATTACACAAACATGCATGGTAGGCTGATTGGACACTCTAAATTGCCCCTAGGTCTGAGTGTGAGCGTGAATGGTTGTTTCTCTCCTTGTAACCTCAGATCGGATGGCCACCGATTCAGGTTGGCCCCAGCCTGGTGCCTGTAGTTGGATGGGATAGGCTCCAGCACCCCCCAAGACCCTTGTGAGGATAAGCTGTTCAGAAAATGAATGAATGAAGAAGCACCATTTTCATTTCTCTGAAGACATCTTTCACGTCTTATTTTGATGCTTTATAGCCTTTTAATGATGATTAAAATAATCTAAAAAACATTTTCCCAAGGTATGAGTGAGTGAGCAAGACTGGATGTTCGTCTCGTTGTGCCCAATTGTGTTGTTCTCATTAATGACGGAGATAACAAAAATATTTCATTGACAATTTTGTTTGAAGACAATGATGAGGTAACACTGTCTTGGATGACTAACAATGAGACAATTGCCAGTTTTTGTCTGACGAGACAAGGAAAATGCAAAGTTTCTGTTTAATGTTTAATGCTTCTTGACTTTTTTGCACTTCTAACTTCAGCCTTAGTTACAGGAAGAACGTTTGGGCATAATTTCATCATGCAACACACAGCTGGACGCTGTACAGTGTACACACTTGTCAATGTTCAATTGAAAAGGTTGGAAACTATATTTTTTAGACAAAAACCTTTTGATTTGTACAGTCAAAATCATTTTAAGCATTTATTGGAGAAAACTAGACTAGACTAACATATTTTGAATTGACTAAAATATGACTGAACGGTTGGAAGAGTGATTAGCGTGGTTCGGAGATTGCAGGTTCTCTCTGGGATTGTGTGGGTTTTCTCTGGGTACCACATCCCAAAAACATGCTTGGTAGGCTGGTTGGACGCTCTAAATTGCCCCTATGTATGAGCATGACCGGACGTTTGGTCGCCGGACTTTTGGTTGCCGGACGTTTGGTCGCCCGGACCCAAACAACCGGCGACCAAACGTCCGGCGACCAAAAGTCCGGCGACCAAAAGTCCGGCGACCAAAAGTCCGGCGACAAAACAAGGTAAAACAACACGGTCTACGCATCAATCAAAGCCAACAATGGCCCTGAACAGTTTCACTGAGCAGACCTGTGAGTGTGTATGTACATGGGTTGTCCCCTTAGGAAGGGACGTCAGCCAGGGTCTTAACAAGTTCTCCAACAAAACACAATAAAAGTACGGGAAATTTGGAGCTTTTCTTTAGCCTAATAATTAATAGGGGATTAAGTATGACTAAATAATAATTCGCAGTTTGTATTTAGGGAATTTGAGCAACCGTTTTAAATGGTAATTATCAATAACCTTCCTGGCGACCAAACGTGCGGCGACCAAAAGTCCGGCGACCAAACGGCCGAGTACCATGTATGAGTGCGTCATGTTCCGTCCTCGGGTGCGGGGAGAAGTGGGACCCAGAAATGCAGGGAGATGACGACAAACGAAGTGCTGATGCACAAAACTAAAGGCTTTAATAAGAAGTAACAGAAAAAGCCATAAAAACTAAAAGAAACAAATCTAACAGGGATAGCACATACGCACACTGACGGGGAGACGACATGACCATATCAAAGCAATCATCCCACAACCAGACATATCAGAACATGGGTTTAAAAAAACACGCAAGGGCTGATTACAAATCACACACACCTGGCCACATAAGGGAAGGGCATCCTGAAGGGACACAAGAGGCAAAACACACATAATCACCCAGACAGCACACACAAGGAAAAACACGCACACATCCACCCAAAACTCCAACAAAACGTGACAGAGTGTGAATAGCGGTCTGTCTCCTTCTGCCCTGCGATTGGCTGGCCACCAATTCAGGGTGTCCTCTGCGTGGTGCCGGTAGTTGGCTGGTATAGGCTCCAGCACCCCTTACGACCATTGTGAGGTTAAGCGGTACGGAAAATTAATGAATGGATAAATTATGACTAGCGTATTTTCACGACTATAAGGCGCACATAAAAGTCTTAAATTTTCTCCAAAATAGACAGGGCGCCTTATAATCCAGTGCGCTTTATATATGGACCAATACTAAAATTGTTATCACGATAAAATAGCTACTAGCTAGCTACTATTTGCGAATGGATTGTGGCCTGGCGATCGGCATCAACACAGCTTTACGAAGCATGGAAAACAGCGTTGGAATAGTTACGCTAGCTACTACCTAGCTACTATTTGCGAATGGATTGTGGCCTGGCGATCGTATAAAACTCAGCGTTTTCGATGACTCATTTGGACAATTGTTCAATTCGGACACAGAAAATGAGGGCTTTGGGGGTGATGATGACATGAGTACATTGTAAAATGGCTAAATAAAGTACAACCGAACTCAGTTTTGCTTCCGTTGCCTTTTTAAAAACGTGTTTTTAGCGTGTGGGTGTAGCGTGTATGTTTAAGCATGTGTATGTTTTGCCATGCCTGGCTGCGTCTATAAAAACAGTGCGTCCTTTGTGTGTGTAAAATACAGAAATTGCACTCGTTACTGACACTGAGGCTAAAAATACGATGCACCGTATAGTCGTGAAAATACGGTAATATGTATTCCATCCAAAATACTAAAATAAACATTAAAAGACTGCCAAAAACAACACTGCTGCCAACCCCATATGGTTCTTTGGCATAGAAGAAACGTTTTAAGAAGGCAGCTGACCTGTTTTCATTCTCCAGGCGGGCGAGGGTGCATTGGAGCTGCTCCTTGTCCTGGTGCTCTAGGTGGGCCAGCAACATGTGCTGGCCGCAGGGAGAGTCGTGCTCCAGCGCTGGGCTCGGGTGACGCAGGAGGTACTGATCTTCATCTCTTAGTAAATATCACAAAGAAAACAGCACATAACCAACCATGAAATGAACACATTAAGAATCAGAATCATACTAACAAAAATACCTAACTATACTTTTTGATTATTAAAAAATCTGGCCAACAAATTACAGCAGATTGTCTGGTATTTTAATGACTTCCACTTGTTGATTAAATAGAAAGTCAAAGAGAAAGAAAATGGTGCTGCTGAGTAAATCTACCACTGTGAAATCACTAACAAAATAGAGAAGTTAACCAAAATCAAATGGAAGTGACCAATCTGCAGAACAAAGCGAGAAATCACTTTTTTTTTGTTAATACAAGGAAACCCAAAAAGTTCTGTCTATTTTTTTGATTGAACTTTTCCTTTAAAAACAGATAGAAGTTTTTTGTCACTATAATAATAATAATTAATAATAATCGGACATAGGCCATGTCGTCATTACCACAACACAAAAAAGCCTACTTGTCATCACACGCAGAAACTGCGTGTGACGAAATTGATGGTGCTTCTCCATAAGATACGTTTACTCGGCAAAAGACCTAAATAAGTGTAAGTTACGGACTTGCAATTTGTCATTCCGCTGTGGTGGATACAGGTCGCTTACCTCTCGATTACCGCACACTGTCTGACACTTACCTTCCTGTCTGCCACTTACCTTCCTTCAAGTCAGCTAGTAGGAGGCAGATCACCAACCAAACATCTATTCATATGCCGCAGAAGGGAATGTGTGGTATGTTAGCGCGAGTTTAGATGGGATATAGATGGGAAGAAGCCCTAGCTTGGTTCCCAGTTTTAGAGTATTAAAGTATCTTTGTCAGTACCGGGGCCCTGCCCTAAATTGTTCTGCAACTGCATGACGTTATTGTGCAATCTTTTCATTCATTTATCAATTTTCTCAATCACTTTATCCTATCCCAGCTGACTTCGGGACAGAGGCAGGGGACACCCTGAACCAGTGGCCAGCCGATCGCAGGGCATGAGGAGACAGACAACCATTCACTCTCAGACTCATACCTAGAGGCAATTTAAAGTGTCCAATCAGCCTACCATGCATGTTTTTGTAATGTGGGAGGAGATCGGAGTACCCGTAGGAAACCCACGCAGAACATGCAAACTCCACACAGGTGGACTGATCTGGATTTCCAAAAGGGAAAAGATCTCATAAGGGAAAGACGAGCCTGACACATGTACGCACACGTTCATCTGATCTGAAAGAAACGGCGATGAGAAGACGTCAGACGGAACCCTTTCTATCACACATTTGCACAATGCTGCGGGCTGTACATGACGGATGAGGAAAATGATTGGAAATAAACTCTTGACAGCCTACATACACACAGATGCAAATTCGTTAACAAAATAAAACTATAAATCCCGCTTTTATGAACTGTTTAGTATTTATGAATTTACCATCTATTTAAGATATTTGTGTATTTTTCCCCTCACAATGATAAAAGCAGAACATGGCAAAATCCTGTTTAAATAAGTAGTATATTAATTGGTTTTACGACGTATAGTGGTAGGCCCAACTTGAAAAAGTATTAATAAAATGAAAAGAACTACATACAGTAATCTCTCAAATTTCAGGGACAATATAGAGGAGATATGGCCGCGATAGTTGAAAAAACGCGAAGTAGGATCACCCCTATTATTACTACCATACTACACTTTTTTGCCTTCCCTTTTACACATGATAGCCCAAAAATGAAAGATTTTGAGTCTAGACAAAAAAAAATCAGCAGTCAAACCAGCAGACGCTTGTCGTGCAGTGGTGAAATCAGTGGATCTTAAAACTAGCACACCAGGCTAATCTAAGCATTATGGTAAATGTATTCAAAACATACTGGATGAGTGTATAGTTTTGTATTTAACTTAAAATTACTTTTAAAATAAAATAAAGTCACCTGATCTTAAAATTCTTACTTCTAAATACGCATTATGTGTGCGATAAAAAATAAATAAATCAGTTTGCCTTCAAAAAATGCGGAATCTCTTTTTAAATTGTATTTATTTCCTTTTTTAGATGAAGTATTTGGGCATACATTTTGATTTTAACAGTGAAAACTGATACGGAAATTTGGCTTATGTAGCCACCGTAGGAACAAAATTTGGTTGTAATTCCTGGAATCTCTGTATCTGGTAGATTTACTTCTGTGTTTGGAGTTCCACAAGTTCAATTTTAGAGCCACTAATTTCTTATACAGATTTCAACCATTTGTTTTGGTTTGAAGCTGTCACCAGATGATATTGGGCAATCAATAGCAAGTCTCATTTACATGTTTAACCAATGAGGACTAGGTGTACGAGTGCATGTCCACAAGCGATGTGGAATAAATGCTCAAATGGCTTCTCACACCTGACACAATGTATTTGGAAGAATGATGCTGCAAGTCAGTGGCAGTGATGGCAGTGTTTGTGAGAACTGTGATACTTACAGACTTTCATCAGGAGAAAGGCTGTCCGTGAAGAAGGAACAATTCTGGTTCTCCATCTCCGCCAATCTAATCGCAGATTTACCGACCCAAATGTAGCAAAAGACATACAAAAGAAGGGAGAGAAAGTGTCACATTCAATAAAAAAGGGATCACCTTCAAAAGATACAAAGCGACATTTATTTTTCATCAAAATAGGCTCCAAAAAGAAAAGCCACATACAGTTAAATCTGTTACAGATGACATTTGTTAAAGCCTGGCAAGCTTTGTCTGTCCTCAACTGCAAGTAAACCAAAAGCTGACCTTGAACTTGGAAGTGACAGGATTGCAGAGTGGCAGCAATAGAAGTTAAAAAAAATACACACACACAAGCCCCCCCCCCCCCCCCCCCACCTGCCTGCAAGGATCAATAAAAACATCAGGAGGGAAAGGGAGCTCAAATTTTTCAAATAGTGTATCTTGCCTACCGACAGTGAGGCGATAAAACACGCAGAGGCCGCGGTTTGGTTCAGCACCGCGGACAGCGACAGCATCACAGCTCATGCTGTAACCTTGACATTTGTTTTTTGTTTTCTTTGTTGACATCAACAAAAAAGCTCATAACTGCCCTGTGGAGACCATTACAAATTAGTACTGGTAGTTGTTTTTTTGAGTAAAAGAGTACTGGTTGGAGTAAGGTTGGCGATCATTTGCTATGCTTTGTTCTGTATATATAGACAGAACTATACTATATCGTATATATGTATGTGTATGTATGTGTGTATATATGTATGTGTATGTATGTGTGTATATATGTATGTGTATGTATGTGTGTATATATGTATGTGTATGCATGTGTGTATATATGTATGTGTATGCATGTGTGTATATATGTATGTGTATGTATGTGTGTATATATGTATGTGTATGTATGTGTATATATATGTATGTGTATGTATGTGTGTATATATGTATGTGTATGTATGTGTGTATATATGTATGTGTATGTATGTATGTGTGTATATATATGTGTATGTATGTATGTGTGTATGTATGTGTATGTATGTGTGTATATATATGTGTATGTATGTATGTGTGTATATATGTGTATGTATGTGTGTATATATATATGTGTATGTATGTGTGTATATATATGTGTATTTATGTGTGTATGTATATATATATGTGTATATATATATATGTGTGTGTGTGTATATGTGTATATATACATACGTATATATGTAGTATATGTATATATATATATATATATATATGTATATATATATATACACACATATATATGTATATATACATATATATAATTATTTTATTTATTTATGTATTATTTTTCTTTATTTTTTTAAATTATTCTTTTTTTTTTCGTCCTCAGGGGTGCTGGAGCTTATATACCACAAACATGCAGGGTAGACGGATTGAGCACTCTAAATTGCCCCTAGCTATGAGTGTGGGCGTGAATGGTTGTTTTTCTCAAAACGCACAATCAGACAGCACACACAAGGAAAAACACGCAGCCACCCAAAACTCCAACAAAAGTGACAGTGTGAATGGCGGTCTGTCTTCTTCTGTCTTGCGATTGACTGGCCACCAATTCAGGCTGTCCCCTCCCTGGTGCCCGTGTCTGGGATAGGCTCTAGCACCCTCTGTGATCCTTGTGAAGATAGTGGTTCGGAAGATGAATGAAAGGAATGAGTGAATGAACTGTATTTGGTCATTGGCATCTCTATGTGTTTGCAGCGTCACTATCATTAAACTAAGTATGTGTTGATAAAGCTTGTCCCAGCGTTGCAACTGGCTGGCCTCCCAAGCACTCTCGTTATCACCAGAGTTGGTGTGCAGCGCTTCTTGTCTAATTACCGACCAGGAGAAGGTCATTAACATCCAATTAATTGAAGCATAATCTTCAGCAAGCAGAGCCAGGGTGGCAGTTAACAGCCCCAAATGCACTTTACTTTCTTATGGGTCACTTTTGTCCAGCTTTACGTGTGACGCGCAACACTGGAACGTCCTCGGGTGGCCATTAAAAAGTGGGGTAAAAGGACGTTTGCAGTGGGAAGCGGCAATGAAAAACGCAATCATCTCTCAGGAGCAAAAGTGGTGAACTTGATTTTTTTTCATGCTTTTCTAAAAAAAATACTCATACATTTATCTTTGTCATCTGATGTAATTTTTAAGACTTGATCTTTTTTATTCTTTTTTTAACTATTGGTTGCAAATAATCATTATTGAAAGTAGGGCTACAATTTTCTAGCGAATTGTTGATTTTTGAAGCCTGATTTTAGCCTGTCCCATTTTTTAAATATTCCAATCAATCTTATTTTATTATAAAACACTGTAAAAAAAAGACGCAGTAATTGTCAATAAATATTTGAAAAGGTAAAAAAAGTGTCTTTTTAAAGCACTGAATTCCTTTTCCTTTTCATAAATCAGATATGTCAGTCTTTGATTCATTTACATCTTCAAACTTTTCTTTAGACTTTTGTTGACTGGATTTTTTATTCCTGTAACATTAGAATGTAGAACTTAATTATTGTAATAATACGACTTTATCTCCTAATATTACAACATGAATCTCGTGATATTACGATTCTTCTCTTGTAATATTTCAATGTATGACTTAATTCTTCTATTGTTATGACTTTACTCTCCTGAAATTGTGATCTTCTAAAAATGACCCGATCAAATTGGGGATATTCCTAGAATAGACTACTTAATGTAGACCAAAACATAGGGTCACCCCGATTATTATTTTTTTTTACTTCAGTGCTGAGTCCTAGTCGCAAGAGTGGCTTCCGCTTACGGGTTTCAGCATGGATTTCCACATTTTTATGAACTTTAAAAAACAAAACAAAAAAAAAATATATATATATATATATATATATATATATATATATATATATATTTTTTTTTACTTCAGTACACTGAAGTACATTTTTTTTTAAGTTCATAAAAATTTGAAAATCCAAGCTGAAAGTCGTAAGCGGAAGCCACTCTTGCAACTAGGACTCAGCACTGAAGTAAAAAAAAAAGTAATAATTAATCGCATAAAAAAAATCGCGAAGTAGTGAAGTCGCGATAATCGAGGGATTACTGTACATCACCTTTTATAGCATACGATTCTTTGGGCCTTTACAACTACAGTAATCCCTCGATTATCGCAGTTAATGTAGACCAGACATAGCCGCGATAAATGGAAAACCGTGAAAAAAGCGCTCAGTCCTAGTAGGGGAGTGGCTTCTGCTTGCGAATTTCAGTGTGGATTTTCAGTTTTATGAACTTTAAAAAAATGTATTTACTTATTTATTTTTTTACTTCAAAGATGAGTTCTAGTAACAAGCGTAGGACAGGGGAGTGGCTTCTGCTTGCGAGTTTCTGCATGGTTTTTCACATTATTATGAACTTACAAAAAAAATTAATAAACCCCAAAAAATTTCCCCCAGAAAAAAAACACGATGTCGTGAAACTGCAAGAGTTGAAGCCGTGATATTCAAGGGATTACTGTATATTGATTGTTGGTTACTATGGTGAGCACTAGTGGTGAGCCAAATGTGTTTTGAGGAGGTAAAAAGCTAGCGAAAGTGAATCTTAGCAGATTTCATTAAGACTCCTTGTACCAGATAAGAGCAGCTATGGAACTACAATGCTGAATCATCAACACCATCTCTTAAAAAAATGTCTGTTGCACACATGCTCGGTCTCTGAACCTAAACCTTAATGAATTTGATCCACAATGCTGTTCTTCCTCAGGCAGTCAACAAGCAGAATGGTGAGAGAGGAAGTCTTGTCAGACGCTTGCGCGTGGGTGTCTTTAAAAGTGCTTATGACTACATTGCTTTTTTCCTGTACAAATATAATTGGTGGTGAAGGGAGATGGAAGAAAACACAACGTTCCGCAGAGTTAGGAGAAGGTTGGATTTTTTTGGCATTCATCCTTTAAAAAAAAAAAAGAACCTAAGAGCTGATGATGGAAAAACTTGTCTATGACATGGCGTGACCGGACGTTTCGTCGAAAGACGTTTGGTCGACCGGACGTTTGGTCGACCGGACGTTTGGTCGACCGGACGTTTGGTCGAACGGACGTTTGGTCGAACAGACGTTTGGTCGAACAGACGTTTGGTCGAACAGACGTTTGGTCGCCGGGTTCGCTCGCTGTCAAATTATGAGAGTTTACTGTTGATATTTTGATATTAGATATTTAGATATTAAACTCACTCTCTCTCTCATGATTATAATTTTGAGAGCTGGTTTCAACAGCAACAACCCGGCGACCAAACGTCCGTTCGACCAAACGTCCGTTCGACCAAACGTCCGTTCGACCAAACGTCCGTTCGACCAAACGTCCGTTCGACCAAACGTCCGTTCGACCAAACGTCCGTTCGACCAAACGTCCGTTCGACCAAACGTCCGTTCGACCAAACGTCCGTTCGACCAAACGTCCGTTCGACCAAACGTCCGTTCGACCAAACGTCCGTTCGACCAAACGTCCGTTCGACCAAACGTCCGTTCGACCAAACGTCCGGTCGACCAAACGTCCGTTCGACCAAACGTCCGGTCGACCAAACGTCCGAGTACCATGACATGGAGGTGGAACTCTGCAGCTAAACAGGTTTTTCGAATCATTTGCGAGCCATAAAATAAGCAACACTTGCAACTCGAATAAAGTTTTGAATTTATGAGGCAATCGAGCAAATTGGGGATTTTGAGATGGAAAAGTAGTTCTTTCGCACTCTCTCAGTTGCAGGACTGTTTTTCCCGCACCAACTGGGAACTTTTTGTACACGACAACCTCCAGGACTACACGGACTCTGTACTTTCTTACATAAAAAACTGCATTGACAACGTCACTATAGATAAACGAATACGGGTTTTTCCTAACCAAAAACCCTGGATGACCAATGAGACACAGGCACTCATCAAATGCCGTAACTCCGCCTTTAGATCAGAGGACAAGATAAATTATAGAGCTGCCAGAGCTGAGCTGAAAAGAGGCATTAAAAAGGCCAAGGCAGCATATACCAAGAAAATTGAGGAGCACTTCACAGAAAATAACCCAAAGAAGATGTGGCAAGGAATACGACATATTACCAACTACAATAACAATAATATCTCTGTTAATGCAGATGCCTCACTAGCGGAGAAATTGAACCGTTTCTTTGCCCGCTTTGAGACTGACAAATCAGACCCAGTCTCAACACCCCCACCACCACCCTGCAGCAATACACTGACGTTCCGGGAACAGGAAGTGAGACTGGTAATGCGGTCTGTGAACACCAGGAAGGCTGCTGGCCCAGACGGAGTACCTGGGAAGGTGCTCAAAGCCTGTGCTGACCAGCTGGCTGGAGTCTTCACAAACATTTTCAATTGTTCCGTGCAACAATCCATCATTCCATCCTGTCTGAAATCTGCCACCATCATCCCTGTCCCCAAAAAGCCAACCATTGGCAGCATGAATGATTATAGGCCTGTTGCCCTCACGCCTGTGATCATGAAGTGCTTTGAAAAGTTGGTAGCCCGCCATATCAGGAATACAATCCCTCCCTCAATTGACCCTCACCAGTTTGCTTATAGAGCAAACAGGTCCACTGAGGATGCTATTGCCATTGCTCTTCATACAGCACTGAGCCACCTGGAACACCATGGGAACTACGCGAGGATGCTCTTCATTGACTATAGCTCAGCCTTCAACACCATAAAACCCGACATTCTGACTGACAAACTCTCCCACCTTGGAGTATCCTCTTCAATCTGCTGCTGGATAAAGAACTTCTTGACCAACCGACCACAGACTGTTAGACTTGGTCTACAAACATCACGGCAGTGGTGAAGAAGGCTCAGAAATGACTCAATTTCCTCAGGGTACTTAGGAAGAACAACTTGGGCACCAAGCTTCTGATAACCTTCTATAGAACCACTGTAGAGAGCATCCTGGCGTATGGCATCACAGTGTGGTACGCTGGAAGCACGGCGGCAGACAAAAAGGCCATGCAGAAAGTGATTAACACTGCCCAGAGGATTGTCGGCTGCTCTCTGCCCTCACTGGAAGACATTGCCAGCCCTCGTTACCTCAGCAGAGCCAAGAACATCATAGGGGACCCTTACCACCCTGGTCACAATCTGTTCCAGCTGCTGCCCTCTGGCAGACGCTATAGGTCCCACAAAGCACGGACAAATAGGCTTAAGGACAGTTTTTTCCCCACATCCATCAGAAATCTAAACTTGCGGTAACATAACACACATTCCCTTCTGCGGTAATATGAAAAGATGTTTGGGTGGTGATCTGCCTCCTACTAGCTGACTGAAGTAAGGTAAGTGAAAGACAGTGAGAGGTAAGCGAGAGGTAAGCGACCTGTATCCACAACAGCAGAATGCCAAATTACAAGTCCGTCACTTGCACTTATTTAGGTCTTTTGCCGAGTAAACGCAGCTTATGGAGAAGCACCACCAATTTCGTCACACGCAGTTTCTGCGTGTGATGACAAGTAGGCTTTTTTGTGTTGTTCATAATGACGACAGGGCCTATGTCCGATTATTATTATTATTATTATTATTATTATTATTATTTTGAATATTATGTACATTGTATATTTTGTACTGCCTCCATTAGTACTTTTCAGAAGGTTTTTTTTATATCGAGTGATATTTTATGATGACAGAGTGGATATGTTGAGTTTCATGGGTTATGTAAAATTAAATATTCACTTGTAATCAATCACTTTCGACACCACTTGTCCTTATCAAGGCCTAACCCAGTTGATGAAAGGCAGACTACACATTAAGCTGGTGGCTAGTCAGTTGTACAGCACACAAAGACAGACAAACATTCCTTCGCACTCAATCACACACTCCCAACGTGTGGGAATGGATCCCATGCTGCCCAGAGTCAGGCAAATGAACCGATACTTCGTCAGGTAGTAATAAATAAATCAAACCTTAATTTCCCCAGTAAGTGAAAAACCTTAATTTAATTTTCATAAAAGGCACCCTATGGTGCAGTTGTTCTTCTGCCTGACTTTGGTGCAGGCAGTCTGGGTTCGATTCCCACTCGGTGGCAGTTTGATTGTGAGCACGAGTGGGCGTCTGTAGCTCTGTGTGCCCTGTGACTGGCTGGCGATCAGTCTAGGGTGTAGTATGCCTTCCGCTCAAAGTCAGCTGGGATTGGCTCCAGCAAACATCGCATCCCTTACGAGGATGGGCGGTACAGAAGACCGCGACCGCACGTTTCGTCGAAAGACCTTTGGTCCCTGGACGTTTGGTCGACCGGACGTTTGGTCGACCGGACGTTTGGTCGACCGGACGTTTGGTCGAACGGACGTTTGGTAGAACGGACGTTTGGTAGAACGGACGTTTGGTAGAACGGACATTTGGTCGCCGGGTTCGCTCGCTGTCAAAGAGTTTACTGTTGATGTTTTGATATTAGATATTTAGATATTAAACTCACTCTCTCTCTCATGATTATAATTTTGAGAGCTGGTTTCAACAGTAACAACCCGGCGACCAAACGTCCGTTCTACCAAACGTCCGTTCTACCAAACGTCCGTTCTACCAAACGTCCGTTCTACCAAACGTCCGTTCGACCAAACGCCCGTTCGACCAAACGCCCGTTCGACCAAACGCCCGTTCGACCAAACGCCCGTTCGACCAAACGCCCGGTCGACCAAACGTCCGTTCGACCAAACGCCCGGTCGACCAAACGTCCGGGGACCAAATGTCCGGAGACCAAACGTCTTTCGACGAAACGTCCGAGTACCCAGAAGACGAATGAAGGAATTTTGGTTGAACACTAAATTGTATGAGTGTGAGCGTGAATGGTTGTCCATATTCTTCGTGCCCTGCGATTGGCTGGCCACCAATTGAGGGTGTCACCCGCATTGTGCCTGAAGTCAGCTTGGATTGGCTCCAGCACCCCCCATGACCCTTGTGCAGATAAGCGGTTCAGAAAATAAATGAAAAAAAGGTTGAGATGTGACAAGATGTAATAAAAAAGACGATAATATATGAGCAAAAATTGATTTAAAAAATATTACTTTTATTTTTTAAAATACATTCCTTTATCTGTAATTCAGTTTTAATTGTCTTTTTAGAGAAACAATTTTTTTTGTTTTGCATCTCTACTGCCATTTTTGGCAGGACATACAAAGTAGTGAGTGACAATTTGAGCATTTTCTTCATTAAATCACTTAATAGATTGGTTGACAGTTAGTTGAAAGGTTCCCCGTATATCAGATGTCAGGTGGAGACAACGTCAAAGCTCAGAGCATAAAGATCGGAGTCAATCAGTGCCACGTAATCCTATTATGATGCTGCTCATATCAAACTTGAAGTTAAGCCTTTATTTTTGGTCATGAGCCATTATCTACTGCTGATGCATTATCTAAAGCCAGCGCACATCTAATGCCATACTGTGCAAATAAACATGAGAAAATGGACTAAATAAGGAAAGCTGAAATGAAATATGATGAAATTCTGAACAAGTGCAAGACAGATGATGTTCATAAATAATAAAAAATCTACTAATGCATTTTAAACAGATGTATTTTTACTGCAGTCTCCCTTTGTATGATTTCACAGAGTAACTGTGAGGGCTTTAAATTGGAAACAGTGAACTCAATGGTCATGTTAATTTTAACAGCAACAAAAATAGACTAAATATCACCCTGAATGCCTTAAAGCAGGGGTATCCAACATATGGTCTGCTACACAGTTTTTATTGGCCAACAGAAAATGATGAATCATGATCTTAGGTATTTTGTTTTGCAGAAATAGACTTACATATAAAAACAATTAATAATACAAGGTGATAAATTGACCAGTTCAACGAACGAAAAACGAATGGAGCGGTCCACAGTTAACTTCCGATAATTTGTTTAGATTTAAATACTATATTATAAGGGGCTTCGTGTGCGAGTGGTTAGCGTGACAGCCTCACAGTTCTGAGATCGAGGGTTCAATCCCAGGTGGGTCTGGACCTTCCTGTGTGGAGTTTGTGGGTATTCACAGGGCTTGTGTGGGTTTTCTCCGGGTACTCCGGTTTCCTCGCACATCCTAATACATGCATGGTAGGCTGGTTGAACACTCTACATTGCTCCTAGGCATGAGTGTGAGTGTAAACGGTGGTCCGTCTCCTTATGCCTTGTGATTGATTGGCCACCAATTCAGCGTGTAATATACTGACTTTGGCCATTAAAATCTTACGTAGTGCACCCGTACTCCCTTTTGTCCGCCTGATTCCATAGATCACTGTTTCACTACCGAGACAATTCATAACAAAAAATACGTAAAACCAAACGAATCAAAGCGAACAAAAAACAAACAACCCCACTTCTATCAAAAATCCCAAATTATTGTAACCTTGCCATATCCTTCCTCCCATCAGCTGTCAGGCTCTTTAATATATATATATATATATATATATATATATATATATATATATATATATATATATATATATATTAAAGAGCCTGACAGCTGATGGGAGGAAGGATATGGCAAGGTTACAATAATTTGGGATTTTTGATAGAAGTGGGGTTGTTTGTTTTTTGTTCGCTTTGATTCGTTTGGTTTTACGTATTTTTTGTTATGAATTGTCTCGGTAGTGAAACGGTGATCTATGGAATATATATATATATATATATATATATATATATATATATATTAAAGAGCCTGACAGCTGATGGGAGGAAGGATATGGCAAGGTTACAATAATTTGGGATTTTTGATAGAAGTGGGGTTGTTTGTTTTTTGTTCGCTTTGATTCGTTTGGTTTTACGTATTTTTTGTTATGAATTGTCTCGGTAGTGAAACGGTGATCTATGGAATCAGGCGGACAAAAGGGAGTACGGGTGCACTACGTAAGATTTTAATGGCCAAAGTCAGTATATTACACGCTGAATTGGTGGCCAATCAATCACAAGGCATAAGGAGACGGACCACCGTTTACACTCACACTCATGCCTAGGAGCAATGTGTTGATATATATATATATATATATATATATATATATATATATATATATATATATATATATATATATATATCAACACGCTTATTTATTTATATATTTATTCATGTATTTATTTATTAACTTACTTATTACCTATCTATTTATGTCTAAAATGCCTTTCCTATTTCTGCATCCTCACCCTCTTGCTACTGTGACAACGTAATTTCCCGAATACGGGACGAATAAAGTTATCCAATCCAATCCAATCCAATAAGCAACTTAGTCCGGCAAAACAGCTAAAGTCCATGAAGAATTTACTAGAAAAAAAATGTAAAAGTTGAAAATTGAGAAATAGTTACGTGACTAAGAGCTGAGAATTCTGGCGGCATGCAAAAGCAGCAAATCCTCGAGGGTGTAAAACACAATGGGGCACACACACACAAGTTACAGAAATGGATGCATGTGTTTAGCCTTCAGGGGTGCAGCAGCCCTGTTTGTAATTTGTCAAAGAGACAATAATACGTGAGGGCGGCTCCCAGGTGACCAGTGATGGGCCGGTGGGCACACTAGACCCCACTGACCTCCAACCACACACATGCTCTATATGACACATGCCATACGAATCTGCATACACAACAAGCTTTTTGGAAGCTTGTGGAGGCTGAAGATACGGCAGCCATTGGTCCAAAAAAGTGCATACCGATGTTAAGTCACAGGCTACCATTGATGGCGAGAGAGCAGACAACGATTATCGTTCTCGTCTTCTACTGTATTTTGTTACTGACAGATCTTCTCTGCTTTCTCAATTAAATGGATTGAACATCTATCTCCGTCAGTCGAATTAAAATATTATTATCTATTGACTGTTTTGGAAAAATGTGACTTGACTCCCAGCAACTTAAGATTTGTTGTAGCATTTCTTGCAACTAATTGACGAAGATTTTAACTTAAAAAAAGAAAAATATGACTTTCTTATGTGCGGCCAGGTGTGCGAGTATATCTATATATAAACTTGAAACTTAGAACTCATAAAACCCATTCTTTCTCTGACAAATCTGAATGCATAATCAACAAAAATACCAATATACTCGAAATTAGATCTTGTTTTTGGCATTTTTTTCAAATCCACTCGTTAAAAATGACTTTCAACCTTTGTTAAATCAGAATTTAATGTAATTCTATCACCGTCAATGGCAGCCAATGAGTTCCTGGTCGCAAATTTGAGAGGCGAATCGGATCAATATCTCAATCAGTGTTGTAACGAAAAAGCCACAGGAAGAGAGAACGAATTGTACATCAGCAGTGCAGCCGGAAACGTACCTGCTAGCATAATGCTCAATCCGGCTGTGCGTGTCCGCGTGGGGCATCTTAGGGGACGAGCATGGCCTGGAACAACAATGACAGTGAAAATACATCATCACAAGTACATATGAGACGGCACAGTGAGACGTTAATCTGCACATATTGCCTGGATCCACTGGAATCAACGGGCGACCAGGTTAATACTGTCTTTATCAATTTCTGTTTATGAACTCTGGCAGGAGGTGGTTTTCCTTTCCGTTTGTTTGTTGCGATAAAGATTACGCCATAGATCTTTGATGACAGGTGGGGCCTATTAAATTTTGTTGTGGATGCTGATAAAGTAGTTTCTTTCAGTTGAGTTTTTCACATTTTTTTACGAGTTGGTGCAGTAATTTTCAAGGGGTTTGAAACAGAACCAATAAACGAAAAATAACCCCCAAAGGATTTGTAAACATTTACAGAGACTACTTCTTGGTTAACAACATCACCAATGTTTTCTTTTGTTTTTGTTTTTTTACAGGGAGACCTCGGTGTCCTTGGGATTTTTGGGATGTGGGAGAAAATTGGAGTATGTTCAGACAACCCACGGATAACATGTAAACTACACACAGGAACGGCCGAACCTGGGGTTGAATCCTCGATGTCAAAACTGTCGGGCCAACGCGATTTAAAGGGCGGTACTCGGACATTTGGTCGCCGGACGTTTGGTCGCCGGACGTATGACAACATGACAGAGTATACTGTTGAAACCAGCTCTGAAAATTATATTCATGAGAGAGAGTTTAATATCTAAATATCTACTGTTGAAACCAGCTCTCAAAATTATATTCACCCGGGCGACCAAACGTCCGGGCGACCAAACGTCCGGGCGACCAAACGTCCGGGCGACCAAACGTCCGGGCGACCAAACGTCCGGGCGACCAAACGTCCGGTCACGTTACCGGGCCGCTCTAATACACAACGAAGTGGAAAACAATATATATATATATAAGTCGTACAGGAGTATAAATCATATTTTTGGGTGGGCAATCTTTATTTGAACCGAAACCAAGGACAAACATACGTTAAAGTAACAATTGTAAAATGGAGAACACGCTGAATTGGCATCAGTTAACATAACAGTTTTTAACTGCTTTCGGTGTTCAAAGGAAAAAGAAAACGCGCAGTGTTAGTCATAGGCCTATTTATGAAAGAAAGTGCAACTTATAGTCTGGTAAATACGGTAAGTATTTTGAGGTAAATTTCTACTTTAACAGTAAAACCAAGTAACTTCAGTGTAAATTCGGATTACAGTGCCAGAATGAAATGGAATTTAGCCGTTACTCGAAGATTCCCTGCAATTTATTGTGTCATTTGATCGGTAGTAGGCTTGTGAACTAAGGACTTCTTACAGAGGTCAAATGTGAGCAAAATATAAGTGAATCAATTAGGAATTTAAGAGTGAAAGCTTGCTCGTGGTCATACAGCAGCATTTCAATTGGGTTTAGGCCAAGTATGTTAACTTATATAACATTGGAACAAATGACAAAAGTCTCGCAGAGTCTCACAGTTCATCTGCTTCTTTAAAAGGCCCAATTCGGTAAAAATTGAACCCCTAGGTAAGGTATTCCACATCATGTTGCAAAAATGCTTGATTGTATGAATATAAAATTCCTTCAATCCTTGATAAGCGGCGTTGAAAGAAGTTTTAATGGCATGATTCCTTATTTCGACTTGCTTCAAGTCAGCTGTCAGTCAGTCTACAGAATTGGTTTGTTTCTGCCATTTGAAACACTTTTTGGAGTGGAAAAGATCCTTTCTTTAATCATGTGAGTGTGGCATATGTTTTTCTTTCAAATCACCTTAATGAAATTGACGTCTTGATGAATACAATACCAATACGGTCAAAATGTGGTCTTGAAACTGCTCTTTTTCTTTTCTTGGTTGCCTACATGTGCGGGCTGGTTTCCACTTGACTTTCCAATGCCCGAAAGATGTAAAATAGGCCTCTACAAATCATTTATTCACAACACCCCTATCCCAGCCAACTATAGAAAGCAGGTGGAGGACACCCTGAATCGATTGCCAGCCAATCGCAGGGCACAATGCGACATACAACCAACCATTCATGCTCGCACTCATACCCAGGGGCAATATAGAGTGTTCAACCAGCCTACCATGCATGTTTTGGGATGTGTGAGGAAACCGGAGTACCCACAGAAAACCCATGCAGGCCTGGGGAGAGCATGTAAATTCACCAAGGAAGATTGGAATCCACTGGGATTGAATCCTCGATCTCAGAAATGTGAGGCAGACGTGCTAAGCACTCACCCACCGGGCCGCCTTCCTGAAACTCATCTCTCTTTATTTAAAGTGGGCTTTAAATAAACGAGGAGCGAAGTTAAACCAGGTCAACAAGAGTGTCTGCATATTATCCTGTTCACATGCTGACAGCGTGCAGGCCCGTAAGCACGCTCAAGTGGGCACACGGACAGCCTGCAGCTTTGGTCTTGATGACTTCATGGATTTAGTCCATTTGCTCTGCTTTTCTCGCCTTGAGCTGAAACGAGCTCACGTGAACGTCATGTGTGAGTAGGATAGCATGATGGTGATGCCCTTTCAGCTGGGCGGGGGAGAGCCTAACCAGCTGGAGCATGAGTATCAGCCTGTGTGTGTGTGTGTGTGTGTGTGTGTGTGTGTGTGTGTGTGTGTTTTAAACATAATGTTAGGGCTTGAATTGTCAAGATGGAGTACTGAAGCGCTTCAGTAGGAAAATATGTCCTGGTAATTGTTAAGATTGGTTCTGCCATGATTGGTGGAACTAGTCTCTGATTCAACCCTATAATATCACATGTCAAGTTTTAGTTATGGTGTGGCATTTTGTTGTCATTCAGCCCAAACCAGACTGATGTAACAAAGTTACTTTGGTAAAAATCAGGCATGTCAAGTCATTACCTGAGGCTCAATGACGGTACATGGTCGATTGGTCGCCGGTCTTTTGGTCGCCAATCTTTTGGTCGCCGGTCTTTTGGTCGCCCGGAAGGTAAGTGATAATTACCATTTAAATCGTTGCTCAAATTCCCTAGATACAAACTTTGAATTACTATTTAGTCATACTTAATGCCATAGTAATTATTAGGCTAAAGAAAAGCTCAAAATTTCCCGGACTTTTATTGTTTTTTGTGGGAGAACTTGCTAAGACCCTGACGGACGTAGCTTCTTAAAAGGACAACGCATGTACATACAAACTCTTATACACTCACACGTTGGCTCAGTGAAACTGCTCATGGCCATTGTTGGCTTTTATTGATGCGTAGACCGTGTTGTTTTACCTTGTTTTGTCGCCGGTCTTTTGGTCGCCCGTTGTTGCGGTCCGGGCGACCAAAAGACGGCGACCAAAAGACCGGCGACCAATCGACCGGCGACCAATCGACCGCACACGCTCAATGACCATGCTTGCACTAACAATAACATTTTTGAGAGAGAAAGGCTAGAAAATAGTTTTAAACGAGTAGGGCTGCCCTGATTAAATGATGACTGTTCTGATTGTCAATTAATCGTTTACATACGTTGTTGAGTTACATAACGGTAAATTGATTTCTATTGATTTAGATTTAGATTCAAATATTTTTAATTACAAGAAGTAAATCCTTAGTTTAATTTTTTGGGGATAGTTTTCAATCAACTAAATAATTTTAAGCCCTGCGATTGGCTGGCCAACGGTTCGAATGAAAATAAAACGTGGAGACGGACTCACGTCTCTGAGCTGTCAGCCTCCAGCACAGACTGAACGGGCAGGTAACCTCTCTGAGGGTGCTTGGTGAAGTACTGCTTTGATCTGAACTTGTTCTTCAGAGTCTTGGCGAAGTCCCTCATCTTCTCCCCTGAAGTCGTCTGGAGGGTGATGAAGGTGGAGGGGAGTGGGAGGACGTCAAAAGGAGAGAAAATACAGACTGATTGAAGGAATTTTAGTCCAAAAATGAACTCAGGTGTCTGCACCTTGCCATTTTTCATTTAATATAAAAAACCCAGGACCCCAGAGCTGTGAGGCCGACGCTCTAACCACTCGCGCCAACAGGCCGCGCTCTAAATGCATTACAGTCATACCTCGACATACGAGCAATTTGAGATACGAGTAACATTTCGGGAAAATATTTATCTTGAGATACGAGCATACAGCAGACGCAGGAGGCTGCTCATAAGAACATCATGGGCACTGTCTCTCTCCCCGCAACTCCCTCGTGTAATGTAACGAGCACTGGGTGGAGCGTTGCATTTTTTCAGTGTTTTTTTCCCCGTTAGTCAGTGCGAATGGCGTATATACTACTTCTCGTTGGCAAGTGGCCGTGCGTTATCCTATTGTGAGGACATTTGTGTGCATCATTTTGGGAATATTTTGAAGGGAAGACAAAACCAAATAACCCTCGATAGGTTGCATCTGAAAGTCAGGGTGAAGGCGGGGCAAATAGAGCCAACCCGGGAGAAGAAAAATATCAAATTTAAAACAAAATTAGAATTAAGTTTAGTGTAAGGTTAGATTAAACATATTTTTGAGTGTGTCTGCATCGTAATCCAAGTTCATTTAAATTTGTTTGTGTTGTTACGAGCGCATTGCCGTGCAAAAGTCCCCCCTCCTCTGTCCCTCTCTCTCTCCCCTCCGCGAAACCAGTCTAATTTTAGTACTATTAAACACATTTCAGTACTATTAAACCACTAGTTATTTGTTACTTTGTTAATAGGTGGCAAATTAAAACAATTAAAAAAAAATTCCAATCCAATATCTCGTTTTTGGTGTTTTTTTCAGATGGTTGGAACAAATTAATTTGATTTTAGTCCATTCCTATGGGAAACGTTCATTTGAGTTACGAGTAAATCGACATACGAGCTTAGTCCCCGGACGAATTAAGCTCTTATCTTGAGGTACCAATGTTTTTAATTTAATTATTTAAAAAAATAATCAAATAAATATTAATGATTAAATCAAACCTGAGAAAATAATATTCAAATTTGTGAAAAGTACAAAAATTAATGCAAGGTCAACTTGAGAAAAGAGACTTTTTCAAAGTACCTGAATCAACATTGAATAAATAATTATTTTCAGACCAAGTAAGTTAAATTAGATCCTTTTCCCTGGGCATACACGAGAATCCCAGCGGTTAAAAATGATGCCTGCCATAATAAATGCTGAAAGAAACTCAATCCCCATGTGCTGCATAAAAAGCAGCAGAAGTTGATTAAATGGAAGCTATCTAATTCTAATCAAAGCAGGGCACATAAATGTTTGTCTTACTGGGGTGTAGTACTCCATGATGGGATAGTGCAGTTTCTTGCCCTTGGTGGTGCGTCCGGTTAGAAAACACGTTTGGCAGATGTCCACATTGAACTGCTTTAAACTGCGATACCTGCCAAGTGCAAACTCAATGTGAGCGTGCAGAAGCAAGGTTTGTCCTTTGTCATTTCATTTTCTAACTGCCTTTTCCACAGAATAGTCAAAAGAAAACATCATTAGGCCGCAGTCGTGTTTCAACCTGCCTGAATCCCTTGATGGGACATTGTTTGCAGATGTAACATTTGGCCTGGTGCTTTGTGGACTCGGCCGCAGTCACCCGGTGGAGAACAGGTAGCCAAACCATGGATTGAGGCTCAAGACTCATCCACTCCAGGAAGTGAGATACCTCAATGGTGGGTTTTCCTGATGCCTGAGGAAAGGGGACAGAGTTGAGAACCCAATATAGACCAAGAGCTGACAGCTAACTCATTTTTCTTGACATAGTTTCATCAACCACACAAAAAATAATAATAGAAATAACACGACTATTTTGAACGATGTGCATGAGATCTCACTATACTCTAGACCACATGTTTCAAAGTTGCGGCCTGCGGGCCAAATCTGGCCCTCCGCATCATTTTGTGTGACCCTAGAAAGTAAATGATGAGTGCCAACTTTTTGTTTTATGGTGAAATTCAAATGAAGATTGTAGATTATTTCCTGTTTCCACATTTTAAATCAATAATTGCAAACAATTTGTACTAATTTGAATGTCCAAAAATGATCTATCGATAAGCACGATCGAGAAAGCTGTCAATTTATTAATCGATTTATTTTTGCAGCCTAATTGGAAGACATAACGGCCCTCCGGATGTAATCGAAACTACCACGTGGCCCGCGACAAAAAATGAGTTTGACACTCCTGCTCGAGACCAGGGGTAGGGAACCTATGGCTCGGGAGCCATATGTGGCTCTTTTGATGGGTGTATATGGCTCTCCACTAACCTGTGTGGTAAAATATGGGAACCTCCGGTGAGAGACCTAAGTCCCGAACGCACCAATGGGAGCGTCACGCCGGCACTGTGGCGCCGACACTATTTCTAGCGCCTTTTTAATCATAATTTTTCTTCATTAGACTCTTCTGCATGCATACTCTCATTGATACTCATTGAGTAGCAACAGTGAAAAAATGTTCTCAAAAGAATTCAGAGACTTTTTTTTTACTTTCAAAGTCGTGAAATTATTAATAAATGCACACATTTACATGTATTTTTACTTATAATTCTGAGTATGGCTCCCAAAGAATAATGTTTGAAAAAATTAATTGTGTATGGCTCTCTTTGTCAAAAAGGTTTCCGACCCCCGCTCTAGACCAACATTTGGTTGAGATGGAGTGTAAACAATACATGGACTTAAGCCCCTTAAATCCCTGTTTCCCAAAGAACCAATATGGGTTCACTCATTGCCTGCTATTGACAACGGTAGCTATCTCACCTCGAGTTAAACCCTTCCAGTCAGAATGGAATGGATGTCTCATGTTGTCATTGGCAGCCAATGAGTTAAGCAACAATCCAATCAATTGGAACGACTTGTCCTTAGTCAGGTTAGGCATGCTATATTTGCAGCTGAGTACCCAGTTGGGAAAGAGAAAAAGTATGATTGCATTACTTCTGGAGAAATTAAATTTAAGTGGATTGCATTTCCAAACTAAGTTTTTTTGCAATACAGGAGATAATAAAGTGTGGTCAGTGTTTACAGATGGCTAAGGGGCACGTTATGTACGTTACATTTTGTTGAGGTTTTGTTGAATCCTCAAAATAAAAATGACATTAAAAAAATCTGATTTCTTTAATTTCACCAAAGCAAAGAAAAAAAAAAGAAATGAAACATAAGTCATTAATATTGTAATGAAGTTAAACTTGAGGTGGCATGGTACAACAGAGGATTCACGTGGTGCGTAGATCTCTAGAGAATGCACTGCCCAGAAAATAAACATTTATTCATGAATGCTCATGATAGTAAGCTAATATTGATACACAGCATGTGTTGCCTGAAATATAAGGCTTATATAAGGCTTTTTATTTTTTGCGGCTCAACACATTTGTTTTTTTTCGTCGCTTTCAGCATTTTGTGTTGCTGACCCCTGCTGTTGAATTAAAAAGAGAATGATTTTCATATTTTTGTACGTGTGTTTCGATGTGTAATCAATTGTGTTAAGTTTACATGGAATAATGCATGTTAAATTGATCAGAGGACCTTAAATTGAATCGAAATTGAATTGCTAACCTGGTGCTGGTTAATTGGAGGTTGAATGTCAGATGATGTTTTAATTTCTTACACAAAGACCTATGAACCATTTTCCAATAGAATAATTGAATTTCTTGGAAAAAAGACAACTAAAATGCTAACCGCCACAGTAAACTAAATGGAAAAAGACATAGTGGGGGAAGACATCGTATATTTGTCACATCGTTCGCCAGTATTGCCATAGTATTTTTCAAAACAGCGAAATGGGAATAAAGATGTTTTTGTTGTCGTTTTTCTTTTGGTTTATTTTACAAAGAAAACGTCCCATGTCTCAAATTCATTAAAGTGCCCTCCCATGTGATATGGGGCCTTTAAGATTAAATTGAAAAGTTGAAAGTCTGATCTTGACAGAAAATCCCTAGCTTGCTCACTGGTCAGTCTGAATCCGAGACGAGACCAAGCTCGGTTTTGAGAGTTAAAACGCTACTTTTTGTCAAAGAGGTCGAGACTATAGAGATCTGTAATTAAAACTGTTGGGGTTATTCTGGGATGTTATTATATGTGCATTAATCATTAATAATGTATAGGAGCTTTATTCAAATTTGGGACCCAGCAAGCTCGAGGCAGCTGGCTTCAAGGACATTTATTGTTTTCAGGACTATTGACTCGGACAGGACACCATGTTCCAGGCCGAGGACTGTTGATCTGAGTTCGCAATGAAGATCTACGAAGGACTCTTAAATTGCTTTGACTTGGATTCCGGCAGATGGGGATAATCGAATCAACTTCCGAAAATACTCGCATATTGTTTAAAAATACTGTCGCTCCGTTTCTACCTTATATGGAATTATTATGCTTACTTGTGCAAATTCTTACGTAGGTGTTTTTGGTTTGTTGTGGCAGTTGTTTTTTTGACCTTAATGGTGTTATTCTGTTAGCTTATGCAATTGTTTGAATCAGATTACCTTAGATGTTTTGATCATGCGCGACTAAATGGACAGAGGAGGATGCCGTTTCTTCAGAATCTCACGGTGGCGAGGACGAGCCAGGACGATTCTCACTTGCAAGTTTCAAAGCTGGAATATGTCAACGATGTCTCTCTGCTTTTATTAAAGTATACCTATTAATAAACCTATCAAAAACATTTCGGAACAACCACTTGAACCTAATCAACTTTCTACTCATGAACAAGAACATCACATTACAGTCTGTGTTTAACGTTCAAAAAGTATGTGTGATGCCGTCTACGCCTGTGTCTGCGTGGTTGCGTCACTCTCGCCAAAACCCATTTTGGAGAATTCCAGAATGTGATCAAAGAGAAGACATCCTCATAAAGGAGCGACTCGCTAAGCGATGAAAATCGTTGATGTGCTAAATTCTCATTAAGTCGGCATCTGAGGTGCATTAAGAGGTTGATTTCCCTCAGGGCTTCCTCTGCTGCTCAGGCAGAGCTGCTTCACATAAATACATGCATGTGTGTGTGTGCTGATGGCACAGACGGTGAGCTTTAAATAAGTGGAGCCTCCCCTGGGATAAAGGTGGGCTTCTGGAGCATGCTCCATTCTTCCAGGCAAGAGGTTAAATGAAGTTACATTTCCATCAAGTTTGGTATGGTTTGTGATAATGTCATTTGGAACAGTAAACTCGGATCTAAGGAAAAAAAACAATTTATATGATGGGCCTTCTTCTTGGAAAGTCTTCATCATTTTAACGTTGTCAGACTACCTAATGAGGCTCATCCTAGTCTGATAATTGAAATTGTTGTCTGCAGACCTTTGGCCTCCTTAGACAAGCATGTGTAATTGCCATAATTAATTGTACCTGAGCGGGTTCACGAGGTGATTATATTTAAGATTACAATCTTGTATTTGCATGTCTCATTTCACATCTCACTTGTAAAAACCTGAAGATTATCCTCGTGCCAGATTTTCATATGGAGAAACAGAAGAGGAATATATTTAGATTTGAATCTGGTAACACATATTACAAGAAACCGGCAATGTTTTATTAAGAAGCAGGCCGTTGCTGTAAAATTAAATGCAGTGTTTCAGCTAGGGCTGCCACAACAAATCGACTAATCGACAGCTAATTGATAAAAAAATATATATATTCAAGAACAAATTCAATAGCCAATGAACTCACGGTCTGCCATTGATGGCGCAGATGATCCAGACATTGACACAGTATTTTGGCAAATTAGCACTTAAACCACTTTTCTATTATTCACTACGCTCGCAGTTTTAATATTTTTCATAAATTCACTAAATGGCTAGATAGCGACAGACATCCAATCCATTTTGACTTGGAGGGGCTGGCAGCGAGCTTCAATAAAAACGGGTTGACATCTACTGCCTTCAATAATCGTGAAACATATAGTAATCGTTTAATGTCAGAAATGTCATTTAAAATAGATTTGGGTGTCTATCATTGTCAATGGCAGTGAATGAGTTAATCATTTACAGACATTTATGACTTGGACATTTTCCAATTCATCTTTTATGACCCTCTTAAATGTAAGTATTGGTTTATCCATTCATTATTACCGTCATTGTTTTATGTTTATAGAAGGAAAAGTGTAAAAAATGTGTTTTTTAGGTATTATTTTAAATGGTGGTAAACAAAATGAACAAAATTGCTGGTACACATAGCAAAATATGTGAGTAGTTGACTATCAAAGCAATCATTTGTGCCAGCCTTAGTTTCAGGACAGCATTTGTTTCAAGGGACTCCCTCAAGGGTCTTGTTTTGAACCACCATTTTAAATCAACCTGAGATTAATGTAAAAGATATGAATTGAGAAAAATATCCTCCAAATGGCAAGCAAACTTATTAGAATATTCCTCCACAGTTTCTCCAGCCAGATTATTTCACTTTTACCAATACTGTATTTAGTTTTGCCTTAAACTTTTCATTCAAGGCTAGGTCATTGAAGCAGTTGTGATATTTCATTTCCAACGAAATGCGATAATAGCAGACGGAAAAAGGTTATTGATTTTTAATCAGCCAAAAGTGATAGAACAAGCGTGGAGGAGAAAAGAGCAACCATAATTAGGATGTATTTTGAATATCAGGGTGTTCAAAAGGCCAACGATTGCTAAATCTCTGGTTGGCTGTTTAACTTTGCAAATTGTGTGCTGTCCTCCCTGGTATGTTGCAAGATAGAGTTCAACCAATCTAAAATGACGATTTTCAACAAGTTCTCAGGAAATGAAATGTTCTGTTAAATTCTTAGTTTCTTTTTGCCGTTGATCGCTCTCACCATGCGGAAGCAGCTTCGGACGCTGGGCTCCACGTTGCTACCCCCGAAAGCGGCCACTTCGCCTAGTTGGCGTGGGATTTGGATGGCCTCGTGGAGCAGCAGGCTGAGGTGACGCTGGTCCGTCAGAGATCCCGTCCCAGACACCTGACGGAATAAGTCTGCCACCAAAGTGGTGGAATATAGTAGTCATTGGTTGTTTGATGGGGAAAAAGGAAGTCAAGGTTTCATTTTTCTAACTCTAAATATATGAGGCCTTGCTCACATGTAGCTGGTGATTTCGCAAAACACTTTCTATGGTTTGGCCAAACATCCATACGCAGACACACAATTTGGGCATCAAAAATACCAAAGTTTTAAAGAAAGCATTGCGAATGCCGCACTTGAGTTGTCGACATATATAGTACATTGATAACCAGATATTTGTCTGAGACAAAACATAAGACCGGTTTGGTGTCTACATTTGGAACGTGACCGGATGTTGGGTCGACCGGACGTTTGGTCGCCGGGTTCGCTCGCAGTCAAATTATGACAGTTTACTGTTGATATTTTGATATTAAGATATTAAACTCTCTCTTCCTCTCTCTCATGATTATAATTTTGAGAGCTGGTTTCAACAGTAACAACCCGGCGACCAAACGTCCGTTGTACCAAACGTCCGTTCTACCAAACGTTCGTTCTACCAAACATCCATTCTACCAAAAGTCCGTTCTACCAAACGTCCGGTCGACCAAACGTCCTGGGACCAAACGTCTTTCGACGAAACGTCCGAGTACCCAATTGGAATCAACATGGGTAACTTCGCACTGGGTTTGGAGTTGGTTTACAAAATTTTGGAAAATATATTCTTCAGAGATTAAAATGGTTAAATTGTACATGCTTTAATGACATTAAATAAAATATTTTAGTGCTGGTTGGCTAAAGAATTCAAAATATTTCATGTTAAAGTTTGATTACATAAAAAGTCCTTTTGCATGTGAACAAGGCATGAGATGATCTCTAAGATGGATGAAGTTTATTGCACTGACAGCATTATATTTTGCCATGAAAAGAAAGGTTATTACTGAAAAACAGCTAAATTCAAACCTTTGGATGTTGATGTTTAATGCACAGTACGTTCACTGAATTCATAATGTTTTGCACGCAACCCTCTGGTGAAAATGCTGCTAGTACTGTATTGCATTTAAAAACGGGTGTGCTTCTTATTGAAATTTACTGCAGGATTTAAAAATGTTTAAGAGACACTTATATGCAGTGTGAAAAGGTAGATTGAAATGATTAATGACAGGACATACTCATTTTTATCTATGCTGAAGCACTTTGGCAGGTGGTACTTGATTACAATAGGTTTCAGTAACAATTAAACTCATTGTTTTGAGAATTAGATCATGGATTTGGTTCTAAAGGACAATAATTAAACAACAGTAAAGTAATCTCAATTTATGATTTAAAGCGGCGGCCCATTGGCGCGAGTGGTTAGCGCGTCAGCCTCACAGGTCTCTGGTCCTGGGTGCAAATCCAGGTCGGTCCACCTGTGTGGAGTTTGCGTGTTCTCCCCGGGCCTGTGTGGGTTTCCTCTGGGTCAATCTTCCCTCTAAGCTGCGCGCGTGCGCAATTGCGCACTACGCTCGTCTTCTCTGCGCAGCAGCAATCATATGGCGCGCAGTAAATAAAATCCTTTTTTTTACCCCTTTCCCCATGATGGCGCCGTTTAAGCGGCAGCCAGTGGCAGTAGCTCTGTCCACTCTTATGTTTTTCGTGTTTTACAGCATGTTTTACATGAAAAATTAGAGGGAACATTGACATGCACCTGCCTGTGGCAGGTGTGATACTGGTGTGCCCATAGCGAGCAATGATGATGTCGTGACCGGATGATTAGCCTAAAGACGTTTCGCCGACGGACGTTTGACAGACGGACAGGTCGCCGAATGAACATTCATTCAAACAGCGTTTAATGATTAAATACAAATACTACTATTTGTTAGTTTAATGATTAAATACAAATACTAGTATTTGTATTTAATCATTAAAAGCTGTTTTCTGCTGGATTTGACCGAATTTGAGAGCATTTTGAGCTGTTTGGCGAATGGACGTATATAGACGTTTTTTTGCCTCCATCGCGACATCATCGCAACATTTTACCGAGGAATTCACTTCCCTGGGCTCGGTTCTAATGTCCAAAGAGCTCCAGTATTTGTATTTAATCATTAAATGCTGTTTTAGGATGAATTTGACCCGATTGCTGTCATTTTACGGCTCGGTTCTGCTACATCTGCCCGCCCAAGAATGCTTATTCCCGGGCTGCCATGCCCGCCCAAGAGTGCTTACTCCCGGGCTGCCATTGATGGTAGACTAATAAATTGACAGTGATGAGCGGCAAAGGGAAATGAATCATTGATTTTTACTATAATTTGGACAACGCCGGCGGCGGGCCGGATTAAAAATCAAAACGGGCCGTATATGGCCCGTGGGCCAAGGTTGAAAAACTTGTACACACACGATCCGGGGGCGGGGCGAGCGCGCGAATGAACGTTCAGCGGAACGTCCATTCGGTGACCTGCCCGTCTTTCAAATGTCCGTCGGCGAAACGTCTTTAGGCGAATCATCCGAGTACCGATGATGTCGCTCACACTGGTACTCAGTGCGCTCAGGGAGGTTGTCTTTCTGCCCAGACCAATGAAAAATTAGAGGGAACATTGCTCTGGGTACTCCGTTTTCCTTCCACATTCCAAAAAAATGCATGGTAGGCTGATTGGACATTCTAAATTGAACCTAAGCATGGGTGTGAGTGTGCATGGTTGTTCGTCTCCTTGTGCCCTGCGATTGGCTGACCACCGACTCAGGCCCGGAGTCAGCTGGGACAGGCTGTAGCACCCCCCACGACTCTAATGAGGATAAAAGGGTTCAGAAAATAAAATGAGATGAGATGATTTAAAATGAATTAAAAGGCAGCATCTGTGTTTACGGCCATCCGACAGCTGGAGTCTGGTGAGACAGTTAAGGCCGCCTCACATCTGGTCTGGGATGTTTAAACTGGGGAACAGTTGTGTTCTTCAGTCCACACAAATGATCCTCAGATCATAAGTAATCCTTGCCAATGTTTCCCAGTGCCATTGTTGTTATTGTTGTCTCGGATCATGGATTGACTACACTACGACTAGACAGCTGCTTCAAAATTCAGTTGGCCATCAAAAACAGTGTAGCCTTTTCCATTTTAAGGTCATCAAAAAATGTAAAGAGCAGACCAAGATAACTCAAGTATCACATTAAAAGCCACTTTTAAAGGGTAATTTTTTTCTGAACAACAGTTCTTGAAGGGTCTTACACTATCTTTCAGACTATAAGTCGCACTGAAGTATTAGTTTTTTAAATGATCAGAAATCAACAAACATTATACGTTAAAGCCATATGGAACAACCGATTTAAAAAGGCACCTCTTAATGTAACACAGTATGAAGTTATTTGGATAACTATTGTCTAAAAAACACAACATAAAAAGCTGTTGGTGGTCTAAGTCTCATCTCATTTTCTGAAAGAAAAAGAAATAAGTCGCAGGCCCAGCCAAATTATGAAAAAAATTCTTATTATATATTAGATCTGTTTACTGATTTCAATCATTCAGGTGCGCAAATGATGCAAAAAATACAAGAACCAGCACTATAAATATTGAGTGTAATTTACAATGGAAACGAGTAGAGTGGCTTGGAGGAATAATGACAGGCATGTAAGAGTACGCTCTAATAGAGGCTTTGGTGCCGAGCGATCCTTTTAAATCTTTCGCTGCAGAGAAAGAGTCGGCCGTTTCCTCCATTAGAAGCGCCGTGCATCTGTACGCGACGCAACGTCTGCAATGAGTGGCTGGTTGCATAACTCACGTACATTTGTATTTCTCCTGGACATCGGCGTTGCACAAGCTCACGAGGCCCATCTTGAAGCTCAGCACACGCATCTTGCCGTTGCGAGGACTAAGTGGAGGGAAAGATGAAGGTTTAGAACAATGATGAACGCGCAGCCGGTATTAGTGATGCCTCCGTGGGTCGCCTAGAGAGAGGAATGAAAGGGAGGATGAATTACGTGGGTCACGGCAGGACTGCGCAGGTCATTGCAATGGTGTGAAATTGTATTAGGGACGCCGCACGCACACACTAGAGACACTGTGGGGACTTGAGGAATTTTCTTGGGTTTGTGCCTCACACAGCGATAATATGATCACACAAGTGCAGACTCACACGTGCATACAAACTATGGCAAAGTAATAGATAATATCGCTGAAAAGTTTTCCTTTTTCAGGCAACTATGGGCACCAGGCAAGAGCATGGGGATGGAAAACCATTCACGCTCACACCCATACCTAGGGGCAATTTAGAGTGCTCACTCAACCTACCCTGCATATTTTTAGGAGATGGGAGGAATAAGGAATATACTTGGAGTAAACCCACGCAAGCCTTGGGAGAACATGCAAACTCTACACAGTCAAAATCCACCTGGATTCGAACCCTCGACCCCAGAACTGTGAGTCCACCATGCAACTACCCGCCCGCCAGGCATCCTGCCAACGGAATAATAATTTAAACAATTCATTCACTCAGGGGGACCGACCTGCGATCGAATCCTGGACCCCAGCACTGGGAGGCCTGCATGCTAACCACTCGTCTGCTGGGCAGCCCGCCAATGAAAACAATAATTTAAAAAATGGAATGCATTTTAAAAACCCGATTTTTTTATTCCAATCTTTATGTAGTGAAAGAATTTCAAGTTGGCCCTTGCATCCATTGATTTTTCTGAAAGCAGCCCTCAGAAATGTTGACCCTAAAAAATTACAAATGTTACAATGAGGACATATACGTACACACGTATACAGATACACACACACACGTATTTATACACATACACGCATACGCGCACACACACTCATACACACACATGCATACTCATACGCACACACACACACACACACACACGCATACGCACACACACATACGCGCACACACATACGCATACGCGCACACGCACACACGCACACACGCACACACGCACACACGCACACACGCACACACGCATACGCACACACACATACGCATACGCATACGCACACGCACACATACGCATACACACACATACGCATACGCACACACGCATACGCACACGCATACACACACACATACGCATACGCACACACGCATACACACACACACGCATACACATACGCGTACACATACGCGTACACATACGCATACACATATATACACATACGCATACACAAATAAGTTGATCTTCCCTTCATGTCTTTGTTCATATTCAATAGCTAACACGCCAGCGCGGCCCAGAAACGACTCCGAGAGTAATGAGCAACTATTTCAGGGGAGATGGAAGCTTGTCATGTTAACATGAGAAAGGGCAAACGGAGGAGATCTAAAGTATCTCATAATGTTACGTTTCCTGAGTTGGGATTCCTTAAAGATGCGAGCCGCTAAAAAGTGAGGTCGCCTTTCACAAGGGAGATGATTAATGTCACATGAAAAGTTAACGGGCAGCATTAACGGTGCTCGCACATATTCCGAGAGGAAGTTGGAGTTGATCCAGATGCACGAGTAGGAAAGTGGTTGCCATCCGCTTTCATGCAAGAACTGTCTTGCAGCCCTTCCATTTGGAACCCCGATGATGCACAACAGGACACTTTAAACACAAGCACACAAACAAACCTACACACATTGCCAAAAGTAGACCTTGATCAATTTGATGAATACCTTTTTGGATGGCAGTTTGGCATCCAAATGAAAAAATGACAAAAATACAAACTTAACAGGGGAGACCCACACCAACGAACAGGCAAACATCACTCACCAGGAAACAATACTTCCACAAGGACGTACAAACACACAGGGTTTTAATACACAGACAACGGTTAATGACAATCACAAACACGGCTCACACAGCAGGTGAAACGCATAGGTGAAATGCATACAATCACACGGACAGAACACACAAGGAAAACACAACCATCCACCCAAAACCCCAACAAAACATAAGGACTTGTACTATAGCGCTTTATCAACACTTATATGTAATATCTAATGATATTGATCAAATGATAAATATAGGCTAAAAAGAATAACACATTTCTATTTTCCGAACTATTTTAGTTTGCACATCACAAACTCCTCGTTTTTTTTTTTTTTATTAAAAACAAACATTCACTCATTTATTTTCTGAGCCACTTATCCTCAAAAGGGCCACAGGGGTGTTGGCGGCAATTCCAGCCAACAAAGCACCCGAGGCAGGGTACACCCTGAATTAGTTGCCAGCCAACCGCAGTAGGAACCAAGTTTAATACTAATAATCAGGAATCAATAGCAAAACATGATAATGCTGTTTATACTTCTCACTTTGCAGTTTAGTTTGACAAAATTTCTCCCAGTTCAAATTATTTGGATGTCTATCGCCGTCAATGGCTCTAAAGTTGAACATGATTCAAGCACCCAAAACCAACATAACTAATTTGAAAACTAAAGGAAATCATGAAAATATATGCAAAGGGTGACGTCTCTCATTGTCTCATTAGCAGCAAGTGTTTCAGAGCGACCCAGCAAATTTACAAGACTCGTCGGATTTCTCCCATTTGTGCGTGTTTCTTTATCTTAGGAGACTGCAAGAAGAAGACAATCAGGGCGCAAAAAAAAAAAAAGATTGAAAGTCGCCGTGAAAGAGGATATGTCTCGAAAGGCCAGATTGATCTCCCCCACTTTTGGAGCTAAAGTTGTCATGTGCATAAAGCAACAGAGACAGCCAATATTCTGGAGCACTGTTATTTTTTATTTATTATACTGGGGGTGGGAGTATATATTTTTAACGCCTAGGAAAAAAGCGGTCATATTTATATTAGGGTGGTCCACGATCCAATGACATGATCGGACTGGATGACGTAATTTTCCTAGGATCGGAATCGGGTAAAAAAAAAGATCCTGATTTTAGATTATCATTATATTTTTGAGTATTAATTAAATTATTCGCTCCATTTACAGCGACATGTTGTTGCTGATCCTGGTTGTGAGTTACACTTACTGCTACTAACTGCTGACCCAGTCAAGATTCATGTCCAAGGGTGTCAGAACTTTCTTTCCTCAAGATCTACTTTTCAAGGAGCCAACTTCTTATGATCAACCTTTTTTTCCGGGCCAGTCACAGAGCTCGGCAGTTATGTGTTGATAAAATTTTCATCAATGCATGAACCAATATAGTGATCCTTCGTTACTTTGCGGCTCAGGTTTTGTGGATTCAATGCCTTGGAGGGTTTTAGAAAAAAAATCATAAAAAAACCTGTAAAAATATGCATTGTTTCATGTTGAGGTGCCAGAGAGTATGTTTTGCTGAATGGCAAACATGAATCATAGGCATAAGGCGGGTCGTTTGTTTCACTTTCTCACCCTACTGAATGATTAGTAACTGTTTCAAAATCTTTTCCATAGGTGTGTAAAAGGGCCCAGCGGCTGACTGGTTAGCGCGTCGGCCTCACAGTGGGGGACCTGGGTTCAAATTCAGGTCGTCCACCTATGTGGAGTTGGCATTTTCTCCCCGGGCCTACGTGAGTTTCCTCCGGGTACTCCAGTTTCCTCCCACATTCCAAAGACATGCATGGTAGGCTGATTGGGCACTCTAAATTGCCCCTAGGTATGTGTGAGAGCGTGAATAGTTGTCAGTTTCTTTGTGCCCTGCGATTGGGTGGCCACTAATTGAGGGTGTCCCCTACCAGCTCCCAAGAGCTAGTTGGGATTGGTTCCGGCAGCACCAAGACCCATGTGAGGGTAAGCGGTTCAGAAAATGAATGAATGAATTATGCTGGCATTTTTTTCAAAAAGGTCAATCAAAAGCATAATTAATATGCGTAAAAGTAACAACTGTGTATGCTATTAGTGAATAAGGAATTTTATGGAGCCCCAAATAACCTCATGGTAAATCCGCCATTGATTGCAAATTGTGTTAACCACTTACAAACCAAATAATTCAAGTATAAATTCCACATTTTTGAGCAAACGTGACAATATGCCACACCGCCCAAACTTTGAAAATTGGTAGAACCCTATTTTGTGTCTTTTTGACCCACCTGTCGTAGACATTGAGAAGCCAGTTGAGACACATATCCACGCAAAGTGGAATGTTGACCAGGACTGTCCGCTCCTCTTCCAACTTCTCGTAGAGCGCCGTCAGGCCGTGGATGACGTCCACTACGTCCAAAATGTGCTCGGCTTGTTGGAGCTCCTGCTCTCGGAAAACCTCAGCCAGGTTACTCAGTGCGACTAAATCAACTAACAAAACATACAAAAATCAGTCAGTAGCAATATTCATTAGTAGTGTTGCACTGATATCTGTACTAATACATCCCTCAAATGACATTTAAATGAGTTTATTATTACTAGTAGACGTCCAATCCAAGGGAAGTGAGACGGTGGCAGCACATTAATGTTCGTAAGGCCACCATAACATTTATTATAATGGCATCCCAAGTATTAATCGGGCTACTTTAAGAAATCTGAGAGTGGAAAAAAATATTTGACACAATCTCTAATATCAGGAAGTTTTCACAGGTGGTTCATTAACATATCATCACAAAAATGAATGAACCATGAGTATTCTTTGAAAAATTCTCTCTCCGTACTGCTTTTCAATACTAGTTGTTTTATTCATTCAGATGATGGCACTTGAGAACATTGTCCCACCAAACGTATCCATTGATGATACAACACATTTCAAGCCAGTATGCTTTTGTGTGAAATTCTATGGAAGCCAACAGTCGAGATGCTCAGTGGCAAGGCAACCGCAGCCAAGTCTGATTTCACTGTTGGCGTAGCATACATGCAACACAACCAAATAGGTGACGTGAGTTGTTTGACTTTGACTGTCAGCGACATGAGGTCTGTGTGAACACAAAACTGCATTTGGCAACAAGTGCTCTGAACGCAGCATATCTTTACCAAACATCCATTTTATGATAAACTTTGTTTCCATGGTGATTGCTATTCTTTTGGCTGAACATCGAAGACTCAGCTTTAGTTTTTGGGCCCGTACCATGAAAGGAAAGCAGAAGAAAAGTAAAGCATCCTCCCGGGCAGCGCACACATGCAAACAAGCACTATGTACTAGCCAAGCAGAAAGTATATACAAAAGGCGTGAGGCAAAGGCGTTCAAAGTCCATACTTAGCGCGCCCAGGACATTGTAACCTGAGGACTTCCTGTATTAAAAAAATAGCATATGGGGGTGCGTATACGCATTTTTTAGCGCTTATTCAGTGTATGTTCATAAAGTATCGACGTTCAATATTGTCAACCAACTTCCATCATCCAGCTTCGTTAAATGAGAATACATCTGATTCAGCTTTTCTTTCCCCATCCACTTAACTAGATGCTTTGGAAGCTGTGACCCAAATGTGATCTTCCTATTCCTAAAGTAATTTTCCTATTGAGTGGCGCTAAAAGGGTGCACGTTGACTGAAGGTATAATTGGCCCGATCGATAGTCGGCTTGGAAATAAGGATACAATCACCTAAAAATGTATACGGGAGGCTCTTTATGCCGTGCTATTCGCCAAGTGTGCTGCAGGAGTGACTGCGCTCAATTAAAAGCTTTAATGATGTGCAGTCAAAGACTGAAGAAGGAATGAGGAGATAAGAGAGCGGACAAGAGGGCGAGTCTCTGAGAGACGCTTTGGAGAAGTTTCCATGTGTCTTGAATGCAGGAAATAACTTCATCTCGTTTAATGTACAAGCAGGCTGAAGGTTAATACAGGTCAAGCTGTGAACCAAGCTGTGAACCAAAGGAACACCACACATCAAGAGGGAATTATGCTATTATGCTATCTTTCTGTATATTCCCAAAGTATGGATTCACAGCAAATCACCAGTAAATGCACACCATGTTTTGTATTATAGAATAAGGTTTATGGATTCCGCTTTAAGACATGCACTCAATGGTCAGTACATTAGTAACATGGGTAGTTCCTGCTAAGCCTCGACTGTGGGTTTTCTCTGGGTACTCTGGTTTCCTCCCACATCCCCCAAAACATGCATACAAGGCTGGTTGAATACTCTGAATTGCCCCTTGTTATGTGAGTGTGAATGGTTGTCTGTCTTATAGTGGCCTGCGATTGGCTGGACACCAACTCAGGGTGTCCCCGCCTGGTGCCTGAAGTCAGCTGGGATATGTTCCAGCACCCCCTGCAACCCTTGTGAGGATAAGCGATAAGCGGTACAGAATATAAATGAATGAATAAAAATCATTTTTTATGCAAGCCTTTGGCTGCCAATGGCAAAGAAATATAGCAGTCCAATCCTCCCAGCCAAAATGCATTGGATGTCAATAATGTCAATAAGACTGAAACATGAGCACATGATCATCCAAAAGTGTAGTAATTTCTCAAATACTGAACTCATTAAATTTACAATGGCGTCATATATTTCTCCTCGCCCATTAGTTTCGGTACACATAACTCATGCAGACCAACAGCCACCAAAATTATAGTGTAACTTTGCTACCTGATTTCAAAGCACAAGTGTGATTAATTCGTCTGGGCTCCGCAAAAGTAATGACGCTGCAGTATTTTGAATACATCATCCCCAGAATTGCCGATCCTATCGTGAGCCGATAACCCCTTCATATTGAGATATTTCTTCTCTTGAGAAATAGCTTGGTTGTGAGAGATGTTCTGGCCGTGTAACGAGAGCTTTGACCCTGAAGCGGAACATATTCAAGGCTTAGCAAAATGATTACTGTCTCCTCTCCGAGTCAAATAGATCAATTAGTGGCTCTAATTACTAAGGGACTCATGAATTCAATGGCCCTGACTTTTATTGCATAATAAGGTCTTGTCTACATGTAGCAGGATAAAAAATACATCCAAACCAAGTGCATTTTTAGAAACTTTTCAAAAATTGGTACTTTGTTTAAAGCAGGGGTTTCAAGCTCAATTGTGTCGGTAACCACATTGTTTCATTCGTAGGCCAGCTATGTCTGCCAATTAGGGCTGCCACAAATAATTGATTAATCAACAACTAATGGATTAGGAAATGAATAGTGAATTAGTATTATCAGTTAAAATACTTATTTATTCTGATAGTTAATACGTCTGACCTAAAAAAATTCCAAACACTCAAATATTATTTGTAAAGCCACTGCACCAATTTTGTTCCAATCTATATTTGTATAACACATTCAGATTCTGCTCTTTACAAAGTCACTTATTTAATTTTGAAAACAATGTGTACAATTTCTTGCGGCTGTTTGGAAGTAGCCAACACCTTTACCTGACCATTCAAAACCTGGACATAAATTGGTACGTAGCAAAGAATGAGTCAAGTACAAAAGGCCAGTTGTTCAATGGCTCGGGAAAATAAATAGGCTTAACAACTTGAAAATTAGAAATATGTTAATTTTTGTAACAACAAGCAAGAAAAAAGCACTTGGACTAGGAGGAATAACGACTGTTTATGAATGTAAACATGTGGGAAAACATCACAAAACTCTAGTAATACACAAACAGGAAAAATCTTCAATAGTTTTAAATGTTATTAATCGGTGTTTGAGTGCAGATGGTGTGCCAAGTTGACGGAAAATATCTTCATTTAATGACATTGCATACTACGTGTAGACCTAATTGAGTTAAAACTCTCTGAGAAACAAAGTAGAGCAATGATTCCGAATGAAAAACTCTCAGGCCTGATGACAGTATATCTCATTCTATAGGAAAGGTTGTCATAGACCATTAGTGATATTGCAGGATAACAATATACTTACCTCAGTGATTCGCAGCAAGTGTGCCAAGAGAAATTGCATAAAAGGTACTATGAAATACGACAGCAAGTGAGTTTAATATGATAGCAGGCCATATTTTGGACCAAAACCCATCCATAAAAGTGACTGAATAGGCTTAATAAAGAAATTAGATCCTAGTAAGTCTTTTCTCAGCTGACCTGGTCCCACCCACTGAAAAATAACCTAATGACAGTTGATGTCACTACCAGAATGATTTACAGATTTCTGCAGTCTGCTAGCATGCTATCCATAGTCACGTTATTCTTTTGTTACCATGTGACTGTTCTGTTATTCTATCAACATGTATTAACTAAAGGAAGAAAGGATCATAAATTCTAGTTGCGATGTCAAGACCAGAATTACTGATATAAAGTGGGCGTTTCCTGATGAATTATGTTGGATGGAATAACTATGAAATTGGCAAAGCCAGCCAGCCAGATTTGAGTTCCAAATTCGTTTTCTACATGGAAAATTACATTAGTGCAGCCCTTTTTGGTTAGTTGACCTAGTTCCCATTTCTTAGGACCTTCGACGTTTTGCTGCCATTCACAGCGAGAGATGACCGATCTATTTGAACAAGTACCATATTTTCCGCACTATAAGGCGCACCTAAAAGCCTTCAATTTTTTCAAAAGCTGACCGTGCGCCTTTATTCCGGTGCGTCTTATATATGGATCAATATTGAGCCGCAACTATGGTAAGCAGCCCCCGACTCCATTTCCCCCGTAGAAGTATGCATGCTGGGATATACAGCTCTTTTGTCAATCCACTCAGAATGACGGCGAGCACTCTAATTCAGTGCTCGCCGTCATTCAGGATGGATATACAAAAGAACTCCAGCCGCTAGATGTTGGTGTCGACAGTGCATTCAAAGCTAGACTGCGAATTGTGTGAGAGCAGTGGATGACAGGCAGAAATTGCTGATTCGATAGATGACGACTTTGATGAGACGGAGTGTGGATGTGTTGGATGCTGCATTCGCCCAGCTGTTCAACATGAGTTATTATGCTATTTCTGTGTTACGAAAATACTAATACTTTACCGCGGAGAAAATAATAAAACAGTTGTTAATTCATGTTGGGGGTGAATGGAGTTGTCAGAAAGCTGATTTGTAATCTATAAATAAACTTTGGCTGACCTCTCTGACTGTTTTGTGGACATTCCCTTTAGCGCAGCACCGTCTAATGCAGGGGTGTCAAACCGGTCCTCAAAGGGCCGCAGTGGGTGCAGTTTTCATTCCACCTCAACAAGATGATACCGTTTCCAAGTGTAATCAGTTAATTAAAGTCAGGTGCTACTTATTTTAGAAGACACCTGATTGGTTAAAATGTCGGCACCGGATCGGTTGGAACTAAGACCAGGACCCACTGCGGCCCTCGGTGGAATCGGTTTGGCCCATGTGGTCTAATGGATGCATCATAACGCAAGCCCAGCCTCTACTGTAGCGCCTCATGTGGTGTGCCTTATATATGGAAAAAAGTTTAAAAATATGTCATTCATTGAAGTTGCGCCTTATAATGCAGTGAGCCTTACTGTGTGGAAAAGACGGTACTCGCTGCAAATGGATTGGACGTCTCTCGCTGTCTACGGTATTGAAATATCCCTCAAAGAAATGATAAAAAGAAGTGACAACTTACGTCTCAGAGCCTTCTGAACTCGACGCAGCTTCATAGCCGTTCTGTACGCTGAGAATTTGATGTTGTTCAAATCCGCTGACGGGGAAACAGAAACGAAGCTTTATTATCATACCAATGCAACATGCCACAAGTCGTTAACTCTCCGTGCCCTTCTCTCTGGCTTTTTATTTTATTTTGTCAAATAAGGTTAACGACCATGATGCATGACATCTTTTAATTCCAGTTAATTAAAGGTTAAGCAAAAGGCAATCAGCGCACCCGAGAGGCATTCCCTAAGGATTTTGTTTGTCTTTACAAAAACGAGGCTTCTTAATGAAATGTGTGATCGTTTGCACTCTCAAAGCTGAACGCATGTAGATGACATGGTGCCACCAAGGCTCCGATGGTGATGTGTGACTGAGCTGTTATATCGCGAATTAGAAGACGCTGAGAAAGAAAATCACATCGACTACTGGAAACAAAGACCCTTCCCTCTCGTGCTTAAGTTTTCTCAAAATCTTCTGCTGACCATTCGCTTATCAGCATCCTTTAGAGAGGAACCAGGGGGGTCACAGAGGAAGGCAGAGCTGAGGGGAAGGAGGTAAATTAACATAGAATGCAGGTAGGCTTCAAAGCCCTAAATAACTAACTAATCACTGCTACTGTCTGTCTGTGTGGCCTACAGCTGAATAGAGACCAGTCTAGGGTATAGTCTGCATTTAGCTCAAAGTCAGCTGCCAGCAACCCTTAGGATGTACGGTATGGAAAATGAATGAATGGCTGCGATTGACACTAAGAGAACCATTCCAATTCAACTGGGGGACTGCCAGCGATCGGTAGTCTATCGCTGTCAATGGCAGTTAATCATGATTACTTAATACCAGCGTTCCCAGTTCAAATACATATAACATCTGCTATAAGCAACAAAGTAATCCAGCAGTATAAAAATAAGGGATTTCTCCAAGCAGATCACATGATTGAAAATTGGGCCATAGGACATTTTTAAAAGATCGGAATCACGTGAAAAAGCTTGAGTTCTTTTGATTTCTTTTAATTTAAAGGGCTCCAAAGCAACAAAACAACATTACATAAAACAAAACAAAAAAACTGTACACACGTGCAGAATGAAACTTTTTGAGAAGATTGTAATCGAGTGGACAAAGACAGTCTCATCTCCCATCTCATTTTCTGAACCGCCAATCTCAGCTGTCTCCTGGCTAGAGACGGGGGACACCCTGAATTGGTGGCCAGCCGAACCCAGGTCAGAAGGAGACGGACAACCATGCACACTTGCACACTTGCTGAGTGTCCAGTCAGCCTACCATGCATGTTTTTGAAAGTGGGAGGAAACCGGAGTACCCGGAAGAAACCCACGCAGGCCCAGGGAGAACATGCAAACTCCACACAGGTGGACCGATCTGGACTTGGACCCAGGACCCCAGAGCTGTGAGGCCGACGCACTAACCACTCGCTTCACCGGGCCGCCTCCATTAAAACTAAGGAGTTATTTTTAGAAGCTACAGAGTTTACCTCGCAGTCAAACAGTAATTGTTGGTATTAAATATAAATAAAAATCAGCAAAATAAACAGAGCTGGATTCAGACTTATAATAACTTAATACAAAAACTAAACATCTCACTGCAGCATGCAACTAACCAAGTGCTTGGTACAGTTCAGTCATCTTTGGGTGGTCCCAGCATGTGGTCTGTGCCTGATGGCTGCAGAGAAGCAGAAGAAACGCACATTTTAAACATTCATACAGCATATTTAAATAGCAAAGACAAAAAGACTAAATGTTTCCCATTAAAAAAGTTCAACTACCCTATGTGACAAAGGCAATTAAAGTGAGCAGGGGAATAAAAAGTCTGAAACAATATAAGTTTGTTGTTGTTCTTTTTTAGTCTTGTACTCTCCAGGCAATTTATTCCACATTTGAAGGGTATTAAAACGGAAGACAGCTTGGCTGTGTTTCTCTTCTAGGCCCAGGGAAGCATAGGTCATCTTAAAAAAATAGAGAAAGATCCAGATGCCTTTGCTGTAGATGATAAATATAAATATTAATCACAGGAAGAATAACAAACATTGAACAAATGGAGGATGTGTATGCTGCACACAAAAGAAGTTGGAAAACTCTAAACGCTGCTTGTGTACTGAAAAAAATAACTGAATAAACAGTTGAATGCACAGACAAACACCAAAGTTTATTTTTCTCCTAACTGTTCATTGATTTCGCTTTTTAATGGCAACTTCAACAGCAACTTCGATTCTGTTTAACAAGAATAAACATGCTGGCATTTATTAGAGAAAAACGGAAGACATATCTCTTGGGATGAAGCAGTAAAATTTATTTCCATTCTTCTATTGCTTCAAATTGCAAATGCCATCTGGGGAAAGTACTGGAATTTCTGCATTAGTACTATAAGACGCAACTAAAAGACCATTTTCTCAAAAGCCAGCAGTGCACTACACATGTTTCCTCCCACATTCCAAAGACATGCATGGTAGGCTGGTTTGGCACTAAATTGCCCGAAGATGACTGTGAGCATGAATGGTTGTCTGTCTCGGCTGGCCACCAATTCAGGCCACCTCGTGCTCGAAAGTCAGCTGGGATAGGCTCCAGCACCCCGCACGACTCTAATGAGGATAAAGCGGTTCAGAAAATGAGATGACTGAATAACACAACTCTTAACCACTCACAATATTACTACTGGTACAGCTTCATCAAGTGCGTGACCGGACTTTTGGTCGCCCGGACGTTTGGTCGCCGGACATTTGGTCGCCGGACGTTTGGTCGCCGGACGTTTGGTCGCCGGACGTTTGGTCGCCGGACGTTTGGTCGCCGGACGTTTGGTCGCCGGACGTTTGGTCGCCCGGACCCAGACGTGCGGCGACCAAACAAGGTAAAACAACACGGTCTCCGAATCAATCAAAAACCAACAATGGCCCTGAGCAGTTTCACTGAGCGGACGTGTGAGTGTATAAGAGTGTGTATGGGTTGTCCCCTTAGGAAGGGACGTCAGTCAGGGTCTTAACAAGTTCTCCAACAAAACACAATAAAAGTACGGGAAATTTGGAGCTTTTCTTTAGCCAAATAATTAATAGGGCATTAAGTATGAAAAAATAATAATTCGCAGTTTGTATTTAGGGAATTTCAGCAACAATTTTAAATGGTAATTATCAATAACCTTCCCGGCGACCAAACACCCGGTGACCAAAAGTCCGGCGACCAAAAGTCCGGCGACCAAAAGTCCGGCGACCAAAAGTCCGGCGACCAAAAGTCCGGCGACCAAAAGTCCGGCGACCAAAAGTCCGGCGACCAAAAGTCCGGCGACCAAAAGTCCGGCGACCAAAAGTCCGGCGACCAAAAGTCCGGCGACCAAAAGTCCGGCGACCAAAAGTCCGGCGACCAAAAGTCCGGCGACCAAAGGTCCGGCGACCAAAGGTCCGGCGACCAAAGGTCCGGCGACCAAAAGTCCGGCGACCAAAAGTCCGGCGACCAAAAGTCCGGCGACCAAAAGTCCGGCGACCAAAAGTCCGGCGACCAAAAGTCCGGCGACCAAAAGTCCGGCGACCAAAAGTCCGGCGACCAAAAGTCCGGCGACCAAAAGTCCGGCGACCAAAAGTCCGGCGACCAAAAGTCCGGCGACCAAAAGTCCGGCGACCAAAAGTCCGGCGACCAAAAGTCCGGCGACCAAAAGTCCGGCGACCAAAAGTCCGGCGACCAAAAGTCCGGCGACCAAAAGTCCGGCGACCAAAAGTCCGGCGACCAAAAGTCCGGCGACCAAAAGTCCGGCTACCATGAAGTGGACCATTTCAGGGTGTACTCCAGCTATTCTCCATAGTTGGCTGTGATAGGCTCCAGCATTCCCCGCAAACCCTTGTGAGGATAAGTGGCCTTAAGAATGAATGAAAAAAAATGAATGAATTAATTTTAAAATCTGAATATATAACCGAATTTTTACTATTAAGAGGCTGAAAAAGAGGATTTGGACAAAGTTTCTTATAAACGTTCAATCCACCATCAGAAAAGCTGTCAATTAATTATGGCAGCCTAGTTGGTACTGTAACTATGATTTGGCTCGCAACAAAAATGGAGGTGGACACGCCAGATCTACAAGGTCATTCTGGAACAGTGGAGAGGAAATGCAATTGGCTTCAAAGACCAGTGGGCTTGACAGCGATCTGTGTTTTTACAATTATTTGACCAAAAACAACAACACGCCCCCTTTTATTCATCATCTTCTTGAGAGAAATAAAAAAGCAACTGTAAAGTGTGACCGTGACTTTGCACTTACTTGATGTAATATGGCACTTTGTTAGGGGAGATGGCACGCTCCCATGGTATCTGCACTGAACCTGAAACACACACACACGGGAAATACAGTCAGTGGGAGAAGCTTCCCATGCGTGAAAAGCCATGGCACACGCTGGCCTCTGCGACATTGTGTTTTTCTTTCAGACCTTATTAAGTGGGCAGCCCTGGCGTGGTCAGACAAAGGACAAAAAGATAGTGTTGTGTTTGTTTGGCACGGCCAAATAGAAAGAAGAGAAGAATAAAACATGTTTCGCATTCAGAGCCATGAATTCGTGAGCTGCTTGTGTTATTTCAGCTTTGCTGTCATGACCTCTATGTTGACTGTTATGCTGCATTGATAGGCTAATGAGGAGACTAGAGACAAAGTTGCTTTAAAAATTAGCTGTTCTCACATGGACCACACAGTAACTTTGTGAAATTGCCATTTGTAACACTGAAAAGCAGAAAACATGTCACTAACCTTCCTACTATTGCATGGGTAGAAAGATGTATTCAATTCATCAGACGCAGCGATGACGTCAATCCATTTTGATTGGGAGGCGCTGGCACCGATCAAACATGATCATTCAATGGCACTAATCCCAGTTAAAATAAATTTGAATTCCAGTCCCGCCAATGGCAGCAAGTAGTTAAATAGGGGATTGTGAATTTCAATCTTGGAATAACTTTTACTGCTGCAATTGTGCCAGCAGACGGCAGCATAGTGCCCATTTTATATACAGACGCTCCCCTACTTACGAACATTCAACTTACGAACAACGGTACATACGAACATGTCTGCAAATTGCGTTTAAGTCGAAAAATTTTCGTAAGTCCAATTTTGTATTCCGCGCCTTTTTCAGAGTAGTACTTCTTTCCGCCGCTAATACCGACGCCTGGCGCTGTGAGAGCTCAGCTCACCCAGCATCTACCTTCTTCGTTGCAATGCGGAAGTGCGTGAATGTATCTCCAGTGTGCAAAGAACCTTTTTCATTTGTATCATTAAATATCTCATGCATCCATTATTGAATATGGTTGGTAAAAAGCGAAAGGCTTCTATTGAGGGAGTTGCAAGGAAGAGGCAAGCCATTTCATTTGAAACGAGTGGCAATAATAACAATGCTCGATGCGCGTGAGAGTGGTGAGCATTGCACATATGTACAACTTGAATCGTTCGACCGTCAGTACCATTTATAAACAGAAAGATCGAGCAGCAGGACCCAAATATTGAACGTTGCACAAAGTTTGCAAATCAATTGAATGATGCCATACAGTGCTACCGCATCATTTATGATGAAAAAAAGAAGAAAACTGTGCAATCGTCGTTAGATCGCTTCTTTCGGCCAGTTTCTAATACATAAATCTCTCTCTATACAGTACTGTACATATTCTCTTCATTTTATGAAATGTTTTTTTCAGTACAAACCAATGCGTGTTACTTATACAAGCCTTAAACATACAAATGCACTTATATCAACCTTCAATATACTTATATAGGCCTTAAACATAAATTATAATACAAAATATAGCACTGAATCAACTTACAAACAAATTCAACTTATGAACAATCGCTCGTTCGTAAGTAGGGGAGCGTCTATATAGCCCAGATTTTGAGTGTTGTTTTTGTAACAATAAAAAAAATATTTCATTGGTGACACTTTTATGACGTAAAGATAACGACTTAAACATGTCTTGTGAGACGCTGTTGATGTTGATATGATTCATTTTTCATTCATTCATCTCTTCCGTGAATCCTCGCAAAGGTTGCTAGAGCCTATCCCAACTGACTTTGGGCAAAAGGCCGTAAGGTGTAGCGCATACAGAGAGACAGATGACCATTCGCGCTAACAATCATTCCGGAATCGAGACCGCGCCTGCCCACATCAAAGTCCGGCGAGTGAACCCTGAAGTCATCAGGCGGCCTTGTTTTTATGATGTTGTTCAATATTTTCTCCTGCTGCAACACCATTTTTGACCACCAGTCATGCTTATACTGTCAACCTTCACCATGGCTTCAGTACGTTGCATTTTTTATATTAACTATCCAAATCTAAAATGTTCATCGAAAGATCAAAATTCACGCTGCAACTTGCAAGACAGGGGTTGAAAATGGCGGAAGTCAAGCCTGCGCTTCTTCATTCTTCGATGTTGAAATACCGCTTCTTCTTCGGCGCTGAATTGGGTGGCACTTCGCACCGAAGAAGCCATATTTCAATGTAGAAGAAGAATGAAACTCCAATAATATCAAAGGCCGAGAAGGATGACATCTTTCCTTTTCCTGTTTTGTTCCGATTGAATTTCACATCGTGCACATAAGCTTGTGTAGGAAGCCTATGCCGAGCCTATTCCAGCTTTGTTTGGATTTTGAATCACCCTTGAAAATGCCTCCTAAGCGTCCTGGGCCATCCAAAGCATCCAATGAGCCCAAGATAAAACGAGACGTGATGACAGTGACCAAAAAAGTGACGTTGCTAGATATGCAAAGGGTGTAGCACGCCATTGTGGCATAAATTAATCTACTGTGCGTTAAACCAAGAAAGAACAGGCGAACATTCGTAAAACGGCAACAATATCTATTTCCAAGGACACCACGCGAGTAGTAACTACTAGGAACAAAAAAATGAGCCAGCACTATGAGGCATTTACACCATAGATAAAGGCCTGAAGCCGGCATGACGAGAGGATCTTCTTAGTCGTGTCAAGGCACGTGAGGTGCAATTTTGCTGAAATAAAATAAATAGAAAATAAGTTTTTACAAAAAAAATCTGTCCTTCAAATGCTGGAAAACATTTTTAAAATATTTTTCTAGACCAAAACTAGATAAGACCTTGACAGATTTAAATTTTTGGAGTTTTCATCGACTAAGACTAAAACTTGATTAGATTAACCTATTGAGTGGCATTCACATCAGTGAATGAGAGCATAAAGCTGGTTGTCAACCTGTGCATTTAGTACTTGGGCACCAGTTGCAGCAATTGCAGTTATTTAATGGATGTGTCTGCCTCGTGCCATGTTACCATTTGTCCGATAAATCATTTGAAAGTGCATCGGTGCGCTGTAACATTAGGACTGACACATATGTAGTAAAAATTTCAAGGTACCTGACAGCCAAGCCCACTTGCTTTAAAAGTAATCTGTAAAATCAGGAAATCAATTCTGAGACTGGAAGGCAATGAAGTAATGCTAAAATTGGAGCAACGTTATGCCGTCTACTTGATTTAGTGAGGAGCCTTGCTGCTGCCGGAACTAGCTGGCGGCAACAGAGTGCTTTTTTTTTACTAATAGCGGAGAAAAAGTTGCAGTAATCTAACTTGCGGAAAATTAGGGAATTATTCATTTACTCAGTCATGTTTAGTACAGTGGTACTTCGAGATACAAGCTTAATTCGTTCCGGGACTGAGCTCGTATGTCGATATTCTCGTAAGTCGAACGAACGTTTCCCATTGAAATGAACTAAAAACAAATTAATTGGTTCCAACCCTCTGAAAAAACACTCCGCCTAGTGCTCGTAGATATCTGTTATACACGAAAGAGATGCGGCAAAAAAGACAGTGCGCTAAAATGATAAACAGCCTCTCATGTCTTGGCTACCTGGCTTTCTCGTATCTCGAAATTTTTCTCGAATCTAGAGATAATTATTTGCTCGAAATTTTCCTCGTAGTCGAGTCCGACGCACTAACCACTCGCCTACCGGACCGCCACACAGAGTAAGATTTTTGAAGTGGAGTCCGTGTTGTGGCATTTGCATCTGCTTTTTTCTTTTTGCAAAGTGTTTGAACTATAGACTTTGTCTGACACTTCGTTGCCCCCACAGTTTACAGAGAAGAAAAAATATATAATCATCATGGAATTCCTGATTAGAACCAACCCAACGTGTTGAATTCTTGACTAAGTCGTATCTCGAAATGCTCGTATGTCGGGGTGCTCATATGTCGAGGTACCACTGTATTGAGATGTCCCAAATCCAACAGAGTGAAATCAACCTCAATCAAGGTAATTTTCAGAGGTTCGGAATTGGGTAAAACATAGAGTTTTTGAACTGTATTTATCTATTTTTAAAGTATTGACTCATTGGTTGCCATCGACGGCGACAGAAATCCAACTTATTTTGACTGGGAAGGGATGCCAGCAATTGTCAAACTGGATTGAAAGTCTGTCACCATCATTGGCAGTAAAATAGGGTTACTCAATCCTAGCCGTTACAATTCACACAGATTTTATGTCTATAACTGTCATGGGCAGGGAAAGAGTAAAGGGCTTCAAACAACAAAATAATAACTGAGGTATATCGCAAAAATACCCAACATATACTGTACTATACAAGTTTTAGTCACAAATTATGGGTGCACGTTATACTCGAATAAATACGGTTAACATAATCTGTTCTCTTTTACATGACTTTTATATTGAATAGCTTTGTTAAAATTGAGAATTATAACAGATTTGTGCCCTGTGATTGGCTGGCCACCAATTCAGGGAGTCCCCCGCCTGGTGCCCATCATTGGCTGGGATGGGCTCCGATTTGGATTAGCTTTTTTTCCCTTCTTGTATATTTATTCATTCATTTTCGGAACCGCCTTATCCTCACTAGGCTCACAGGGAGTACTGGAACCTATCCCAGCTGAGGGTACAAGGCGGGGAGACACCCTGAAATACTCTGGCGTGTATATGAAACGAAAATAGCTGGACGACTTATGGTTTGTGGAAGTGAAAAAAGCATTTAGGAAGCCCTCCACCTTTCTGGCTACATAGGTAAGGTCATCTCCCAAACAAGGCTAGATTTAAATAATTAGGTGCTACGTATATTGAAATTTCATTGCAATTGTTTTAGATTTCGAGTGGTTTGAAGATGTTTTGCAAATAACGACAGAAAGGCATGACCTGGCTTCATCTATAGATGCAATATGGGGAATATCCTATTATATCATTATGCTACAGGCCATTTGAAATCACAATAACCACATTAGATGTTATAAATGTATTTTCTTACTTAACAAATCCCAAGCATTAGAGATATCTATAGGTCACATGTATAACTGCCGATATATATCGTCACATTGTGCATTACTAGTCTGGTCTCAGGAGAAAGACACTGAATCCATATAGAGATTTCAATACAACATCAAGGTATGTTTCGACCTGCAATTTGACGGCACTAGACATTCCGCGATCATCAGTCTACTGTGGGGAAAAAGCAGCCAATGAGTCCCATATTGAGAGTTAAGAATTGCCAAAATGTACTTTAAAAAAAAATATTCAAGCGTTAAAATGGGGAAAAAATATTCCATGTGAGCCTGGGTGTCTTTTTGCTTGTCTCAGTCACAGCCGTGAACGTCACGCTTGAGATCACCTTGGCAGCCAAACAGAAGACAAACTATTGAAGACCTCAGCTGTGTGTGCGTGAACTTTCAAACTGAGTAAAGAATAAGGGCAGCCAGCCAAAATGTGCATCCGTCTTAAAGGGCCCTGCGGTGGTACCAAAAAGCTTGTGGATTAAGTAGAATGCTGTAAGTAAAAATCAATGTTGTGTTATCATTTTAAAAGCTAAAGTTGAGTTGGAATGTGCTGCTAAGCCCCACGCAGATGCTGTAGCTTCAAGCAATTCTTGACACAGTCAAGTCCAGCCAGCATTTATAACATCACTATTCTTGAAAAAGGTGGTGTATTAACTCAGTATCTGCCATTAATGGGCAGAGCTCCAATTTAATGTAACAGGGATTTTAATTTAATTTTATTTTTTTACAATTTTTACATTTCTGGTGCTTATTTTTGTAATTATTATTGCGTAAATAATAATATAAAGTAAAATATAAGTAGTAACACTAATCTAAAACGTACTATATATGCGTTTTCAATGTCGTGACAGCAAACCTAAACTCTTTCATTTGTAATCTTTGTTTTCCTTAATCTTCTTAAACATTACTAGTGGAATGGCTATATATGAGTGTTTCACCCGCCATTGACGGCGACAGCCGTACAATCCAATTTTACCAGTCAAAATACCTAATGGTATAACAACTTCCCTGCCTCGTTTAAAATCAAAGCACATTCCCATTTATTGGCACCGTAACGAAGCCCCACAAAGCCAAAATCTATGCACTTTGGAGGGATCTGAATATCACTGCTATTCACACCACAGTGAAGCCATCTGTGAGCCAGCATGATGACCCTAAGGGACTAGTGTTCAGTCACGCCAAAACAAGTCACCTCAGTCTAAACCGGGCAAAGTAACTTGGTGTTTTTTTCATTATTGTTTGTGCAGCGGCCATAGAAAATAAATCCACCCACGTTTGCTCATGTGAGGGCAACGAGCGGTGTGATGAGCACAGCCAGGGAGCCTCCTCGCGACAGGAAGACAGACCGACTAAGCCTGCGATCTCCAGCTCCGACTAAAATAAGCACCAGAGCGAGGGTGGTTTACAGCATAGTCACGCAAAACTAAAGCCCAACAAATGAGGTCGTGCATTTAATGATGTTAACGAAAATTCTTAGTTGAAATTATAAAAATGTCAGTCAGCATGGAATCATTCTCTTATTCCCCATAACGCCTTCTCCAGGAAAGCATAGTTAGTGGAGAAATTGCCAAGAATATCGTCAAACTGGTGCTGAACTGCAGTTGGGGCAGAATTTTTTTGTTTTGCAACTTATCAGGTCATGCTGCAAGATTAATTGATAACAAATGTGTATTTGATTTTTAAAAAAGCTTAGAATCCAACTTTGCATTTTCAATTAATCTAGTAATTAGAGTGGCATTATAATGGTTTGTTTTTAAAGTTCTGTTTTTAGTTGTTTTGATTTGTAACGGTCTATCTCTGTGGGTGCCCTCCAACTAACTATTGACCAGTTTAGAGTGTAGTACACCTTTCGCCTGAAGGATAGGCTCTGGCATCCCTCGAACCTGACCAGGATAAGCACTGTCGAAAGTAAATCAATGAAAGGATTTGGAAGTGCCCTCTTGTGGCAACAGTGAATATGATTCGAGTTTAGCATGGCCACATTTTCAGACGAGTATCATGAATAAACAGAGCAAGCTTCCAGTACAAAATATAATGTAAAAATCATATGAAAATATCATAAGGTAATTTATATCAAGCCCTGCGATTGGCTCTCCACCAATGTACGGTGTTCCCCGCCTGGTACCCATAGTTGGCTGGGAGAGGCTCCGGCACTCCCCGTGACCCTTGTGAGGATAAGCATTACAGAAAATGAACGAATAATTTATATCAACGTTTAACGAGTTGCGTTTATGTTGATGTGAAGGGCTGCAGTCGTCTAGGTGAGCTCCAGTAAGCAAGGCTTGTTATAGATTAATCCTCAATGCTAAATTGCACTATTATGTCATATTGCTAAACTGGGTAGGTTTTGTTCAATAATTCATTAAAAAAAAGTGTTTTAGAGATGTTGAATATTATGGTAGGGGCTTTACTATTGTTCTTGTGTAAATATGCTAATTAGCAATTAGCACAATATAAACTATATATATCAAAACAAAACCTCTTCAGGAAAACAGAATATTTTGTGGTGTTTGAGTTTTGGGGAAATTCTGGCATTTTCCCTTTTTTCATTGCAAATTTTTCAGTTTAGTAAATTCTAACTAAAAAAGTTTGGTCCAATTTTAGAGGAAAAAAGAAATCCCTTCACAGCATGCCTAATTACTATATGTATATTTCCACATCACACACACTAGGTATAATGGAAATGCAAATAATGGCAGCCAAAGAGCTAAAGATCATTTCAATTATATTTCTATTTATATTTTTTTCAATCAACCAAACTCACAAACTCCAACATCTTCTATTTGCATTATTTTACTTACTTGACAAGAAGTGTTGCGATCCAGGACCAAAATCTCGGTGTGCATCTTGAAGCTGCTTTAACCTCTCCTCAATGGAACTCTAAAAACCCACACAAACAACACAGCAGGTGAAATCAAAGAGAATAATTCTGCATGTCACAAATCCCCACAATGACAGTCCAAACACGCAGAACACCTGTGTCTCCTCTAATAGCAAAGCGTGAGAAATATATGAGGTCTTTGGCAAACGGTTCTGCTCCTGAAGGACTGTGAAGAGCCTTTGAAGAGCTTCAAGTGAGAGAGCACGACAACAGAATCCTAACTCGTCCCAAAACGAGATCACTGATTCCCTGGGAACCACGACGACATACAAAGTAATGGAAGACAATGAAAAGTAAGGTAGATGAAAAGTATTGCGACAACCGCGGAGACGAACCTGTGGCGGGGTGACAATATTAAGTTTGCTGTCGCCCTTGTCGGGGCATTCGCTTCGCCGACAGTTCTACTGACATGGGAGTCAGTGTGTCCTTTGCACAGATGAATTATATTGGCTAAGGCAAATACATTATTCTCCTGTCAGCAGGTGTAGCAACACATCCGCAAACATAGGCAGGTAAATCCAATCGCGTCAAATAAAGAGCAGAACCGGGCCTTGAAGTATTTAGGCAGAGGTAATGACTTACACACTCGAAAAGTTACATGCCCTTGAAAAGAAACTGCCACCATCCGGGCTGTGATGTAACTAATTGCTGCGATCTGCCGTACTCAGGCAATTGGAGCCGCCATAAGGAAGACAAATGCCTACATTAGCCACGATCGACAAATATTAGCAAATCAAATTTGGACAGCCGTTCTCGCTGATAGTGCAGCGGCCAGAATCAACACGCTGGAGGAATTTGATTGGGGTTTAATGCTGGCAGTTTTAATGAAGATGGAAATAGTTCTGGGAGAAAGAGAGAAATTGCACTACTGAAAAGTGAAACATTCACTGATTCAAAGGTTCAAACTGTGTAGAAAGTAGCAGACTTGCAATAACATTTACTCATCCACCAGGTTGCCAATCATTTCTTTATGACAATATGACATCAGTTCTTTGCACTATGACGCATTTGCTGTCAATCTTATTTTTGTTTCAAGGGCCAACGTTACACATTTAATATAATCAGTTCCCTTTCACCTAAAGCAAATAAATCATACATCAAATACATTGTAGTTATGGACTGCCATAATAAATTGAAAATGAATGAATTACCAACAGAATTATTTCTGAAAGTCCCTTCATCAGTTACATATGCATGGGGGCATTGTCAACCACACATTTTTGAAATTGCATTAGTCTCTCAAAAGCAAATATATGTTCTAATTTCTTTCATGATTTTATGATTTTATTTTTTACCTTCTCTATAAGGGGTCCTCATGTTAAAGAAAACTCACAAACAAATAAAGGGATTACATCGGCCATGAATGACCCTCAATGCAGGAAGTAGACCGAAAGAGGAGTGCTGGTGCACAAAACTGAGGCTTTTAGTAGGAACTAACAGAAAAGCCATACAAACTTAGGACTTAGTAAAAATCAATAAAGAATTAACCTAATGGGGATAGAACATACATACACTGACAGGGAGACGACATGACCAAACGGAAGCAATACTCCAACAACCAGACATACCAGGACGCAAAGTATTAATAGACACATGGGATAATTATCAATCAAACACACCTGGTCACAAAAGTAAGGGGAGGCTAGAGGGACACACATCACCCAGACAGCACACCCAAGGGAGACACGCACACGCCTCCACCAAAATCACAAACAAAACATAACAATATCAAAGTAATAGAATATGTCTGTAATATGAGACAGAGGTTGTGGCAAGGTCAAAGGTCACAGAAGTCAGAAAAAGAATTTTGCAATTACCTGACAATTGTTTAGACTACCTAACTCATATTTGCAGAGTACAAGTGAAATAATGCGAAGAGAAAGGGTCAAAGGTAATTGCGTTCCGAAATGTTGAATTTGGTTGCTTAGGTGAACATCTGCTGTTTTCGTGTGCTCCTCTAGTTTTAGACTGTTTTAATTTTTAAAAAAGTAGAAATATCAATTACTTAATGAATGAGATAACAATAAGACTGATATAACTGTAGGAAGGCTGTTGAACTGCTTCCTTCATTTCTGTGTTATGTTAATTTGACAAAGTTATGATGGGGTCAGTGATAAAAGAGCATTTTTTTAAAAGCAATTCTACCGTGTCTGTCATTGTCAATGGCAGCCAATGTGTGAAAAAGTATACTTTTTGAAATAAAACACTGGTCAAAATAGAGGCAGTGCACTAGCAGCTTGCCCCACAGTTTGGAGATTCAGGGCTGAAAAAGTCGGCAGTCAAGCTTCCCCACAACCCTAATGAGGACCTGGGGCATAACAAAAGAATAGATGGATAGAAATTTATGCCACACTAGACAGAAATCCAAAAACGGAAATGACTCATGAGACTTCTGCAAATTTTATAACAATCCAGATCAATGACAAATGTCAGGAACTCCACGAGTTTTTATGAGCATCGATATAGGAAATAGAAAACGATCCAAGAATAGTTGATGAAACAATTTAGGAAAATGTTTCATTTTTATTATTCACTTCAGTTAAGAAGGAGCGATTCATCAAAGTTTTATGGCAAAAGCTAAATCAGAGAGTGGATTTGTTACTGTTCATTTTTCTGGCTAAATTTAGATTTTTTTATTGGGACAAGAACTTGTTCAGCTTTTCTAAATGGTCTAAAATAGACCGTTTTTTTAAAAGTACTTTAATCCTTACCCATTTTCCAGGTCTCACATGACCTTTTCTGATATTTTAGAATTATTAAAAACACCCCAAAATTTTTAGGGTATTTTTAATAATTTTTCGTAAAAATTATAAAAGGGTAAAGCAGAAAACATAATATCGACCAGCATAAAAAACAAAAAATAAGTGCATAAAAAATACAACAACAAAATAAACCTGAATCAATTTTTCATTGCTTTTCTGCAATATGGATTAATCATCTATGACTTTTTATTTGGCTCTAATGTACGCTCACATATTTAAACATGCAGGTTTGTTTTGGAAGACGGAATTCCATGATGTAACAATTTTCCGACCATAATAATTACAAAGGAAATCATTTTTCATTTTGTATGGCCCACTAATGAATACATTAGGGACCGGTCTCGCAGCTTAGAGGTTTGTAGCCACTGCTCTAAAAATTATATATATATATATTTTGTTGTATTTATATAGTGGCCATCTGATGTTGTAGAGGTTCACTCGCCTAAATTCAGTGCAGGCAGGCGCGGGCTCGATTCCCGCTGGTGGCGGTAGGATTGTGAGTAGCAATTACGTTGACGTTTGGTCCCCGGACGTTTGGTCGACCGGACGTTTGGTCGACCGGACGTTTGGTCGACCGGACGTTTGGTAGAACGGACGTTTGGTAGAACGGACGTTTGGTAGAACAGACGTTTGGTAGAACGGGCGCTTGGTCGCCGGGTTCGCTCGCTGTCAAATTATGACAGAGTTTACTGTTGATATTTTGATATTAGATATTTAGATATTAAACTCACTCTCTCTCTCTCATGATTATAATTTTGAGAGCTGATTTCAACAGTAACAACCCGGCGACCAAACGTCCGTTCCACCAAACGTCCGTTCCACCAAACGTCCGTTCCACCAAACGTCCGTTCCACCAAACGTCCGTTCCACCAAACGTCCGTTCCACCAAACGTCCGTTCCACCAAACGTCCGTTCCACCAAACGTCCGTTCCACCAAACGTCCGTTCCACCAAACGTCCGTTCCACCAAACGTCCGTTCCACCAAACGTCCGTTCCACCAAACGTCCGTTCCACCAAACGTCCGTTCCACCAAACGTCCGGTCCACCAAACGTCCGTTCCACCAAACGTCCGGTCCACCAAACGTCCGGTCCACCAAACGTCCGGTCCACCAAACGTCCGGTCCACCAAACGTCCGGTCCACCAAACGTCCGGGGACCAAACGTCTTTCGACCAAACGTCCGAGTACCATTATTGCTCAATGTGCCTTACAACTGACTGGCGACCAATCTAGGGTGTAGTCTCCCTTTCACTTGGTGTCGGCTGGGATAGGCTCCAGCAACCCTTATGACGATGCGCCATTTGGAAAATTGATAGATTAATATTTATAAACGTAGTTATATTTATTATCATTATTATTTTTTTACACTGAAACCTGACGACTCGAGTTTTATTCATGTTTCAAAGTAGTGAAAATGTCAGAGAGACCACTTTAAAACTTGTTGTACGGGATGGATTTCCCAATGTTTATTGTGTATTAGCTGCCTATTATGTTAAATCATTTAGAGCTCCACCTCGTGCAGCGGTGTCAAACTCATCTTTATTGTAAGTTGCATCGTAGTTAATGTTCCCTTCGGAGGGCGATTGTCAGTCAGCTGATTCGAGGAGTTGACAGCTTCGGTAAATGATTATCAAATTCACCCAAAAATCTTTTGTAAAGTAATCATTTAGAAGAATTGTTGCTAAAATGGCTCCTTTATACTTGGTGCTTGTACTTGTGCAATAACTTCGGGGTGTGCAATAACAATGTGCAATATCTTAGATTGTTCAATATTTTAGAATTTACCTTGCCCGGACGTGACTTTTTATATTACTTATTTATGTTTTTACTGAGAAACACGCACTTTGTGGTGTAGCACCACTAATTTTGTTATACGCAGCTGTTGTATAATGACAATAAAGGCTTTTGATTGATTTGATTTAGTTTGGACTAACCAAAAGCATTTTTTCCTTAATTGTTTTATTTTATTATGTATTTACATTTTTATTATTAAAAGGAAAGCAGGAAATGTTTTCTTTTTTAAAGATGTTTTAATGTATTGTTTTCTATTCCTTTTCCACAAAAAAATGATATGCCGAGCTGATTCGTAACCCCGGACGTTGAGTTTGACACCTGTGATCTAGTGGCTCACCAATACAACACTGAACAGGATTTATAGTTTAATGAGAACATTATACCACATCGGCTTTTAATCAATATATGATAATAATAATTAATTTTAAAGGGGCAATTACAACATCAGCCGACTGATTAATCGTTAGGCCCAAAAGACCACAAACATTTAGTTTGACATTTATTGATTATTATTATTTTTTTTTTTGTGGTTGTAATATACAATTTGTGTTTCTATAGAAACGGTGTGTGCATTTAGATGAATCTCACAAGGTATTGAGGGAAAAGCTTCTGAAGTATCATTGGTGTGACCTTGCATTGCTGCTAGCAATCCAATAAGTTCAAGGCAGGGGACAAAGGCTAATGTGGAAGGAAACAACTTTATCTGCTTCACTGGATTACAAAACAAGCCTTCCAGTTCAATCTGCTGTGTGTTGCTGTGTTAGTGAAGTGATTCACTCGGAGCGATTTCAAGGCCTCAGTGACAGAAATGAAACAAAAGAAGGGAGATCCTGGCAACAAGTGCATCAATGAAATCGAAAGATGGTTCTCAAGGAAGAAATCAGAATTGGAAGAATATTCTGTTATTATAATTGGTAAGTGTGGCGTCTGTTGAGCACAGATGGACCCAAGTGCAGGAAAGCACAGGCAGACACGGGATAACGGGCTTTTATAAACATAAACTTGTTCTCAAAAATAAAACCTCAAACCACAAAAACCAGGGGAATGTGACAAAGTTCAACATAAACAAAGAAACCAAACAAAAGGGTTTGGGGAACACCGGACGTAAAGAAGTAGGGCATAACAGAACAAGGACCGAGTAGAACTGAATAAACTGACAAAGACTAAACATTTATATAGACTGACAGGGTTTGACGAGACAATTAGAAACACCTGGTGAGAGGCAGCAAACAAGAGAAACCAGGGCCGGGAAACACAGGAGAAATCAATGGGTAATCACATGGACAAGTCACAAAGGGAAATAAATTCAAGAGTACCCCCTCCCCGAATAATCTATACCTCATCTCATCTCATTTTCTGAACTGCTTTATCCTCACCAGGGTTGCGGGGGTGCTGGAGACTATCCCAGCTGACTTCAGGGGAAACCCTGAATTGGTGGCCAGCCAACCGCAGGACACAAGGAGACAAACAACCATTCAGGTTCACACTCATACCTAGGGGCAATTAAGCGTGTCCAATCAGCCTACCGTGCATGTCTTTGGAATGTGGGAGGAAACCGGAGTTCCCGGGGAAAACCCACAAAGGCCCGGGGAGAACATGCAAACTCCACACAGGTGGACCGACCTGTATTGGAACCCAGGACAACGTGCTAACCACTCAACCCAAACTGTGAGAATCTTGTAGACGGTCTACTAAAAATCAGTACCTGAAGCAATTTCCATCTGTTGTTGAGATGCTCCAGAGCGCGAGCGTTTTCCATAGACAAATGGACGTCGGAAATGGCCAACTGGTGTGCCAAGTCATTGATGTGCTTCATTCCTTCTTTCACTTGCGTCAGTTCCTGCTTGAAAAGCTGCATGAACAGAAAACAGTATTTTTTTAACATGACAGTACATACAGAAAACCCCATAAGTAAGTGACCAGACTTTCAACGAACCAGACTGGTAGAAGGTGCCCAAAAACTGAGGAGGAACACAGTTTATGGATGCAAATTCATTCATTACTGTGCCAGGTTTTTGTTCTGTCAGCTGTTTTCCACACTTTAGGCAATTGAGAGCAAATTTTTAAAAACTTGAAAGTTGAGACCAAGTTCTTTTACAGCACTGTATTTGGGAGAACTGCTAACATCAGTGAAAAGAAATTCCTCATAATTCCCATTTATCGTCATGATCGTTATTTTTATAGACCATATATGCTGACAGTACGCCATATTGCGGGGTAATATAAAGATACCACAAAATGGCCTCTAGGGCATCTTCACACCGCAGGGCAGGATGCCCAATAGCTGGGACACATTCCCTTGTAGGACCGTCGCAAACGCCAAATACCAGTTTTTGGACACAACGTTTTACATTCAGGGATATGAATTGACAAGATATGGTGATAAATATTACCGTATTTTTCGGACCAGCCGTATATGCACAATGAAGAGGAAAAAAAAGTTCAAGTTTTATGGTATATATATATATATATATATATATATATATATATATATATATATATATATATATATATATATATATATCGGCCTATGTCTGATTATTATTATTATTATAAAACCTCTATTTCAACGGTATATATATAAAAAAAAAAAGCAACGCTCCGCTCAGTGCTCGCAGAGACGTTACAAAAAGGTAGTTGCGACCAGAGATATTACACGAGGAGATGCGGGGGAGAGGGCCAGTGCCTCTGATGTGCTTATGAGCAGCCAACGAGAAGTAATATACTATACTGCTCGTATTAGCGATTGCTCCGGCGTTCGCGCTGAGTGACGGAAAAAAACTCTGAAAAAAATGCAGCGCTGCGCCCAGTGCTCGTAGATATCTGTTATACACGAAAGAGACGCGGCAAAAAAGAGCTACAATGATAAACAGCCTCTCATGTCTTGGCCACCTGGCTTTCTCACATCTCGAAATTTTTCTCGTATCTAGAGATAATTATTTGCTCGAAATTTTCCTCGTAGTCGAGTCCGACGCACTAACCACTCGCCTGCCGGACCGCCACACGGAGTAAGATTTTTGAAGTGGAGTCCGTGTTGTGGCATTTGTATCTGCTTTTTTCTTTTTGCAAAGCGTTTGAACTATAGACTTTGTCTGACACTTCTTTGCCCCCACAGTTTACAGAGAAGAAAAAAGAGATAATCATCATGGAATTCCTGATTAGAACCAACCCAACGTGTTGAATTCTTGACTAAAAGCTAACTAGGAAAAGCTTGTCTTAGTGACACAATGAAGTTACTCCCTACATAAAATATAAAAGAAGGATGATTATGCACTGGAGCGATACAAATAAAAAAGGAAACGCAGTGCATGTTTACCTTGGTGGCGTCAATGTGGTCCTGCAGGGAGTCGATGAAAAGGTCTCCCACAGGCTCCCAGGCGTCCCTCACACCCTCTGCCTGCTCCAGAGCCAGCGCCAGCTCCTCCATTACCGCCTGGATTTGTAGAAGACGCTCCAAAGTCCTTTCCATGTGTCTGGAGAGTTGAAAATAACACATTAATTTTCAATGTTCCTTGGTCTATGGTAGTATTGGTAAACTCACATACCCCAGACTTGCAAAGATTCCATTCTGTCGCCCCTCTAGAATCAATTAAAACAATGTTTTGTCATAAGCTCTGACCTGTGTCTATCCACACAGCGTGCCGTCAGCTTCTCCCACAGGTCGCTCGTCACATTGGCCTGCTTCCAAACGGAGCGGCTAACGTTCAGAATCCGCCGGTGGGGTGACACATCTGCAAGAAATGAACATGGTTTAGATTTAATCTCAGAAAATGCCATCTCAAAGATGGAAAAATGGTAGATGCTTAGATTTTGCTTCAAATAATAACTGTGGAAAGATTAAAAAAAATGTATTACCAATCATGGAGAAAACCACACACAAAAATGAAAAAAATAATATGAAAAATGATGAAAGATATCAAGGAAGGTTGGGAGAGAATAAACAAAACAAACGAAACTTAGCATGTGATCTACAGCAGTTGCTACGTCTCGACCCACTTTTATTCACGCTATAAACAGTCAAAATGTATCTTTCCCAAATAATCTTTGAAAACAAACACATTATACATGTATAAGATAACTAAACATAATCACACATTCAAATTTCAAAACTAGTATAAATTAAGAAACGGGATGAATATACTACAACATTTTTAAAATCTGGACCTGCTGTAACAAATAACATACTATAGATTTTTACAAATTACTTTTCAGGCATTATCCAGATTGCAATTCAAATCAACGGTCAGTTTTTGACCAGACTATAGGTGACTTCCTCTATTATAGGTTTTGTTAGAATTTAGATGTTTGACATGTGAATTACCATGGACTGCCATCAGATGGTGACCGTATGATTATCTAAAATACAGCATGGTGTCGAAGTATTAAAATTAAAGCTCTGTATTGTATTATTTAATAATTGGTGTTAGACACAGAATATTTGATACAGTAAGGCTACTTTTAATGTCATATCTGTTTATGTTCTCAGTTAATTCTTTTTTTTTAATTTACCATCTCATCGAATTGGATGGACGGGGCAGTACAATGCAGCTGTAGCACATTAGGGGCACTCAGAATTTGTTCCCTGTTGCTCTGAGCGGACTATTGCCTTGCTTATGTTATGTTCTCAGTTAATTCCTTATTTTATTTCACCATCCCGTTGAATTGGATGGAGAGCTGTGTGCATGGGGTTTTGGGTGGATGTGTGCGTGTTTTTCCTTGTGTGTGCTGTCTGGGTGATTGTGTGCGTTTCACCTCTTGTGTCCCTCCAGGCTCCCCTTCCCTTAAGTGGCCAGATGTGTGTGATTGGTAATCAGCCCTTGTGTGTGTTTTTAAACCCTGTGTTCTGGTATGTCTGGTTGTGCGCTTATTGCTTTGATTTAGTCATGTCGTCTCTGCTTCAGTATGCGTATGTGCTATCCCTCTTAGGTTTGTTTCTTTGTTGATTTTTACTAAGTCGCTTTTTTTTTGTATGGCTTTTTCTGTTAGCTCTTATTAAAGCCTTTAGTTGTGTGCACCAGCACTCCGTTTGGTGTGAACTCCCTGGATTTCCGGGTCCCACTTTGCTCCACACCCTAGGACGCAATATGGCAGTTTCTCGCTCAGAGTTCTACCGCTAACATACAGTTATGTTTATTATTGTTATCTTTATGCATTTTATGTCCTGAGTTTACTTGCCGACACGGTCGTGGTGTTTTGTTTGTACTTTGTTACCTGCATATGTTGATATTGCAATATCTTAGGTATTTTTTTTCTGTTGTGCCTTCTGTGTTGTGTTGTTTTTTTGTTGTGGTTTTATGTTTGTGCGTTTTCTGGCGTGCTCCCTTTGTTTAATACATTTTACAATACTTATGATTTCCTACTTCTGAGTCTATGTTGAATCCACCTTCAACTGCTTGCCGTTTCATAACATTTAATCTGCGGGTCAATTCTTATTCCGACAGGTACCCGAGTTTTTTTTGTCTGTATAACAGGATTTTTTCTCATATCGGGGAAAATAAAAAATGGAATCCCACAGCTTTGAGGGGTTTATTTAGCTCCTACTCTCTAGAAATCATCTGACCTACATGTTGGAGAAGTAGCTTTCACGCAGGTGACTTCAACATCTGCTATCTTAAATTTTAAATAATCAAGACTGCTTTAGAAATGTACAAGTATATTGTTGACTTGTTTCCTGAGAAGGGAAGTTGACCTTTTCCTTCTGCCAGTGACTCCTCTGGTTCCTGGAAGGGATGCTGTGCCAGGAAAGATTGGGCAGACTCCAAAACTGAGTAGATGAACGGCCCCCGAGACTTGACATCCTCCATGAAAGCCTGGTTTGAACAGGAAGAAAGAAAAACGAGCATAAGTAAAAGGTACAAATCAAAGAACCAGTTTCCCAGGCAAATTGACAACCTCTGCTCAGACACCTGAACTATTCAGTTAAACAGCCAGTGTGCAGATTTGCAGAGCCTTCAGACAAACACGATGATAATCCTTTACAGTGAGGAATAAAAATCAAAGTGGGTTTGGCTTCCAATGATCTGTACTTCAAACAAGTTAATGTCAACCATCTGTAACAGTATTTACTCCCAGGCAGTCAATGATAGTGATGTATCGCCACTGGGAAACGGCCACCTTAAGAGAAAAACAAGATATTTTACAATCCTTACAAGCACACCCGAATGCACCATTAACCCAGCAAGTGGATTAAAGCACATACCCTTGGATATCTGGCAGGTACACAGCAGGGGATCATTTGGTATTGGGCCAAAACAAAAGATAGTTGTCTCACTTTTGAGGCCTAAGAAACAGTCTTTTTTGCCTACAATTTTAAGTTGGTTGTTGATTGAACTGCAGAGATTAATGATTAATAGCCTGTACAACCCTTAATTTGGAACTCATTCAAAGCTTTGCTGTCATTAATAACGCTAGGTATCCAATCCACTTTGACTAAGAGGGCTGGCAAGGAATGAATGATTTGAAAATCATAAACTAAAATTTTAAAATAGACATTAGCGTATTATTGTGGGCCATAAATGGGTATGTTTCTGGTTTTATCAATTCTGATTTGATTAATCTTTTTATTAAGATGTTATTCATTAATTAAAGCATTTCAATCATTCATTTTCTGAAGCCCTTCATCCTTACAAGGGTCGCGCGGGAGCCTACCCAGCTGACTTTCAGGGACACCCTGAAGGTGGCCAGCCGATCACAGGGCACGAGGAGCCAGACAACCATTCACACTCACACTCATACCTAGGGGCAATTTAGAGTGTCCAATCAGCCTACCATGCATGTCTTTGGAATGTGGGAGGAAACCGGAGTACCCAAAGGAAACCCAGACAGGCCTGGGGAGAATGTGCAAACTCCACACAGGTGGATCAACCTGGGTTTGAACCCAGGAGCCAGAAGTGTGAGGTGACACGCTAATCACTCAGCCGCCGGGCTGCCCCCATTTATTAAAGCAATAGATAAAAAATAATATTTAAAAATATACAGGCAGTCGAGTGGTTAGCGCGTTGGCCTCACAGTTCTGAGATCGAGAGTTTGATCCCAGGTGGCTTCCGACCTTCCTCTATGGAGTTGGCGTGTTCTCCCCAGTTTTTCTCCGGATATTCCAGTTTACTCCCACATCCCAAGAAGAAAGTGATCACGTATCATGGCAAGAGACATCTAATAGAATTAACAGGGATTGTAGGGCATGCATGTTTCAGAGTTAGTTGGAGCTGGATAGACAGGTAGGAATTTTAGATAACATGTTTACGGTTAGGATTTTAGATTTAGCGACACCACACTAAAGGGTCACGGCCCTAGTTCCGGGGATGTTGCTGAGCTATTTTGGACTTCTCTGATGAAGGACATTTTTATACTGCATGAAAGTCATCACTAATATTGATGATTGTAGACTTTGTTTACTCGTTGGCGATGGTCTGATCCTAGTTCAATGCATCAGGCACTTTCAAACAACTTTGTTCACTTTAGATGTGGAATATCAATTGATAAATCAGCAGCAAATTTGGAGCAACATAAGTTACTTAAAGGATGACGGGGTTCTACTGGCAGCTCCACATGGGATTAAATTGCAGTGTACTTGTGCTGGGTGCCCAGAGAGGAGCCAAGAAAGCAGTTAGAGTCCTTTGGGGAAAGTGGTACGGCTGGACTGCTAGCTCAGAAGAGTCAATTAAATGGTAGGAAGGCTGTGCGACTGGAACTCAGCAGAGTGAAAAGAAATACAATTGAACCATCAGCGCCTGCCGTAGAGCCCTGATGAAAGCAAGCATGTTCTCCATCTTAATAAATCAACTTATTCCACTTTGACTATACGGACATATTCATTTTAGAACGGTGAATGGCACGAGTTGGAAATTTTATCACCAAAGCACTAAATCCACTAAATGCAATAGAAATGTTTTCTTTAAGATGTGTACTGAATTTATCGAGAAGGAAATGCTGAATGTCTATAAAATATTCATTTATTCATTTTCAACACGGCGTATCCTTGTCGGGGCCGCAGGGTGATGGAGCCCTTTGGGCAAAAGGCAGCCTATACAGTAATACCTTGACATACGAATGTCCCTACATACGAGAAATATCCCAGGCAAATATTTGCCTTGAGATACAAAAGAAATTTGAGATACGAACACACGAGATGGTTCCTGATGTGGCCGTAAGTATGCGAGACACTGCTTATGAGAACAGCATCAATCTGTCTTTCGCCCGCATCTCCCTTGCGTAAAGATATCTACAAGCACCGACTGACCGACTCAATAATCTGCGAAAAAGCCAGCGGAATCTACATGGACTTGAAAGCAAAGCAAATATCTGAAAAAGACACCAGTGAAATCCTTCAAAGCGAATTGTGGCTGGTTCGATAATTTTGAAAAACGAAGTGGGATACACTCGATTATGAGGCATGGACAAGCCAGGAAGTTCCGACTCGAAAGCCGCGATGGAATACATTAACATGTTTGCCTCGATTATTGCAAAAGAAGGTTTAAATTTAGTGTATGTAACGTATTAAAACTTATATTTAAGTGTGTATATTAATCTTAAATTTGATCTTAATTGTGCCACCCTTACCTAATAGAATTTTTTCATATAGAAATTCTCTCACTGCATGAGTTGAGCTAATATTACAACTCTCCGTGCCTTGATTTCTCATCCAACCGACTGCCACACTAATTCCCTTTGACCAGTAATGATGTTGTGGATGAAGCGTTCCCATGCTGATCACACAGCATCTTCCACAGACACACACAAAGGATTACAATTACGGCCGGCAATTTACGGGCCAACTTGTGCACTTGAGTGATGAGTTTCAATATTGGCCAGAGCCCGACAAGCATGACAAGCAGTTGGTGATGAGATTTTGCACAAACGAGCAAATAAGAGAAGCACGCAGGAGCTCTTGCCAAGAAAAATATGAAATAAACGCCTCAAAATTGAGAGCTGCCGCATTAGATAAGGTTCCCTGTGTAATATTGGTGTAATTATTTCCTTTTTTGGAGATTCACCATCTTTATCCTCTCTGTTTTCCTGTCTGACCAGTATAAGTCGATCCATGGATTCCTAGAGCAGCAACCTTGTTAAAACTTTAATACGGCCTAAATTTCATACTCAGTGGCCTCATCATCGCTTGCGGGAACATTCAGGGTCTTAAAATCAGATTAGGGTGAATTATGCATGCTGTCGAACATTTCAGAGGCAGGAAATGAAGTCATTTCAACATGTTGCTGGCGTTACATTTACCCGTCACTGGGCCCTCTCTGGGGTCTGTTGACAAAAAGAAAGATAGATTTTCTCTCGCTTCAAAGAGCCGCAAAATCCTCCTTTACACATAATGGGGGGAGAAAAAAAACGTAGCCCCAAATCCGCAGGTCACCTTCAAGGACACACATCCAGTTAATATACTCTGCAAACTGCAACACAAAATGTACTTGGGATCAGTAATTCACATTTCTTTAAAAAAATTGAATTCTCCATCAAAATGTGGGTATGCATTCTACCGCTATGCTTTGTTATAGTTTCAGAGCAACCAAGCACCACGAAAAGAAAGCGGAGACACTGGATATTATAAATCAGGTTCCATTCGAAATGGGAGAGGAAAGGAACGAAATGGGAAGCGAGGAAAAAATTTGAGCGTTATAGTAAAACATTTCTTAATATAATTATTATTTTTCCACACAGGTTAACCTTTTAAAAAGACACTCATTTAAACAGGATTTGCAGCATTCAATTTAAATCATCGGCTGCCATTAACTCGGCTAGAGGTCCAATCTAATTTGACTGTAAGGGGCGCACGAATAAAAGAAAAATGTAATTATATTTATTTTTTGGAATTGCATTAAACAAAGATTCTTCCCACTGAGATGGCATGAGGGTGTTCTCTTATCCTTTGAATAAATTAGACATCTATTATTTTAAATAGCAGGTACTGAGTTAAACAATATGATTTTTTTTAGTGAGGGCCATAGTGTCTTTCTGTTTCATTTTAACATTTTACCAATTAATAAATATATTTCATCCATTCATTTTCTAATTCGCTTATCCTTACATGAGTCGAAGGGGTGGTTGAGCCTATTCTAGCTAAAAACGGGCAGGAGGCAGGGTATATAGCTGGTTTCCAGCCATAATTGTTTTTATTCATTTAAAACATTGTTTACATAGGGATTTTTTTACAAAGTCCTGGTTTGGACCGAGTTCTGTTCTTACACTGGCGATGCAACCCAAATTTCCACTTACTAAGTCAAATTTCACAGTCAAAGTTTACATTAATGCATACCTGTCAACCTCTGCCGATAGCTGCCCTTATAAATGATTATTGATTCCCCTTACAAACCCCAAAAAAACCTTACAAACACCGTACGAGTCGTACGGTGTTTGTAAGGTTTTTTTGGGGTTTGTAAGGGGAATCAATAATCATTTATAAGGGCAGTTATCGGCAGAGGTTGACAGGTATGTTAATGGATGGATTCGAGCACCAGGCGGGGACACCCTGAATTGGGGACCAGCCAATTGCAGGACACAAGGAGACGGACAACCATTCAAGCTCACGCGAAAGCCTGGGAAGAACATGCAAACTCCACACAGGAAGGTACAGACGTGGGATGAAACCCTCCCCTCGATCTCAGAACTGCGAGGCTGAGGCGCTAACCACTCATCATCCACCCATTAAAAAATAATAATTTAAATACATTGAGCGGCCAGGTAGTTAGTGCGTCGGCCTCACAGTTCTGGGTTCGATCCCAGGTCAGTCCTCACTGTGTTTGCATGTTGTCCTTGGGTTTGCGTGGGTTTTCTCCGGGTACTCTAGTTTCCTCCCTACATCCCAAAGACCGCGGTCTAGGGTGCCCAGGTGCCAAGTGCATATATGGACACCCTTGTGCTTGAACATGGTGTTCATTATTGACAATCCACGGCAAGCGCAGAAGTCCAACAATAAAATACAGCACGCCCCTTCAGGTCTCACTGTCATTTCTCAAGTGAGCATTGAAGTTCCCCAGCAGAACGAGGGAGTCCTAAGAAGGGGCACTCACTAGCACACCTTCCAAGGACTACAAAATGCCTGGGTATTCTGAGCTGCTATTTTGACCGTAGGCACAAACAACAGTCAAGTCTCGTCTCCCCACTCAAAGGCGGAGGGATACTACCCTAGCGTGGTGAACCCCAATGTACAGCCACCGATCCAGGCGGCAATGAGTATGCCCACATATGCTTGTTGCCTCTCACCGTGGGCGATTCCAAAGTGGAAAAGTATCCAACCTTCCCTAAGAGGCGTGGTACCAGAGCCCGAACAGTGCGTAGAGGTTAGCCCAACTACATCGAGCCGGAACTTCTCAACCTCCTGCACTAGCTCAGGCTCCTTCTCAACCAGAGAGGTGACATTCCACGTCCCAAGAGTTTCTGCGGCCGGGGATTGGACTGCTAAGCACCCTTCCTTTGGTTGCCACCCAACTGTTTGGGCACCCGACCTCTTTGGCCCCTCCCACAGGTGGTGAGTCCATGGGAAGTAAATATTCTCTACATATAAATTTTCATTCGAATCTTTGCATAAAACCGTTGACATACATGATTTACTTTTGAATGCCACTCAAAATGAAGTAGCAGGCCAGGCCTGGCCCCCAGGCCTCCAGGCCTCCACTGTGACACCTGTGATGTACAAGAACTGTAAACCAGTCTTTAAACTTTCTACATTAAAAACTTTTCTCTGTCTTACCTTTATCCTTATTCAAGAGAATTTTCTTCTTTTTGCTCTCCCTCACAAATCTATCCATAAAATCCAACTGGTCCATAATTCAGCTGGTAGAACTCGTTTCTTCCATCACCCCTATTTTACAACACCTCAACTGAAAACTGGTTACTACTTTAAAAATAAAGTATTTTTCAAAATCTTCCTGTCACTTGCAGGACTAGCCATAATATCACAAAGTGAAATAGAGAATGGATGGACTATAATTCGTCCTGGGAATTGTATTTTGTGGCCGATACCTGCAAACATGGTAAATGCCAGTTACTTTGAGGTAATTTTTTCAGCTGTTTTGTCAAAGCTTATTGCGGGAGTGTTTATAAAATCACACTTAAAGACAACATTATGATGAACATAATTTCTGAGGTGAGAATCATTTAGAGATATCCAACGGTTTTTGATCCAATAGATACATTTTCACTAGGGTATGTCTTATCTTATTTTGAAATGTTGAAGTGCCATTAACTCATTGCCTACCATTAACGACAATAGACAACCAATTCTGTGTATACTCATCTTTAAATGCTATCGACAGTGCAACAGATCCAATCCACTTTGACTGGGAGCGAATGATGATCACTGCCAGGCTCTTTCAGTCCAAATGGATTGGGAATCTCGTGCTGTAAATGGCATCAAATGAGGTAAATTTTTCTGATGATCTGAAGTCTAAACTGTATCTGCCACATCTTGCTTCCACTTCACACAGAAAAAAAATCCACCTGCTTTGGCATCTATAGCATTTTGCAATGTTTGTGAGAAAAAAAGGGGAATGTTTGTCAGCCCTTCTCTAATTTCCGCCCACAATTGAAGTAAATTAACCTGTCAAATAACTGCTTGAAATCGGAAAATGTCATAAGTCACTGGTGTTTCAAAAGATTACTTATATGAACAAAATTAATGTTATAAAGATTTAAAAAAACTAATTTATGTTTCTTCACATTGTCGGGAAAGGACATTTTGTGAAATGTCTGCCCACAATTCAGTTTAACCTGTGATGTACTTTGTGATTTTACCAAAAACGCTTCACAATAAAAATTTAATAGAGTGCTAATCTTGGCATTTATGTGAATTCAAAAGCAAAGATGTCCTTGCAACATGCGATATCTTTTAATATTATCAAGCTGTAAAAATGTCCTGCTGACCGCTGGACAATAAAAATATTCCAATCATATGATAACACAAGTTCCGAACTTCCTCCATCTTCAAAACTCCAAATAACGACAATGCTACCCTTGATACAGCTCGACAAAAACATGAAACAGATTTTTTTTCGACAACTGGAACCAATTTACCATCCAGAACGGAGATATAAAAAGCAGAGCAATCACACGCATCACACACATCATAGCAGTTGACCCTGGGAACACCCTCAATCCATTTTCACACTAAGGAAACAGATAGCAAGCTTAAAAAGTGGAAAAAGGCGCTCGGCAGGACTTGTCCCCGCTGCTGCACTTCCATTAAGCCGTGACCCCCACTGAATACATCTCTCGTATTTAAGTGTAAATCTATAACACTGGGGTTATGAAACCCCCTTTAGGATTCGACACATTGTTGGGAAAGGTATTATGCTGCGTTCAGGATGGCTGCATTTTTTGTTTGTTTGTTACGAGATGGGTTCCTGAACAAAGTCAACGTAAAAGCGTGTGGTAGGGTAGTCAACAAAGTCCAAAGAAAGAAAGCAAAAAATACGACAATGAGAATAGTCAAAATATCAGGGGATTAAAGTCACAATATTACAAGAATGATTTCATACACAGTAGAGAGAGAAAGTATAATATTATGAGATTAAATTAAAAACTGTAATATTACAGGATTAAAATCATAATTGACTTGATTAAAGTTGTTTTGTTGCTTTTTGTAAGGTTCCGTGAACCTGAAGTTCAGTATCAACAGTAATAAGGAGAATACAAGTCATAAAATGGCAAGAATAAAGTCGTTATTGGATTATTCCATTGGAAGTTCATTGATTTTATACGTTATATGTGTGTGTACCTTTGTTTGAAATTGGTAAATATATATATGTATATATATATATATATATATATATATATATATATATATATATATATTTACGACTTTTATTTGTTAATATTCCGTATTAATATTACCATGTAATATTAATAGATTTAAGTAATATTAACAAAAAAAACTATTTGGCGCGTAGTATTAGTAGATTGAAATAATATGAGGAGAAATTAGTGGTAAAATTATTTAAAAAATTGTTATGTGAACTGGAACTTTTTCAGATTTAAATTTCACCAGTGTGAACACATAACAGAATTTGGTGACAGGCGTAGGGCACGTGACGCGACTGGTCTGAATGCAGGTTTAGGATGGGGCATTACCTGGTGGAACTCCCTTTGGTGTTGCACGGCGCCCACATCGCCGCCGATGGGCATCTGCTCCGAGAGCTCTTCGTCCTTCGCCGTCAGCCATTCAATGATCTCCTGGAGAGAGATCTGAAGCTTTCCGCTGTTATCGGAGATGGCTTCGATACGCACCCTGAAAACCGACACACACAAAGCAACATAAATTGTTAGGGATTGGTTCTGTCATATTTTGTAGTTTTTTCTCCCTGTGTGTCCTTGTGATCGGCCATTGAGTTCACCTATCGTTTCCCCGCCCCTGGTGTATCTCCTGCTTGCTGCCTCTCTGTGACCCAGGTGTTTCTGATTGTCTCGTCAATCCCAGGTGTGTCTATTTAAAACCCGTGTATTTGTCAGCCGTTGACGGCTCGTCTCTTGTTCATGTATGTTTCCCAGTTCACGTCCAATATATAAAATTTTGATCTGTCATCCGAAATATTTAAATGTTCCACTTGCACATCCGGTTTGTTCTATTTTGAATATTGACTGATGCCCCAAAACGAAGAATTACAAAGATTAAACTGATTTCTGTCCAAATTCACAGACATACGCTTGGCGTTTCATTTGTGTCATTGTGAACAGAAATAACAATGAAAGTGCTTCCTCTCATTTCCTATAAATGTGTTGCAAATAAAAAGATTTAAATTACAACCACAGAAAATTTCGCTTTAGGATACAACAAAAGAATTTGTGTTCCGATTGGCTCCAGCATAATATGAAAACGATAGAATCAAGCTAACCATATTGTAGTGAGGATCATTCATTCATTAATAAGTCATTCATTATCTGAGCTGACACATTGTTATTGTTGCCAGCGAAACACAAAACAGATAACAGCACTTTTTTAATGATTATCTTTAATTACACTCTAGTAAAGCAGTATAGAAAATGGATGGATATTTAATTACCAACGACCAGCATGTTGTGCCACTGAGGAAAGTGTCACCGCAGCTGGCTTTAAAGGGACATTAAACAAACCTGGCTTTCAAACACAAGCCAGATTACAGCACTCTGGCATCATCATTATTATTATTATGGCGTTTCACATACCATAACGCGCAAGGAGTGAGTCAGAAAATCACGGGTGAAATCATTAGCATTGGGAAAATATCTCAATATCGTCCCAGATGTCCGACACATACGGTGGCACGAAATGTGTCATCAGACCCCGGAAAGGAGTCCAGAAAGCCATCACCGCTCCCCCATACACATGCACCATTAGCACTCATACATCATCAGGTTCACTTCGGTTCACATTAGCGAGTGAAAAAATTGAAGTGTAAGGCAATTTTCTGTAAACTGAATTTGGCACAGACGAGCAAACAGAAGAGCTGTGGAACTACATCAGAGATGCCAGCTGGAGGGAGGGAGCTACATGCAAGGAGAGTGGCGAAGTGTGAAACGATTAGAATTAATTGATTAGGTAATAATTAAGTATGCAGCGAGCAAGATAACAAGTTTGAGTGACAGTGGCGGGGAGATACTGTATTTATTTAATAATACACACTTGGCTAATGAGGTTAGAGTTGAACTATACTGTATAATGAAATGTTGTCAGTAAACATCACAACACCTTTCAGTTGAATAATGTAAAGGCTTTCCACAGATTAACGGTTTCACTGACAAAAAGTCATGCACATCCAATTTTTGTGAAATGGGAGGGTTTGGCAGCAAATGATCATGCCTGTGTGTCATTGTAAACAATCTATTTTAACTCTGGTGTCAGCGAATGATAAAGAGATTAGAGTATATTTACTGGTTTCACAGCCAAAAAAAACAATAATTTATATATAATTTAGTAATAAATACAGTCGTACCTCTACTTACGAATGCCTCTATGTACGATTTTCAGGTTACGAAACCCTTTGATATGCAAATGAGCGTCCCAACATACGAAAGCAAGATCAAAGTTACGAAATCCCCAAAAGGTAAATGCGTTTCCTGTATCTGTTATTTTATTTTGAAATTGTCCCCGTAACATTGCGGCCTGCTTTATTTCCACTCTCACAACAACTCTCTTTTGACCACTGTTTAAAATTATTGGTGCAAACGAAATGAATAAACGGGCCCTGTTATCAATTAAAGAAAAACAGAAGATAAGTAAGTGGCATGCAGTTGACCGATATTGCAAGGCAAAGCCACCTACTGGCATCGCTTCACGATTGAAGCAGAAGGAAGCATTAAAATCGACGACACCTTTGACATCTGTACTGATCGACGAGATGGAGAGATTGTTAGTCATTTGGACTTCTATTTAATGCTAAGTTGTTTTGAATTGATAATTTGACGTTTTTTAGGGGGTGCTCTACTTGCAGTAATGAAAAAAGTTCTGGAACCAATTAATTTTGTACGTAGAGGTACGATGGTGCGGCCCGGCAGTTTAAGTGGTTCGCACGTCAGCCTCACCTACATGGGTTTTCTCCGGGTACTCCGGTTTCCTCCCACATTCCAAAAACATGCATGGTGGGCTGATTGGACACTAAATTGCCCCTAGGTATGACTGTGAGCGTGAATTGTTGTCTGTCTCCTCGTGCCCTGCGGTTGGCTGGCCACCGATTCAGTGTGCCCCCTGCCTCTGGCTCCAGCACCCACCACGGCCCTAGTGTGGATAAAGCGATTAAGAAATTGAATGAAAAAAAAGCGACGACTGTACATTAAAAACAATAATATATCCTTTTTCCCAATTTGTATTTTATTGGACTGAATTGCATTGTTGTTTTTTGTAAAACTCTACATTTAGATATTGTTAACAATTGAAGAAACCAGTGGCGGTCCGTGAATTTCCTAGTGACGCCTTCAGCTGTCGGAATCAATCCAACCCTCAAAAACTACTTTATGGCTATAAAACCTCAACGGCAGCTACAGCTGCGGCACATAAAAAATCATCTTTATAACGTATTTTTGAGTCTGTGTCCGTTTTTGCTACTGCAACCAATCATCATCCATTTGAACTACCAGTTCAATTAATTGTACGTCCGGTAGTGAAAAACTAATTTATATTCACAGCAAGAGTGAGAAAGGCCTAATGGTTGGAAATCTATTAACTTCATTGGCACAAAAAGTAAACATTATACCCAAAAACATAGCGGGCCTCCCTTTTCTGGGGGATCCACTGGTTATATTAGATCAACTGCTTCGTGGCACGATGTGTTTTATATTTGATTCGTTGCTCAAGTGCTAAAATACTCAGTCAACGTTCCAAATAATAATTTGCAGCACTCCTAATGCACATGACAAAATATAGGTGTTCAACTTGCGCCTGTGAATCTGAATCTTACACAAGAAGAATGTGTTTGAGTCAGGTCATCCATCAGTAGTCAACACAGGCATGAAAATGCTTTAACCCTCACAAGCTAATGGAAAAACACACACTTGCACACACCTTTAATGGCATATTTGTCCATCACTGTGCTTTCATTCTACCTTTGCAGTGAGTGAGACAAATAAAGCACTCAGTCTGGGCTGTAAGGCAATACACATCACAGGCGGGCTCCTGGACTGAATTTGTTAGTCACTAGTCAGGGAAGTGAATGACCAAATTTGTGCCCCCATGATATAATGTCAATTCAATTTGACTTTATGACAAAGTCAAGATTTGATTCAAATGTCTTGGGATATTCTGTACACTATTAACATAATCACATACTGTTACGTCTTCGGCAAGACGTCATGGCGAGGTAATGTGGAATTAGGACCCAATCGCAGGGAAGAAGGCAAGGACGAGGGAGCTGGTGCTCATACCAAAACTTGAATAACTTAGGCGGGATATTAGAAAATAACTAAGACTTAGAAATCAAATCACAAAACCAAACCTGACAAGGGGAGATACGGGAAAGCGAGGAACGAGGCACATAGAACATGGATCGAGGTAATGAGGAAATGTGGCGAGGACAAACGAAAGCAGACGATCCGACAAATGACATAACAATCAGTGGTGTTTAAATAGACTGACATGGGTTGACGAGACAATGAGGAACTCCTGGGAAACACACGAGAGAGCAGGCAGGGAATACACCAGGGGCGGAGAAACGACAGCTGAACACAATGGGCAATCACTCAGACAGGACACCAGGGGGAGAAAAAAAAGCATAAAACCAAGCAATATACAGTGTAAAAAAGGCAATGTTGATGTTTTTGAACATTTAAATAAAAACCATTTTCATTTCAGCAATGCCATACTACAACCACCCGGGACCCAAATAAAAGGGCAACTGTCTGACACGTTGAATAAAATAGACTGCCCAATTCAAGGAAGTTTCTACCAATGACTAGGTCTCAAGTCATTCGTTTACATCATTAGACTGCCCCGCCATGCTACCGCTAAGCTTCATAGCCATTCATTAATTATTTCAATCTTAAAATTGAGACTGACAACACCTAACACAAATTTCATTAGTTCACATTGACGAGTCTGCAATTAAGGATTTATTAGCAATTAAACATGTTGTCTTGCCATTACAGTGGTAATAGGTAGAACCAATATTAAAAAATATTTTAAAAGTAACTAGTAAATGACATAATTTTGGGGGGTTTAAGTGAGTCCTGCTAGTAACTCCTCAAATAACCCACGCAGGCCCGACTCCACACATATGGACCGGCCTGGACTTGAACCCAGGACCCCAGAGCTGTGAGGCCGACGCGCTAACCACTCACTCCATCGGGCTGCCTCTCTGATTCTTGGAAGTGTCAAAACAACACTAGCTGCCATTAATGGCAATAGACATCCATTTCTTTTGGAATGGGAAGGTTCACAGCAATCATTTTCTCCAGCTGCCTCCCATTTCGAAAGTATTAAATGTCTGTCATATTGAAACCTTGCTTTAAGAGGTTCTTAGCCCACGCTGCTGATTGGATTATCTTGCATGTTAATGTCGTTTGCAAGTGAATATTCAAATGTAGTGTTTGTTAAAGGGAAAAAAAACGCACACATCAAAAAGCCACTTGCATTCAATGACTGTTGACACAGCAGCATTAGCGATAGCAGACCATTCATTGTAGTGCTGATTAAAAAATAAAATTAAAAATCGCACTGATGTTTTCTCTTCAGAACCCAGCTGCCGCAACATGATTCGCCCCTTCAAGTAGATACATGTCCCCTGGAGCTAACAAGGATTGGAAAGACGCCGAAATGATGGGAAATAAAATCAGCAGATGGCCGGAGAGCCGCTATAAATGAGCGACAATGCTCTGTTTGTGTGTTGAATGATAATCACATTGGAACCCTAGCAATAACCTATTCAGGTTATTTACTCTGTCGCTTTGTTACAGACAAGAACAATCAGGAATGGCATTCAGGAAGGTGCAGATCTCCACCGAGACGCAATATGCAGAATGAGCATTGTTTATTTTTGTAGAAAGCGTGTCTCTGAATTTTGTATTCTGGGAGGAGACATGGCCAGAGTCTGAGATTATTAAGAAAAATGGATGCCACTGACAGCACGAGACGTCTAAACAATTTGACGTCTACTAGTGACAAACTAATTTATATTCACAGCTCCATGTTTTCTTTGGGTTTTGGTGGTTGAGTGTGTTTCCTTGTGTGTCCTGCCCACGTCATTGGAAATGAGTTTCGCCTACTGTGTCCTTTCTGGCTCTCCTTCCCTTGAGTGACTCAGATGTTTGTTATTGTTATCAACCTGTCTGTGTATTTAAACCCCGTGTTTGTGTGCGTCGGCAAGTGAGTAGTTTTCTGTCTTTGGTTATATTGCCTTTTGGTCTGTGTGCTTCCCGCTCAGTTTGGTACTTTGTTGATTTTTTCCTGGTTTTGTGTTCGTAAGGGTTTTTCTGTTGTTGTTTGTTAAATAAAACTTTTAGTTTGTGCACCAGCACTTCCCTTTTGTTGTCTGATTCCTGCGCCTAAGGTCCCAATCCACAGCAGATTCAATGATGTATGAAATGTTACATGTAATGAAAATAGCCGCATGATTGGACATCTAGCATCGTCAATTGACTACATGAAGTACGTTTAAAAAACGTCAATATTGTTAGCTACTTTTCTATTCTTTTCCGCTACTTGAAGTCATACCAGCGAGAAAGAAAGGAACAAACGGCACCACTACGACACTGAGCACTATCCAGTGCTACTTTCACTAAGCACATGGCAACAGTAACAACATCTTAGACAGTAATCACAAGGGAAGGTGTGATGGGATCAGTCCAATATTGCTATAATATTGTCAGAATGAATGATCCCAGACCTTTTCATTTCCAGGATTAGAAGCGTGCAAAGGATCCAGCAGAGATAAGCCAGCCTTGGTGCATCAGTTGCAAGCTGCGGGGGAGAATTCTTATCATTTCTTGCTGTACATGTCAAAGATGTTATGACTTGGCAGACCCTTGGATGTAGTTTGACACAGCACCCTTGCAGCCGCACCCCCATGTATCCTGACAGTTACAGTCTAAAAGTAAATAGCGTTGTCAAATAGAAAACTACCCAATCGGTCGGGGAGATTACAGTGAGCACTTGATGGCGGTTGCCATCATTAATTAATACTTATGTGAATGAAGCAAGGGTTCAGGCTGCATTAGAAAAGTTCGCTGCTGTGTTGCCTTGGGGCCAAAGGAGGCTTTGAACACAGTATTTTGCATTCTGCTCTTTTTTTCTTCCTTCCTCTCCATGCTGTATTTCGTTTTTAACACAATAGTTGGTGGAAAAATGGCAAAAAGTGCACAGGAGTTAGACAGGCTAGCCTGTGTTAACAAGGCAGCACATTATTAGTTGCAAGGTCATTGAAATGGGACTGACAGAGAAGAACCTTGAGAGGAGGCATCACCAAGACATTTGTTCAGATTTAGAAAAACGTTTTTCCTTTAACTTGATGCTAATAAACAATGGACACCATTCATGCACTAACATACCTCAGCCAATTGCTCCATTTATTAATGATTGCAATTCCCCTATTAAGTGATAAAAAACCTTCTCACGCTAACTCCTTGTTCATCTTCCTTGATCTCGGACCTCTTGTTTTGCCCTAGGATCACAACCACACACTTTGTACCTTCACTTTGGATCCCCCTACAGACCTCTCGGCTATCGAGCCCCACGCTATGTACACTGACTTGTCTATGCTGCTCCCCTTGTACCTTCACCCGGCCCTAATAAACTAGCAATAAATAGAAAACGCCACGTCAAGCTTGTGTGTGTGCCTGCTTCGTGGCCCTCCACCCATGACCATAACACTCACTAATAGGGTTTTCTTGTAACAATGTGTGATTTTTGCAGCAGGTTTCATCCAGTCAGACCGAGTTTTCTGTGTCACTATGTGTCACATGCCTGTCGTTGGTCCACTGATGTAATGCACTCAAACCTAGTGAAATGCTTCCCACATTCAAGTGGGTTCTGTAAGCACACTTTCAAAAAGCAATATTGTCTTGATGCAACAATGAAATATTAGAATTGTATTGCTTGCTGAATGGATATATTAGCCACGTCCCTATTCAATTTCGAAATTATTACACAAACTTTGCGGTAACATACTTGTCAACTTATACGATTTTCCCGTATTGTATACATTTTTGGATCATTTCAAATTGTGTACGCCGTATAACAAGTTCTGAACGAGAAAAACATTTTTAAAAAGTAATTTTGTGTAAAACAGATCTCGCTTTCCCCATTTCGGCTCTAATCCGAACCATGCCAGCCCTCGTTACCTCAGCAGAGCCAGGAACATCATCGGGGACCCATACCACCCTGGTCACAATCTGTTCCAACTGCTGCCCTCTGGCAGAAGCTATAGGTCCCACAAAGTACGGACAAATAGGCTTAAGGACAGTTATTCCCCCACATCCATCAGGACTCTAAACTTGCGGTAACACAACACACAATCCCTTCTGTGTAATAACTTCGGGGTGAGGTAATATGGAAACACGTTTGGGCGTTGATCTGCCTCCTACTGGCTGACTGAAGGTAAGTGAAAGACAGTGGGAGGTAAGTGATCCGCTCGGGGGGTGATGCGATGTATCCATAACGGCAGAATGCCAAATTACGAGTCCGAAATTATCACTTATTTGGGTCTTTTGCCGAGAAAACGCACCTTATGGAGAAGCACTACCAATTTCGTCATACGCAGTTTCTGGGTGTGATGACAATTAGGCTTTTGTTGTTGATGATGACGACAGGGCCTATGTTCGATTATTATGTCGGTCAATCACTGGCCTGTCATTTTATTACATGAATGTGTTGGATTTTTTTTATTCACATATTTTCCAATATTATCCTCACAAAGATAAAGGTCACGGGGTGCTGGAGCCTATTCCAGATGACTTTAGGAAAAAGTCAGACTACACCCGAGACTGGTCGCCGGTCAGTCGTAGGGCACAAAGACAAAGATAACCATTTGAACTTGCAATCATAGAGTGGGAATCTATTCCTCGTTTATTGCACAGAAACAATGTAAACCTAAAAAAAATACCTAGTTTAATTTCCATCAATAGTGGAAAACGGGGGAAACAAGGTAGTAATTAAATGATGAGTATGTTGCCATCTATTTCCAAATTATTGGTATTGGAAGAGTTAAACAATGCTTCATTATTCATTAATCACTACAGGTTCTGATGTATCTGACTTTGCGGCTGGGCGTAGTAAAAAGCACTTCACTCATATTAAAAATTACCCAGTATGTAAACGTTTACTATTAGAAAATTAGAAAAAAAATTTTTTTCAAAAGAATAAAGACCTTTTTGTGATTAAATGATTTTTTAAAGAATAAAGCCATACATTCCGATAATCAAGTAAATTTCCTTTAAAAATGTATAAACAACAAACAATGATAAAAAGCAAATGCTAAAATTAAACCTCACAGACCCCCAAGTTTGAGTAGCAGTTTGAACACATGGTGTAAAATATTCGCTTTACTATTACTATAAGTGTCAGCTGGCTGCAGATCATTCAATGCAGCAGCGCTGACTGGCCTTTTTCATGGTTGACTTGAGCATATATAAAAACAGCAACACCACACTGATATGCCGACGCCGCATCTGTGCTTGTCCATTTTAAATAAAACGTGGCCCGATCATTACACGGGTGTCCAAACTTTTTCTTCGAGAGCCACTTTCCAAAAAAACATTTCCAAAAAAACAGGGGCCAATTTGAAATCCTTCCACTTTTATTTGTTTAAATAGACGATCGAAAGCAGGAAAAAAAGATTAGGTTTTAAAATATATTCTAATTGTTTGCTCATCGGTAGGCAGCCTGGTGGCACGAGTGGTTAGTGCATCGACCTCACAGCTCTGGGGTCCTGGGTTCAAATCCAGGGTCGGTCCACCTGTGTGGAGTTTGCATGTTCTCCCCGGGCCTACGTGGGTTTACTCCGGGTACTCCGGTTTCCTCCCACATTCCAAAAACATGCATGGTAGGCTGATTGGACACTCTAAACTGCCCCCAGGTATGGGTGCAATTGGCTGGCCACCGATTCAGGGTGTCCCCGCCTCTGCCCCGGAGACAGCTGGGATTGGCTATAGCACCCCCCGCAACCCTAATGAGGATAAAGCGGTTCAGAAAAAGAGATGAGATGAGATGAGATAACTATCGATGGAACCACTTGATGGCGTAGTGGTTGACTCACCTGACTTCATTGCAGGCAGCTTGGGATCAATTCCTGATCAATTCCTGATCAGTGGTCCTATGATTGTGAGTGGAACTGGACTACAAGTAACAAAATAATCCAAAGGTTGACACCACTGAAAAAAATCTAGTTTTTTACTATTATTTGTTTCAACATGTTGTCAGGGTTTGACCGCTGAGTTAATTTAAATGACCATCTCTATCTAGTGTTAAAGAGAAGTGCAAAGTTGGCTGAATTTAAGCTTCTTGTGTGGGCGATATTCAATGCCCACAGGCCAATGAAAAATGGGCAGCTAGCTGGAGTTGGCCCGCAGAACGTAGTTTGGCTTAGACAATCAACACCGTTGTTTGCCATCATCGCCGGCAAAAAACCATTTTCGATATTTTGACATAGAATATGAAACCCGATTATGTCTGCGAGGATGGAGGCTGTTCTGGGAAATAGTATTTTGTCGAGAGTCAGGAGTGTAACTGATGTCTGGCCTCGAGCATCTTTTTCCCTTTAAGGTGCGGGAAATCCATTTGCTGAGTGACAACAATACTCACTAAGGGTGTTTTCTCTGTTTTCTGCCTTCACGAGTGAAATAGGGGCGGAGAAGCAACATCAGCCGATAGCCAGAGGGAATTCACAATCAGAAATTTACATCAACTGATGAAGGCTGAAATTGATGGCAAGAGCTTAATGAGAAAATTCAGATATAAAAATAAGCAAATGACATGCAAATATAAATTGGTAATCATAGCCTGGTGTGATTCATATTAATAAATGCCGCACATGCTGTTTGTCATAAGTCAACCTTGCCAACCTAGAACAACTTCATGGCAATCAATTTTAGAGAAAAACGATGCCGATGAAAGAAAACGGGCTGAAAAGAGGATTTCTCTGCAATTACAAGTTTTTTTTTACACGTACAGACTAAATGTTCTCTCGTAATGAGAATGACTCAGTGTTGTAAACTATGTTTTTACCTTATACATACAATTATGAATACGTATATTACACAACATTGTTAATGCAATTCTTTTATTATACCAATTATTGGGCAAGTGATTATTTTTGCAAATTGGAAAGAGTGCATTTTGGGTCATATAGACCACATTTTTTAACTTTTAGCATACAAGCATGACTTACTTATATGATCCAAATTTCAACATACATATGGACTGCAGGTCAAATTTGAATGGTTGGCACGGTGGGGCGAGTGGTTAGCACGTTGGCCTCACAGTTCTGGGGTCCTGGGTTCAAATCCAGGCCAAGTCCACCTGTGTGGAGTTTGCATGTTCTCCTGCGTGGGTTTCCTCAGGGTGCTCCGGTTTCCTCCCACATTCTAATAACATGCCCGGTAGGCTGATCAGACACTCTAAATTGCCCCTAAGTATGGGTGTAAGTGGTGGTTGCCCATCTCCTTGTGCCTTGCAATAGGCTGGCCACCAAGAGACACGGGGGATGTAAACTATGGGCGCCAGGTGAGGGACACGCTGAATCGGTCGTGACCGGACGTTTCGTCAACGGACAGTTTGTCGCCGGACACTTCGTCGCCAGACATTTCGTCGACCGGACATTTCGTCGCCGGCGTTTCGTCAACGGACATTTCGTTGACGGACAATTCGTAAGGTTAGTGGTTAGAATTAGGGTTAGGGGATAGTGGTTAAGGTTAGTGGTTAGGATTAGCGTTAGGGGATAGTGGTTAAGGTTAGGGTTAACCTAACAACCTCGCGAACGATTGTTTTGTTGCATAAATCATTATTATCAACCAGGTAATCTCTCTCAAAATTATAATCATGAGAGAGAGTTTTTACTTCAGATTTTTTAAAGGAACTTTGACATTAAAATATAATGCAATAAATAAAATGAAAATTGTCCGTCGACAAAATGTCCGGTCGACGAACTGTCTGGTGACGAAGTGTCTGGCGACTAACTATCCGGCGACGAACTGTCCGTCGACGAAATGTCCGGGTACCGAATCGGTGGCCAGCCAATCGCAGGGCACAAGGAGATGGACAACGATGCACACTAACACCCATACCTAGGGGCAATTTCGATTGTTCAACCAGCCTATCATGCAGGTTCGCTAACCACACGCTCACCAGACTGACCTGTTTGCAATATCCAAGAGAAAAACTGCTTTACATTTTGGGGTAATGAGGTTCAAGGGCAGAGGTCATAAAAGTAATTTGGCGATTAAATGATAGCGGATTAGCCTATATAAATAAAGGTTATATGATGAGAAGAGAATAATCAAAGGTCACCCGGGGCAGAAATATGGTGATGGCAGTGCGAGTTATAAATTAGTTTAGTTTAATGAATGCCCTATAATAGATTATTTAATTCGCAAAAAACGCATACATATCTACCAAAAAAGAAAGACAAATGTGGATACCAAATTTTTGCAGTCATTGTTCTCTATACAGTATGCCAAGCCTGGCAACTTGTTTTTATTGTTATTTTTTTGCCGCTAACCTTGAACCAGGAGAAACACAAACATCTGAAAGTGGATCTCCTTATCCGGCCGACACAAAACAGGCACTTGTTCAGAGATGACGCTGGAAAAATGGGGCAAAAAAACCCCAAAGGGCTTCTTCTTTTTCTTTTTTCTTTTTTCTTTTTGTACTGAGCCATGACCAGAGGATAAAAGGAAGGAAGGAACCAATAATACCGTATGACTGTATTAGTGAATAAATAAAAGAAGACTGCGTAGATGACCAAAACAGACAATGACGAAAAGTGGGCCTGAAGTGTCGCCTCGTTCCACAGACGGACACGTGGTGTGGGTGGTTGGCTGTCTGCCGCAATCTGAGCCATGCGTGAAGATTCATTCCTCTCATGCGCATGGCCGCCCACGCCCTAACTGAGTGGGCATTCCCTGCGGTGGTCATGTGACACCAAAAGGCACGCATGTCAACGTAGCCATAATTGGAATCCAGTGGAAGATAAGAGATCGAAAAATGATTACTTTGGCATAAGTGTAGCACATGAAAAGATCTAAAGCATGACGTTGCAGTTTAATGACTAGACCTGTTTTGCTCCACAGAATGGGACGAGATTAAAGATGTTACCCCATGTTTTGTTGTGCCATGACGTGTCGTCAAATGCTGTTTTGTGTTAACGCCGATTTTTACCTCAGGAAAAGTTGACTGCGTTCACAACTTTTATGCCGTCATTTTACGACTTCTATTCTCCTAATATTACGTCCAGATTGACTGGTCACCGAGTTTTTCTCCCACATCCCAAAGACATGCATGGCAGGCTGGTTGGACCCTCTAAATCGCCCCTAGGTATGGGTGTGTGGGTGAATGTTTTTCTGTCTGCAATCAATTAATAAATAGTTTGCTGGAATAGGCTCCAGCACCCCCCGCAACCCTTCAGAGGATAAGTATTAGGTCCATACTTTAAGCCTATATATAAAGGTTATTAGTAAATGTGCCTCATTTGAACTTTTAAACCATTATAAGACAAGTTTGAAAAAAATGTGGACAGGTCTCCATGGAAATAATTATTTTCACATTATTAATCATTATATATTCATTCATTCATTTTCTAAACTGCTTATCCTCACAATGGTCACAGGGGTGCTGGAGCTTATCCTAGCTAACTACGGCACCAGGCAGGGGACACCCTGAATTTGTGACCAGCCAATTGCACGGCGCAAGGAGACAGACAACCATTCATGCTCACACTCTTGAGGCAGTTTAGAGTATCGGCTTGCGTGGGTTTTCTTAGTGTACTGCAGTTTCCTCCCACATCTATGCCCTGCGATTGGCTGGCCACCAATTCAGGGTGTCGCCTGCCCCGTGCCCATAGTTAGCTGGGATAGGCTCCAGCACCCCCATAAGGATAAGTGGTTCAGAAAATGAATGAAAATGAGAAAACAGAAATACACTCTTAAATTGCTGCGTGTGTTCATCCCCCAAAATTTAATAGTTGTTTGTTTTATCGTGAATTTCTGTCATGTGGTGCCTGTGAAAATTGATTATTATTATTGTTTTTAATTTCAGGGACATCTTGTGGCAATTCCTCACAATATATATCAATCATCACATTGACAAGCTCAGGTGAAAGGACCCACAAATGTAAATAGCTACAGCTGTTTACATTGTTATCAGATGTTAACACTGTATTAAAAATAAATACAACACTGCAATACACGAAAGAGCTGTCAATTAGTTGCGAGCTGCTTTTGTGTGCATGTGTGTCATTTGATGACTTGGGCCTGTTTACACATAAAAAAACATCAAAAATGCAATCACACGGGCAACCTTTTGTTATCAACTCAGACTCCAATTAGCTGAGAGACACTGTGTCACGCTGATAAGTTCCATGCCACACATAAATATTTCATATCTCCTTGCTTCATTGTTATCTTCAGGTGCCAAATTTCCACCTCTTGCTCCTCTGGTAAAAGGCAACACAAGCAGGTGTTTTCTCATTTCATAATGGAAGATACTTTTGCTGTAGGTTTTTCACTTTTGACATACGAGCACACAAAAAAAATCGATCTACCATTACCATTCAGGAGGGTCGTGGGGGTGCTCAGCAACTCATCTCACTCTCATTTTCTGAACCGCTTTAACCTCATTAGGGTCACGGGGGATGCTGGAGCCAATCCCCCAATCACCTGAATCGGTGGCCAGCCAATCGCAGGGCACGAGGAGACAAAGGAAAACCATGCCCACTCACACCCATATCTAGAGGCAATTTAGAGTGTCCAATCAGCCTACCATGCATGTTTTTGGAATGTGGGAGGAAACCGGAGTACCAGGAGGAAACCCACGCAGGCCCGGACTCCACACAGGAACATCGGAACCCCCCGGGGATTGAACTTTAGTTCTCAGAACTGTGAATCGAATGTGCTAACCACCTTATCACAAAAAGAAGAAACATTTAGTCTTTTATGATTTCATGTTTTTCCAAGAACAGGAATTAAATATGGTGAACTCTACTTTTTACTTAGTGCATTTATTACAGATTAATGGCAACTACATCCATTTCAATGGTGAAAAAAAGAGTTGCGATAAAAATGTTCAGTTATTAACGCTTTGGTTGCTTTTTTTTAACTTGAGAGAATTAAATTTGTGTCTACTTGACGAATCACTGCCTTTGTATTCAATGTTTATCAGTTTGGGAGAAACCAAATATTCAGGAATTTTTCAGTTGTATTTGCAGATTCGAATTTTACGACATGTGTAAAAATCGGTACTCGGACGTTTGGTCGCCGGACGTTTGGTCGCCCGGACGTTTGGTCGCCCGGACGCTTGGTCGCCGGACGTTTGGTCGCCGGACGTTTGGTCGCCGGACGTTTGACAACATGACTGAGAGTTTACTGTTGAAACCAGCTCTCAAAATTATATTCATGAGCGAGAGAGTTTAATATCTAAATATCTACTGTTGAAACCAGCTCTCAAAATTATATTCACCCGGGCGACCAAACGTCCGGCGACCAAACGTCCAGTCACGGTAAAAACCTTGCCTCACAATGTTATACATCTCTTCCTCATTCGCTTATTACTCTGTTCACTTACTTAGCTCTCTCCTACATCCCTCTCTGTGATGATTTAGAAGCATCTGCCTTTCCCCCTGCCTCCCTATCAACTAGCTCTGTATTCATCTCTCCCATCCTCTCTCTATCTCCCACTCCGTGATCTAATTACATGGAAGCTCCAGGGTAAAATGTCTTAACCAATTTCACAACTGTCCTACCCCCACCATCTTCCCTATTCCACATTAGACGCACCAGGGTCAAGTAAGCCATTAAGTGGGAAGTGGGGGGCAACTGTCTGAGCAGGATTCCAGGAGAGAGGTAGGAAGGTCGGAAATGGCGCACCATAGCCTGGACGTTCTCCAGTTAGGCATTAGAGTGAAACGTGAGCAGTGTCTAATAGGTTGGCAAACATGAAGACAATAGAGGCCGCATTAGTTTTCTATCAATGATGAATAAGCAACTCAGCGGCGAGTAACTGTAAAAGACACACACGCATTTAGAAGCGACATACAAATACTGCTGATCATTAGATTCAAGTCCACTGTGGGAACCACCATAGACAGGCATAGGCAATTTTATAGGCAAGATTGTAGAAAGAGTAAGAATTCCGCTCAATATCAGAGATATTTTATCAAATGCGGTGGAAATGTAGTCTGACTATAGTTGGGCAGATAGGGAACAACAGTACCTAAAAAAGAGCTCAGTGTTGATAATGTCTCTCATCTCATCTCATTTTCTCAACCGCTTTATCCTCATTAGGCTCGCAGGGGGTGCTGGAGCTGATCCCAGCTGACTCCGGGCCGGAGGCAGGTGACACCCTGAATTGGTGGCCAGCCAATTGCAGGGCACAAGGAGACGGACAACCATGCACACTAACATCCATACCTAGGGGCAATTTAGAGTATCCAATTAGCCTACCATGCATGTTTTTGGAATTTGGGAGGAAACCGGAGTACCCGGAGGAAACCCACGCAGGCTCGGGGAGAACATACAAACTCCACACAGATGGACGTGACCTGGATTTGAACCCAGGACCCCAGAGCTGTGAGGCCAACGTGCTAACCACTCGCTCCACCGGGCCGTGTTGGTAATGTTATGTTATTCATTTCACTCTGGTTATGTGTCATGTTCACCAGTTTGTCAAACTTTTACTTCTTTAGTCGTAAAAATAAAAAAAAGCTATCTTAATGCTAAAAATATCATCAGATGCTATAAAAATTTGCATCAAGTCACAGTATGTAGCAACTATCAAAACAATGAAAATAAACACACAAATGGCTCGGTAATATTTACAGAAATAGATTCATTCATTCCAGTCTGTTTTTTTCTGACTAGGCTACACCTGCCCTAGACTGATTGCCAGCCAGTTGCAGGGCCCACACCAATACAGATAATCAACACAGAAATATATATAGTATATACGTATAAATACAACTCTCACAAGCATACATGATTTTACAGCGCCAAAAAACATTAATTCCTTGTTTAAATCTTTTAATCATTTGTTTATCATTTTTTAAAATAAAGATGAAAAAAATAGAAAATTGAAAAACATAAGTTTTATTTATTCATCTATGTATATTATTTAAAAAAATCTTTTTTTAATTAAAAAAAAAACAAATGTGGAAATATTTTCAAGTAAAAAATTTGTATTCAAATTTTTAAAAAAAGGCAGCAAATATATAAATATTCTTGATTATGATTTACATTCACAATTCAGATCTGGCCCCCTGGCCACACTTTTGACTTGGTGCTTCCTCAATTTAACTCAAGTCTTGCCACTAACCCCGATGAATGCCCGATCCGTTTGAACTAGGAGTTAGCAGCTCATTTAACAGATTGAATTGGATTTGCAAAACTTGCCTTTCATCAGCTACAGCCCACATCTCATGCACGCCCTCTTACCGGATACTGTGCGACTTGCGTTTGATCTCATTCCAGCACAGGTTCATGTCCTCGGCCTGGTGCGGGCTGCTCCCCCTCAGCCTCCTGCACTCGGCCCCGTCCTCCTGGGCCTCAGCATCCACGGCTTCCTGGCAGTGGCATACCGGCCACGAGGGCCGCCCCGGAGCTTAGGATGTAAAGCCATATGGAGAAGAACCAAAATAAAAGGGTGTGGGGGGGGGGGGGGGGGACAAGAGTCAAAGCTGTTAGGAATACAAATGTAATGGTGTATTTGGGTCTATTGTGAATATGCTACAACTTGAATCAAAAAGACGTTTTCACTTCTAAAACATAAGAGTTCTACAATTTGTATGGGTGTCTCCTGTGGATGACACGATGCAAGTCGAAGTAAGCTCTCTGTTGTTGATAGCAGCGTAACTCGAGTGCAGCTGTTATCTCACAATATCATTAATATTCCATTCCGATGTTTTCGGGCATAGGTGATGGCATTAGTTAGTGGTGAAAAGGCATGAGGAAATACTAAATACACGTTCAAAACTTGGAACAACGACGTCTGAGTGAAAACGTTACTTCATGTTTTTTTTGTCTAATCATTAATATTAATTGAACAGTTGCACATCTTCTAAACAGAGATAACATTAATTTATTCGTTTTTCGTTCCGCTTGTCCCGTGGTGCTGGAGCCTATCCCAGCCAACTTTGGGCAGTAGAAGGGGGCACCCTGAATTTGTTGTCACCCAATCGTAGGCCACCTTGAGACAGACAACCATTCACGCTCACACTCATACCTAAGGGCAATTTAGAGTGTCCAATCAGCCTACCATGCATGTCTTTGGACTACCGGAGGAAACCCACGCAGGGCCAGGGACAACATGAAAACTCCACACATGTGGACTCACCTGGATTTTAACCCAGGACCCCAGAACTATTAAATAACATATTGATGGACATTTGGGCGGCCCTATGGACGAGTGACTGGCGCGTAGGCCTTATGGTTCTGGTCGAGGGTTAGGGGTTAGGATAGGTCCCAGGTCTGTCCTCACTGTGTTGACATGTTCTCTAGGTCCTACGGCTTCCTCCCACATCCCAAAAATATGCAGGATAGGCAGGTTGGACACTCTAAATTGCCTCTCGGTATTAGTGTGAGCATGAATGGTTGTCCATCTACTTGTGGCCTGTGATAGGCTGGCAACCAAATCAGGGTGACCCCCACCTGGTGCTGTAGTTAGCTGGGATAGGTCCAGCTCCCCCCACGACCCTTGTGAGAATAAGTAAGCGGTTCTGAAAAATTAATGGGTGAATCGACTCTTGACTTGATATGTACACTTTAGAGCACAATTTGACAGTTGGCTGAACTTGACAGAACAACGGCTTTGCTGTTCTTATTTCCAGGTTTTCCTGGTGACAGGTTGCAATGAATCAACTGTTGCATGTCAAAATTGCTTGTCAGGCCTTTTTCAGATTGGGAGTCAAAATCGATTTATTACCCATGCAGTGTTAAACTGTGGTCTGACCAGTCACGAAGTACAGAAATATGATTTTTTTGGGAGGCAGATTGAAACCACATACAGGAGGTAAATTCCTATCTGATAGGGCCAAGCTCGATCTCAGTCTGAACAGGTAAATTGGGTTTTGACTGTTATGGTAGGCTGGGTGACGCCTTCGTTGTCAAGCGGACCTGTCAGATAAGTCGATACTGTGGCCCAGTTTGAACAGGCCTAGATACTATTTGAACACTAGGTTTAAATCGTGTGAAAAAATCGGATTTGAGGAAACACCCGACTGGAATCAGATGTTTTCAATCTAAAAACTTTCTAGGTCAGATTGTTTGGTGGATTGATAAATTAATTCATCAATTGCTCAGTGAGTGGGCTGCTAAGGGTGGATTGTTCAAGATAATGTTGAAAGTTCGCTTTCTTTCCTTTTCAATTTTTGGAAGCCACCCAGGATTTGACAACACACACGTGAAAGCATCGTTCAATCAGTATACTAAGCGGTCTGGGCGGGGTAACACATTACAATGCTGAAGTAACGGAGCTCCAACTTGCAACAACCGTGCTCGTATTGTGATGGTTCATCCAACAAGCGTTTGCAGGACATTTGGCCAATCAGAGGCTGTTGATGCAACATGGATTTTATGTGTAAAAGACATCTAGAAGACATTCCATCTCCTCATCGCTCCATGTAAGACCCTGACTCATGTTAGCCAATGTAATGCTAACCAAAGAACATTTTCTTTAATGTCTGTGGCTTCAAAAGCCTGTTACCATTCAAATAGATTGTGGTTTCCACTTGAGTCCGACAAATAGTGTGGTTGCTTTCACATATAATGCAAACCCCACCACTGTTTTCTTCCAATCAAACCAAGACCAACTCTGATGCGTGATCTCAGATCGGCATTCTGGGCTGTAACAAACATTCACTGTTATTTTTTTTTATTCACACCAGGCCAAAAGGTACTCAAACATTTCCAGTTTGGTCTGGACCAAACAGGGCAGGTGTGAATATGCCTTGAACTGTCACTTGACGGCTTTTTGGGGGGTGGGCAGTTGCAGGTCTAGTAATTATGACACTGCAAATTAAATCCTTAGATGTCTTTCTTGGGTATTAGCTTTTTAAATTTTTCTTTACATTAACTCTGGCTGCCATGGTCAGCAAAAAGTATAATTTGCAACTTCGTATAAGTGGGAATATATCTTTATCACAGTCTTCACACATTTTTAAAAGTGAGAGGTCATTGGTGGATAAACTTGAAGAGGTGCAATCATAATGATGGATGTGATAGAAAGGAACCACACATAGATTCTCACATAATTACAGATGGTCTTGAGGGTCTTTGAAGACATTTCAGAAAGAAAGTTTCATCTTCTTATGTCATTTATTTTAAAATTGTTGATGATTTTAGTCACAAATCAGTAATTGTGACATAAACAATGAATGAAAAATGGATATTTGAGAACATAAAGGCTACTTTTTTCCACAAATGTGCAAGTACAGGAATTGATGCCCATCTAAATGGTTTTAATGATACAATAAATACTCTTGGCCCGGCAGCTTGAGTGGTTAGCGCGTCGGCCTCACAGCTTTGTGGTCCTGGGTTCAAATGCAGGTCGGTCCACCTGGGTGGTTTGCATGTTCTCCCCGTTTGCATGTTCTCCCCCGGCCTGCATGTGTTTTCTCCAGGTACTACAGTTTGCTTCCACATTCGAAAAATATGCATGAGATGCTGATTGGAAACTAAATTGCCACTTGGTATGAGTGTGAGCATGAATGGTTGTCTGTCTCCTCGTGCCTTGCAATTGGCTGGCCATCGATTCAGGGTGTCCCCCACCTCTGGCTCCAGCACCCACTGCGGCCCTAGTGTGGATAAAGCGGTTAAGAAATTGAATGAATAGTTATGGTTTCCCTCACTTTAACATGAGTCCTTTGTCCCAAAATGCCACAAAAACATCCACAAAGGGACACACAGAGACAGACAGCCATTCGCCAATCATACCGGCACCAGCGGGAATCGAGCCTGTGCCAGCCCACACCAAAGTCAGGTAAGGGAACTACTACACCATGGCTTAATAAGTCATAATTTCATTATTTAACTCGTTCGCACAACAATAGACATCCAATCTATTTCTTTCTTTTTTTTCGGGTAAAATGGTTTGGACGTGGGCAGCCCGGCGGATGATTGGTTAGTGTACCGGCCTCACAGTTCTGGGTTCCTGGGTTCGATCCCAGGTCAGTTCTCCTGTGTGGAGTTTGCATGTTCTCCCCGGTCTTGCAGGGGATTTCTCCAGGTACTTAGATTTCCTCCCACATTCCAAAAACATGCATGTTAGGGTGGTTGCACACTCTAAATTGCCCTTAGGTATTAGTGTGTAGAATGAACGGTTGTCCGTCTCCTCATGCCCTTGGCTGGACACCAATTCAGGGTGTCCCCGGCCTGGTCCCCAAAGTCAGCTGGGATAGGCTCCCTGCGACCCTTGTGAGGATAAGCGGTTCATAAAATGAATGAATGAATGGTTTGGATGTCTATCCCCATCAATGGGTGTTTTAATGTTCTTCTCTACCACCAGAACACATAAAGTATTACACATTGAGTATACATGAATGAGTTAAATATTCCTGTCAACCCATTTTTTTTTAAACCAGACTTTACAAGTATTCAGAAGAATCCCTGTATTACTGTTATCTCAGAAACAGTATGAAAACAAGCATTTTCTAAATCTTACTTTGCAACTCCTAATTCATCTTAAACTACAATTAATATAAGGCTAAATTATCATCACCAAGTAGAGAAACCAGTAAGAAGCAGGCGCAGATCTAAGGGTGGTGCTGGGGGTAGTCTATGTGTTTTTGATCCAAATATTTTACTAAACATTGCTTTGACCAAGGCGGCCCAGCGGATAAGCGTTTAGCGGCACCAATGATGCCTTCTAATCTTGTCAGAAGAATGCACATCTGGAAAACCAAAATCCCCCACACCTCATGGGTGATGGGCACAAATGAATGTGATCCACTGACCAATCAGGGAAAAACAACTCTTTGCATTGTTTTCAACTTGTATAATAAAGCTTACAAGGACGAGATGTTGTCATTTTATTACACCTCTGCTAAGGCTAGGATAGCAGAATACTGACCCAGCGCGCTGCTTGTGACTCCTCTGTCAGGTTAATAAATTCTTGATCTTAGAACAAGTGGCTTTTACTGGGGTAGAGGAATAACCACGGAGAGAAACTAAAAAATTAAGGAACTAACTAAATTCAGGGTTTTCTAGAGTCCATATTGTAAAATTACAAGATTCAAATCATAACATTACCAGATTATAGTTGATTTGTTGCTTGTTTTTAATGTAACGCAAATCAGAACTTGTTTGCTTTCACGGGCATCAATTTTGGCGACGTAAAGTCTGTTTTCGAAAATGAACAATTATGGAGCTCCAGCTTGCAGCACGCCTGCTAATATTGACATCGTTCATCCAACTACAAGAGACATTAGGTGAATCAGAGGGTATTGATGCAACATGGATTTTAGGTGTAATTATCTAGAAAACATTCCGTCTCCTCATCGATCCATGTCAAACAATATTTCCAATAATGCCTTTGGCTTTGGAAGCCTGTTCTGTGCAAATAAGGGCGTGATTTCAGCTTTGGTCTATAGCAGGGCTAGGGAACCTATGGCTTGGGAGCCATGTGTGGCTCTTTTGATAGGTGCATATGGCTCTCCGCTAAACTGTGAGGTAAAATATGGGAACTGCTGTCGAGAGAGCTTAGTCCTGAAAGCATCAGTAGGAGCGTTACGTGAGCATTGTGGCGCCGACCTCTAGTGCGGCTTTAAACATTTTTTTTCCATTAGATTCTTCTGCATGCATACTCCCATTGATTATCATTGATTAGCAACAGCGCGACAATGTTGTCTCAGATAACTTTGTAGATTGAAAGTGGTGAGATTACTACAAATTAAATTTTGAGTTTGGCGCTCAAGAAATAACATTTGAAAATATGAATTGTTTATGGCACTCTCCGGATCGGCACCAGAATTTGCTGTATTCTACACTGGTTCAGACCTCTCGAGGCAGGTTCTCTTTCCAGAAAAAAAAGGTTTTAGGAGATCAGATTCGTATTGAGTTACCACCAGACACATACTATGTCCCCACTGTTCAATTATTATCTGCGGAAAACTGGGCTAGGTAGTTACTTCTTGCCTCAGCCTGCATTTAGGTCTTCTGCCCAAATTGCATTCATTAAACATGCGGTGCTAACGGGACATTTTACTCCCAGAGAGTGTTGTAAACTATTCATCCGCGGTGACAGATGGCGCGATAGTACTGAAATGGAACTAATTCCACACAGTAACACAAATTTTTCTGTCTGCCAACGACACTTTCTAATGATTTTACACCCGCAGTTAAAATATTTCACAAGAGTTCTAAAAAAAACGGAAAGAAGTGGCAGCTCAAAGACGAAGCTCCTTGCCAGCAAATATTGCCGATTGCCAACCGGCTGGTGAAAGCAGCGACCAGTCCTGGGCATCTCCAAAAGTCCACTTGCGACCACAATAAGGATAAAAATCGCTTTAGAAAAAGAACCTGAACCATCGCTGTCCTCCCCGTTGTCCTCCATCGTAACAGTTATTCATCACGCCACCAGTGTTTTGCCCCACCACCGCATATTTTATTACCCTTCGTACTCGATTATCTTTTCCATGTGACAATAATTTGCCCTGGGGCTAGAACGCCGTCCTCGGACTAATTTATATTCCCAAGGTGCCATTGCTGTTCTTTGTCCTGTAAAGACTGATTGGAAACGAGAAGTTGGTTGCGTATGCGTGCTGCCTGTGTGTCTGTGTGTGTGTATGTATGTGTATGTGTATGTGTGGGCGTAAGTAATAATAACTACTTTACTGCTAATAAAACCATGGGCAATTTAAACAACATGAAGGTAATAAAATGTAACCCTGTGGTACTCCCAGAGCCTCCTCTATGTATGTTGAATCTATTATTTTTTTATGAGCTCATATGCGTGACAATCATTTGACCTGAGTGAACATGCTGTGCACACGCAAATATTTTTTGGGGCAAGGGCATGTACAGTTTGAACAACAGCATTTGACCGCATGATTTGAATGCAAAAAAAGTACTATAAATGGACTTGCAAATCAAGAATTTTTTTTAAGAGCGAGTGAAAAGTACGGACCAAGGTTTAAGATAGGGCTGCAACAAATTATTAATTATTGCAATAGTCAATTGCAATTGATAAAGTTGTCAAGTTATCTACTTATTTTTGATTTTCTTATTTAAAATAAATAATAAATAAAAAAAATACTTGAAATGTATTTGTTTAAAACATGTTTACAAATAAATAAAAAGATACAAAATAAATAATTTGCTTATTTAATATTAAGAGGCCGAAAAAAAAGAGGATTTTGACCATTTCATGTCAACAAAGTTATTAAATAAGTGGTTAACAACATTTTTGTCAAATTAAATTGCTCATTGATTAGTTCCCAATTATTGATTAAGCACGACAGCCAAAGTATAACAGCAAGTCATTTTCTCACTTGCTGTGAGAATATGAATTTTATAAATTGACCTACCTTCTTGCTATAAATGTGTTGTTTTTTTCACTGCAATATAGATTTTTTTTCCAATGCATTCAGACTTTTCTTGTGTGATGACTTTGCTGGATTGACCAGCACGACAACATAAAAGAACCATAACTTATAACGATTCCTATGAGTGTTGAAGTTGAGAAAAATATTACACTTGTCAAGTGTCTGAACTAAATCATAAAATAATACAATTTTCCAAGCCTCTGATAAAAGAAACTTAAATAAAAATATTTTAGTCTAATAGAGTGGAATACTGCATATACACTGTGAAGTGGAAAGTGGAGCAATATGACACTAAAGAGGATTTAAAACATATCAGTCTAAAAATGAAGAAGATTATTTCATCACTAAAGTGTTATAATGACATCAAAAGGAATTTCAGGGATTAGCAGAAACATAAAACTACAACAGCGTCGACTATCATGCAAACAAACCCAAAACATGGAAGTCAACACTTGTTTCTACAGAATGGGCACCAAATTAAGTATTAATAATTGAAATAAATATAATACATAAAGACATCAAGCTATCAACTCCTTGACAATGGTGATTAAAAAAGCACCCTCATGGGCAGTAATGTAGAAGGACGGGACATCTGCTTGTGAAAGAAGGCAATTTTGCAAATCCCAAATGAAATCCCTGCTAATTATGACGGTTTTCATGCACTTTAATGACTTGGAGATGAAATATTTTCATTTTGGGAAATCACAGAGCTGTTGATACCCTTGAGTAAGGCTACATGATGTTCGATCCCTTTTAAGTGGGAGGGGCAAATGAACGAATGTGTGACCACTCGCTGCCTCCCTCTCTCAATTTTGGACACTACACTTATGTTTATGCAGGTCATCCATGAATCACTGAAAAACAGTGTGTCATAAGGGGTGGCGTGGTCAGTGGTACAGTAGTTGTGCCCCAATCGAGAGGTTGCGGGTTAGATTCCTCACCCTGGTGACCTCGTATCCTTAAAAAAGATACAGAACCCCACATTGCTGCTGTTGGTGTGTCATCATTAGGTGAATGACAATATTGTTTCATCCCACGTTGACTGCCCTGAAGATGGAAAGGTACTATACAACTTGTTAGGGTTATTAGTCTTACATTGTTACATATTTGCTTGCAATGAAGAACGATTTGCTTTACTTAGCTTATTAACATTAGAAAAGTTATTATAGTCTACATCGGCTTGCAACGAAGTAAATGCTTTGCTCCTTAGTTGCACTAAACAGCAGGGAGGCCGGATCCTCTTGGACTGCTGGAATGTGGAGAAGATCCTTTGGCTCTCGTTGACCTTCATTTGTTTTAAGAGCTAAGACGTCTATTGTAACTAGGGTCCTTGACTATTTGACGTCTCACTCCTGTTTCCCACCCCTCCCTTGAGAGCTGAGACATCCATTCTAAGTAGGGTCCTTGAAGCTAATAAACAAGGAAAAGATGCGTGTGACGCCAGAACGAACCTGGACAGAGACCTCTAAGGTTCGATTCTCCTTGCAAGAAAGCCCAGAAGATTGTCTTGTCTCTTTATTTGTGCGTGCATTTGGGAATGTCTATTGGTGAACCTATCACAACTTTAAGTCAAAGCCCATCCACATTACACACAAAACAAAAGATATACAGTGAAACCTTTACTTATGAAATGTATTAGTTGCAGAATTGGTTTCATAACTTCGATTTTTCATAAGTAGAAGCATATTCTACATTGAATTAGCATAACTCATTCCACGATCTTTAATACTACCCCTAAACAGCTTAAAAATTCTAAACGTGTACCAATTTTGTATGAAATGGGTATGCAAATATATGTATGCAAAAAAGAGAAAAAATATACAAAAATGATTTAGTAAGCCAATCAGGTGGGAGAGTGATTGGTACGTCCGCCTCTCTGAGATCGACGGTTCTGATATTGCAGTCTGTAATTTGCATGTTCACCTCGGGCCTGTGTGGGGTTTCTCTGGGTACTCCGGTTTCCTCTCACATTCCAAAAACATGCATGCTTGGCTGGTTGAACACTTTAAATTGCCCCTTGTGCCCTGCGATTGGCTGACAACCAGGCTGTCCCCCACCAACGGCCCATAGTTGGCCGGGATTGGCTCCAGCACCCCCACGACCTTTCCGAGGATAAGCAGTACGAAAAAAAATCAATGAATTCATTAAGCCATTAAAATAAATAAGAAATGCAAAGGCATTTTCCAGTGGGTTCGAATTGCGAGTGGCAGCTGAGTAAATATATACACACCCACAGACACACGCACACACGTAAATACACAACTTAACAACTTTAAATGATGTTATGAACACTCAGAAAAACCCAAGAAATAACTCAGTGACCAAATAAGGGACACAAAACAGGTTTGGGAGGATATTAAAAAGTGCTCTGACAATGGCTTTCGGTCGGATGGTTGCTCTCAAACTCTGCCAGTGGCTGCTACCTCATATTGGGTGGCTCTGGTGTCCACCTGGAGCATGACCTTTAAAGGTCAGGGTGGCAATCTGTGACAGCTGTTTCCTTTTTTTGTACAAATATGGTTTTGTACAAGGACAAGACACTGTCAAGACGATTTCCCAATTCAATGGTTCTGATCCTATTATCATCAATCTCTGGGACTCTGTTTTAAACTGCGTGCCATATGGAAGATCGCTTGCCGATTTCTTAAAAGTAAGATCACGTTCTTCTTCATCCTCATTGTTGTCATCGTTGTCCTCTTCTTCCTCCCTCCCCAATTTCATCATTTCAACGAGATTCCCATCTGTCTGGGGGTTTGAGTGGCTCGCAAGCACGACTCCATCGTCATGTCTGAGAAGCCTCGCTAGCCTAGCCCAGTGTTTCCTAATCAGTGTGCCGTGCGCAATGCTTAGGTGTGCCGCGAGAAATTACAATAAATCATACATCGTAATAATCCAAGAGAGAAGTCTCAAGATTAAAATTGAACCATTACAAGGTTGAAATTGAAATATGAAATCATAGATTGTACTATAACAAGATTCAAATCGTAATATTACGGGATTAAGGTCATTTTGTATCTCATTCTTATGTAAAGTAAACCGGAAACTCTTTGGTTTTCCGGGATTTAAGTCATTTTCCTGTTTTTACGGTACGTGAACCGGAAGTTGTTTGGTTTCAGGGGCATCAACTTTTGGCACATTACTTTTTGTGTAATATTGGGAGAAAAAGTCACAAATTAAAATAAGGTTAAAAAACGATGCATTAATTTTTTTAACATCAGTCGAACTGAAAGCTGTTCGCAGTCGGCGGACATCAACTTTGATGAAGTTAGGTCGGTGTGAAAAAAAATTGATTTTGGAATATTTTGGGGCAGATTATTGAATTCCTGTTAATAAAACTTTGATGAGAATGACTTTATAATGTTAATATAGGTGACATAGTTTTAAATTAGAAGATTTTCAGATAACGGTGAGCCTTGAGATTTTTTCAATGCAAAAAGTGTGCCAGCTTCACGGCCTTATCCACGGCTGAGTGATCAACCTCCTCAGGCATAAATCCCGGATCGGCGTCCGCCTGGTGATCACAAGACGAAATCCAATGTCCGATCTGCTCCTCCACTGCGTCTGGCCGATTTGTCCGCCCAGAGAGTTCTGATTTCGGATGAGGCCAACAGTGTCCGCCTGTTGCTCGGCCTTCATATATTTAATGGTATTCTTTTTCTTTGCCCAGCCATTTTTTCTTCTACAGCAGAATTTTTTTTCTTTGCCGCTATTTTTCTTCTTGAAGTTGAGCGGTGGTCCCCTGTCAGCGTGAATTTTGACCTTTTTATTAACATTTTTGATTTGGATACCTAATATAAAATTCCCCGATAGAATGAAGCCATGAGTTTTGAAGCCGCGAAGTGGTGAGAGATGACAGTATATTAAAAAAAAGTGACAGTAATTAAATTGTCAATTTCATGAAAAAATACTGTACTTTGGTGAATAAACTGATCTTGAAATCGAACTGGGCTTGTTTCAAAGTGCAAACCTCATTATGAAAGAAAAATAAATAAATAAAACAGGATTTTGACAGCGTGTGACATTTGGCTGTGCGCTTCAAAGTCCACGCTCAGCTGTCAGGCATGTCACTTCCGATTTGCTGAGGGAGTCACAGCCAGGAGACGCGAAGCCGGCTGACAGCTGGCTGTCCATTTAAAAAAAAATAATCGGAAAAAAAAGAATACTGGAATGTAAAGAGAAGACAAATTTATACGGCTCGGCTTACTCGATAACTGTAATGACACTCGCTCAAGAGAAGAAAAAAATACAATTTGATGACATTTAAATAACGCAACAGAGCTGCTTTGCTAACAAGCCCCTGAAATAAGTATGTAATTGGGACAGTGGGCACAAATCCAGTGTGAAAGCAGCTGTTTGCATAATTGGGGCCGTGTCTGTGCTCCTTTCATCGAACACAGAAAGAGAGTATAAGAAAACCTAACATATTTGATGTATTTTGCATTTATTTACATGCTATATGATACTTGTGATGAATTCAATGAATTAATTATATATTTCAAGACCTGTGATGATACATCTACGACCCAACAAATATTAATTCATTCATTTTCTGAACCGCTTATCCTCACAAGGATCGCAGGTGTCCTGAAGCCAATCCCAGCTAACTACAGGGACCAGGTGGGGGATACCTCGAACTGGTGGCCTGCCCATTGTAGGGCACAAGGAGACGGTAAACCATTCGCGCTCACACTCAGCAATTTAGAGTGCTCAAGCAGCCTATCCTGCATGTTTTGGGAATGTGGCAGGAAACCGGAGGACCCGAAAAAAACCTACACAACCCCGGGAGAACATGCAAACTCAACACAGTGAGGACCAACCTTGGATCGAGCCCACAAATTCGAGAAATGTGAGGCCGACGCTAACCACCTAGCCACCGGAAAGCACCATAGTACTGAAAACACATGATAACTGGATCGGATCTGATCTTAAATACAATACTAGGTTTATCGCGTGCCAATACCAAGACTGAGTATCGGATTGGGACATCACTAATTGGAAATGAATGGGGCTTTTTTTCCTGAAAATTTGTGTGGGTTGTACGCCAAGTATCATAAAACAAGGCCTTTGTTTTCTACCTCGCAAAATGACCCCAACAAAAAATATGTTGGTCTTTTTCTGGGCAAAAAAAACATGTTCTTGATGTATGGATATTAAATTGGGGATATCATTGCTGTTCAGAGTAGCTAAAGTATCGTATTTTCACGACTATAAGGCGCACCGCATTATAAGGCGCACCCTCAATGAATGACACATTTTATTTATTTTTCCATATATGAAGCACACTGGATTATAAGATGCCCTGTCTATTTTGGAGAAAATTTAAGACTTTTAAGTGTGCCTTATAGTCGTGAAAATACGGTAGGCACAAATAATTTCTGCATTATCTTATGTTGGTATGTGTTTTTTTAAATGAAGACTTTTGGGGGGGACCCGCAAGCTGCACATCACCATTTAATGAACAAAAATGAATTTAAATAAGTGCAATCAATACTTGTGGACATCCAACACTCCCGCTTCAAAAAGAGTTGAGTCAAATTCATTCATTCAATTTTCAACCTGCTTATCTTCACGAAGGTTTACTGGGGTGCTGTAGCCTCACCCAGTCAACAACCGGCACTAAGCAGAGGACACGTTGAATTGGTTGCCTGCCAATCACTTTGATCGGAAAAACGCAGGTGAAAAGGATTATTTGGGGCGTTTTAAATGAAAAGGCGACACTCGAATGGGTGTTTTAAATGAAAAAGTGACACTCGAATGGGTGTTTTAAATGAAACAGTGACACTCGAATGGCTTCTGAATGAAAAATGATCAAACTTGCTTTCCCGCTCCCTCTGCTGCACCTCGCAGTCGGTTTTGATAATGCACAAAACGCTGGGTACCCTCGTGCTAGAGACATCTTAATCCAACTTCAGACCAGAACTCCTGACATCTGTTTGTATCGTTGTATATTGCATAATAAAGCGCAGCGGCTAATTAAGGGAGGGAGCAAATTGAGTCCGAGCCACGTCTTGCAAGAGCTCCAGCAGAGTTTGGCTTGGATTTCGGCAGTAATTATTTCATGAGATCTTGTCACTGTAGAAACTAGCGTGTGTACAAGTTACCACTGAAACACTCTCACATGCGTTACTAACATCCCCTCGCACATCATTTCAAAATGTTCAAAAGTCCATGAGAGCCAAAACATTGTTTCATAAGAATGTTTCATTTAATGTCAACTTCAATTTCACATGAGGAGATTGTGAATGTACCGTTTTAATGTAAAACAATATGTTGAAGTTCACATTTAATCCAACAAAGTTCACGTTACAATAAACAATTTTAACATGTTGAGTTTCAAACTATGCCCGTAGTTAGCTGGCATAGACTTCAGCCCAGTTTTAGGAGGGGAATTGTGGATAATTGTGGAGGTAGAGGGGCGGTATTAGACAGGAACCCCCCCCTGCCCCCCAAAGTTTGATTGGCAAAAGTCATTTTCCTTCCATTGAAGAGTAAAGTGTAGCACTGTAATTGGTTTTAAATTTTTTCCACGAAAACTGATATTGTGAAAAGCAATATTTTTTCTCCTCAAACGACATGAAACACTCTGTGAAAACCTTTCATCCTGACATTAAACACACAACACAACAATTTCTCTCCTCGGACAGTGGCTGAAATCGTTTGCGTTGATGGCGCTTTATCATTCACAACAGCCGCTCCCGACTTATCATCTTTAGCGATTATCACGAGGCCGCCTGCAAAACACATTGCGGCACCGTCCTGAAATGTCAGGTCAGTTTTTTGCTTGGCTGCCCTTCAGCGAAGGAGCAATTTTGTTTGGGAAATTGATTGGAAGGACTTCAATCCGTTTATGCGAGGTTACCTTCATGATAAAGGAAACATTCAAAACCTTTCGCTTTTAAATGTTGAACCGCAGGACTCAACGAGGCTGTGTTGACGTCTAGATGGCCATCTCTTACAAATGATAAGATCAAGCTGAATCATTGATGACCTTCTCTATACCATCAGCTCATTAATAGTGCATGAAAATCCACCTGAGATTTGCTTTAATGGAAACAAATTATTCACAGTGGTTGTTTCCTCCAAGTCCCTCCCACTTGGAATCCAGTTACTCCCTAATCCTAGTTGAAGTGCATTAGCATTGATTTACACTATATTCGGAATATAAAAACGCGGCACGCGTGACAGATTTAAATCGACGAATCAGACTTAAAGTCTCACCATAATTACTTTTTACACACTAACGAAATGATTGAATCTTGTCAATAAGTATTTACAAATAAATAAGATTCACACAGAACCTTAGATTGAAATTGTGCAATACATTTTTTGTAAATTTGCATCTGCATAGTTGAAACGCAAGGATTATGTTTTTCTCAGTGGTGTTGCTTACTCCCCTACCACAAACAAAATTAGTTTTTTGCCCTCATGAATGCACAATAAGTAAACAATGTATAAAGCCACGCCAAAGAAAATACATTTAGCAGACAAAAAACATACAACATTCATTTGGAGCCTATCCCAGCTACAATCGGTCAAAACGCAGACTATACGCTCGACTGGTCTCCAGTCAGTCGCGGGGCAGACATACCAAACAGACAAACATTTGCACTCACCAAGTAGAAATCAAACCCACTCTGCTCCACTCTGCACCTTGATTTACGTGGCATATTTTTCTCTGTTTGTTAACGTTACATTGTGACTTGTGTCGTTATTTAGCAGTACCTATGCAATATATGCTAATTCAGCATTCGGGTATGAATAACTACCCCCAAAAAGTTAAAGAAGCAGTTTAAAATATGTACCTGCTCCATTCCCATGTGATGGAAAGACCCAATCCTGTAAAAAGAAGAGCTAAGTCCCAGTGGGAAGCCAGCCTTTCATCATTAGTCTAACCAGAATCATAAAGCAAACAAAAAGGCCTCCCTCAGCCCAACTGAGTAAACAATACCATTATTCTGTCATGATCCGAACTCAAGATTTTGCCATGTGCATTGAATGACCTCCGCACTATCAATGTTTACTTTGAATATATTTAGTAGGCTCGGGAGAACATGCAAGCTCCAAACAGGTGGACTGACCTGGATTTGAACCCAGGACCCTAGAGCTGTGAGTCCAACACGCTAACCCCTCGGGCCATCCATGGTTAAACTATTGCACTATTGTGTGCTTTGAAGCCCCCCACCGGCCTCTCCGCTGCTGCTGATTAGGTGATATGACCGCTTAGGAGGATGTAGGCAAGGAAGATGATCTTTCAAACCTCCAGACTACTGAGAGACTGTGCAGTAACCTCAGTCTCAGTCTGAAGAAGGTCCCCACCTTGTGTGTGGCTCCAGTTTTTTACCTAGGACTACAATGTCTTGTGTGTCCTGTGTCTGTCTTGCTACTGCAACCAAGGAAATTACCCGAATACGGGATGAAATAAAGTTCTAATCTAAAACACCTCGCTCGTTACCAGATGCAGTTTTATATTGACACATACCTTACTTTGCAGACAGTCAAAATCATACAACGTACAGTTTGAGCCACCTAAAAATAAGGACAATAATGTAACGAATCGGATTGAACACATGCTTCATGTTGCAATGTGGATGTGTTGAGTGCTGTTTTCTGAAACGACCATAAATGTACCACGTCTGATGACACTCACAGTTGGTGTATGCTACGGCCCATAGTAATCATGTTACATGCTTTCAATTGCAAATAAGCGAGCTTATTTCTCCATTCATTTTTCCGCAATAATAGTAAATAGAACATATTTTTTTTTATTTGATCAAATGTTCCTTTTTTACCATACATAACTATTAAAAAAAAAAACTTCGACTAAAACGGTGAAATCCGACATGTGGAAATAGCCAGTATAGGAACCGAACTCTGTTGTTTTCAGCAACAGCGGCTTACAGTTTACTACTATACAGTACTTTATTTAGTTAAAAATAGATGTTTGGTCAACTATGGTGAGTGGAAAGTGGATTCAACAAAAGATATTTACAGGAGCAGGAAAACTACACATGGAAGGTAGGTGTTAAGCACCAAAATAGCAACTGCATCCCGTCGCCTCTCAGCGGAGATGCGGTGGCAGCGCTTTAGAGGTGAGCGAAGTCCTCAGTAGTACATCCAACTTTTATGGGCATGCCAACTGTCAGTGAGCTGGAATTGAAGAAGCTTGTCTGTGGCAACATGTTTAATTGCCCATGGGAAACAGGTATGAGAGGGGACTGAGACACTACGAATTATAAGACAGCGAAAGTCACTCTTCGACGCATAAAAACGCGTAATGTGTTGACTTAAAGAGGGACATGTGGGAAATTGACTTTTTAATTGCTTGTATGCAAATCTCTGGAGAGCCCGTCGAGCCTCAAGCGTGTAAAAAGACAACCAAATAAATTTTCTGGAACGCCGCGCTATTCGGAAAATGGATCTCTATTCGGGAACATATCCGCATTCACAGATCTGCATGTTGATTAACAAGTGAGATTTGGTTGGTTGCTGATGAAGTGCTGCCTTCACAAGCAAAAAAAATCAAAACAAAGAAGAAACCAAGGAATACCCTTGGGCAAAGGCCTGCTCAAATGATGCTGATTAAACCACTATTGTCATGCCCATTGGTTTGACCGTATTCATGTCATTCGCTATTGTATTATTGAGACATTTGAGTCCATTGCCATGCATTGCAGCAAGACCAAATTGCAAAGTGACACCTGACTCAGACATTCAACCACTTTAAAAGGGCTATTACATCTTTTAAGTCTCTCTTGTAATATGTACATAGGTTGCAAAACAGTAGAAAAGTATGTCTTTGTGAAGACAGTCATACACCGTGTTGTCTGACAATAGACTCAACATTCCACAATGCATTATGTGCCAAAATAGACCAATAAGTGGCTAGTATACTTGGCAGTAAAAAAAAAAATTGAGGAAGTATTTGTACAGGGAGTCCTCGGTTTCGATGTCCTGGACCTACGACATCTGGACCTTACGACGCCTGTGTTTTGTCTGCCATAAAATCCCCTGCACCACAGTTTCTGCTTAGATATTGAAGTGTTTGTCTGTGTTTGAGTATCTTTGTCTTTTTCACCCTTATTTTTTTCATATTATGGGGCTAAAAATAGAAGTTCAACTCTTACGCCAGAATGCCTTGCATGTCGGCAAATGCAAAAGAGTAATGGTTTACAAATAAACTATTGAAAAGCATAATTCTCCATCCACATCTCGACAAAGATGGTAAATACAACATCTTAGTTTTATTTATTATTTATTTTATTGTATTTTAGTGGCAGTGTCGTTGTGGTTAGCACACCAATCTCACAGTTCTGAGATTGAAGGTTCAATCCCCGGTGAGTTTCGTCCTCCCTGTGTGGTGTTTGCAAGTTTTCCCATAGCCTGGGTTTACTGTGTACTCCAGCTTACTCTGACATCTAAAACACATGCAAGGTAAGGTGGTTGGACACTCCAAATGTCTAAATTGTTCCTGGGGAGCCCGCAAACTCCTCAAAGGGAGGACCCCCCTGGAATCGAACCCTCGACCGCTAAACTGTGCAGCTAACGCGCTAACCCAGGGGTCGGGAAACTTTTTGACAGGGAGAGCCATAAACAATTAATATTTTCTAATGTTTTTTCTTGAGAGCCATTCTCGGAATTGAAAAGGAAAAATATATGAAAGTGTAATTTTTATTTTTTTTGTCATTTCATCACTTTTAACGTACAAAAGGTCTCAGATTTCTTTTGACAACATTGTTATGTGGTGGCTTACAAAATCAGTATCAATGATATCATGCATGCAGAAGAGTAATAAAAAACTAAATTATGATTAAAATAGGGGTACAGGTAGTGTCGACGCAGCAGTGACGCTCTTGTTAGTGCGTTCGGGACTCAGCTCTCTCACCAATGATTTCCATATTTTACCTCACAGGTTACTGGAGATATGTACCCATGGAAAGAGCCACATATGGCTCCCGAGCCATAGGTTCCCTACCCCTGCGCTAACCACTCGTACACCGGGCCCTAAGAATTGTTACAATGAGTATTAAAAAATGCAAAAGGGAAGGGGGCGATATTAAAAAAACAACAACCACCAAATACGCGAATGTTTTTTTGGACATTATAGAGTAACTTTCATAAAATTTAAAACGCTTTGCAATGTTTATTCAATGATAATAAAACTAAGTCAATAAAAGAGATATTTATAGAACGTTTTATGAGGTCATAAAATGCGAGAAAATGGCCAGAGATGGTACATTGTTTCCTTTTGAACATCCTTAGCAACCTTTCTATATTTTAACCACAGACAGCTAAAAGTGTCAGTTTGGCTTGTGCCATAAAATCTCACGCCGTTTCTTCTTCATAACCCAATTTCACTCCCTAAAATGCCAAATCTGAACCGCAGATTTATTTGATGGTCTATTGTTCATTTCTTTGAAAGGTACCCAAAATGTAAAAGTATACAGAATAGGAAAAGCACAAATAGTCCTCCTCAAACTAAGCTCCTCTTCTTTTCTGAAAATGTGGCTTTCATGTTCTTTTTATGGAATAATTAGGAGGAGAAAAGAGGAAGCGGCAAAATTCCACAGAATTCCCGCTCAAATTAGAAATAGGGGCCGTGTCTGAAAAGCCGAGTGGGTGCGGGGGTAGCGTTTGAACATCCGAGTGCAGAAGTGACACTCAACAGCCGCTAAACAGAAACTCTTTATTCCCAGTTATCCTTTTCTCTCTCTTTTCTCCAACGCTATTTCAATGCCGGGAAAAAAGGAAGGCGTTGTTAGGAGAAACTGGCATGCTATTTTCCCGCCTCGTATCTTTTAATTCCCATTCGTTGAGTTGTCAGCAACTGCCTGACAGCAATGTGAAGGCGAGATCGTCGTCAATGACGGGGGCGCGACAAGAATGAAAGAAGCGATTTGGATGGCGATGGTGACAGGAGACTAAAATTGGAGAAGCCTCAGAAAGGGCAACGAAGAGCTACCAAATAATCTACAAAAACATGACCCAGTGGGAAAGGATTTTAATCATCAGTCAGATTTCCCAAAATATGAACAATCCAGTGTATTAACTGTTTGTTTAAAATCTAATATTTTGATTCTTAAGCTATATAAAAAGTAGCTCGTAAAAGCACATTTGATTAGAAAAAAAACATCATTACGGTCTTACCTTTCCTTATCATCAAAGCCCATGCACGAATTCTTCTGAACAAACGCATGTGAAAATCATCCTTTCGTGCCCAGAGTTTTGAAATTCTATCTGAGGTTTATTACTCGCTCTTTCAGGCAAATCAGGACAAGGGAAGAAAGTCGTTCTTGGTCAGCCCTTCCAAGTTCCAGTTCTTCTATGTTTTAAGTCTTTTTTTGCACTGAAAACAACCTGTTCACTGACACTGTATTCGCTGGAACCATGAGGACAAGCATGATCAATTTTCTCGCCTCACCCCAATCACTTAATCGACCGGCAATCCGTGCAAATAATTAGCTTCCCATAGCTGGAAGCCAGAGAAGTGTTAGGCTCGCTAATGCTTCTTCGACACCAATTCTAAGGCAAATCCAACATTTTGGGTCGAATATTGGTTTGTTCAATATCTAAATCAGGGGTGGCCTCAAGAGGCCCTATCCGGTTTGTTTTCTATATCTCCCTTCCCCAACACACATGGATCAAATAATCTGGATTGGTATGAAGCTTCTGGAGAGCTTGCTGATGAGTTGATCATTTGATTCAGGTGTGGTAGAGGAGGGAGATATGAAAAACAGACTGGATAGGGGCTCTCGAGGACCGGACTTGGCCACCCATGATCTAAATCACATGTGTCAAACCGATTCCGCTGAGGGCCGCAGTGGGTCCTGGTCTTTGTTCCAACCGATCCAGTGCCGACATTTTAACCAATCAGGTGTCTTCTAAAACAAGTAGCACCTGAATTTAATTAACTGATTACACTTGCAAAAGGTATCCTCTTGTTGAGTTGGAATGAAAACCTGCACCCACTGTGGCCCTTTGAGGACCGGTTTGACACCCCTGATCTAAATCATTCGAAAAGCAAGGTTTACTTTTTGGACTCTAAGCAAAGTCTGGGAGCATCTGACTTAGAAAAACATACTTTTTCATTGGAATAAAGCAGACCTGGGCAATTCGGTCCTCGAGGGCTGCTGTGGGTGCAGGTTTTTGTTCCAACCGATCCAGCACAGACAGTTTAACTAATTAGATTTCTGCTGAAACAAGAAGCACCTGACCACAATCCACTGATTGCACTTCTAAGATACCAGATTGGTGGAAAGGTTTCCTCCTATGGGTTGGAACAAAAACCTGAACCCACTGTGGCCCTTTGTGGAATTAATTGCCCTGGTCTGGAATAAAGTGTAATTGCACATTAACTCAGTGGATGGCAATGGCGAGCTCACTGTCAGGGTTCGTGCAGGGAGTGCAACATCGAAGAAGAACAAACGGTACAGAGCAGAATTAACCAGCGAGTCAGCATTACCCACTAACTGACTTTCGGGTTTTCCCTTTACGGGTCACTAAAGCAAAACAACATGGAAAAGCCCATTTCCAAATTTGGTCACATTACACCCCAATGACGCTAATAAGCAGTTCAAGTCCTAATCCTTTGCTTACCCGAGGTATAGCAAAGAACAGTAAAAAAAAACATAAGCAACAAAAAGAATTAATGTTTGATTTATTCTTAATTGTTGTTCAATACTCTTTTTCTTCTCTTTAATTTTAACAAAGATACAATCTTATGCAGCGGTTTACTTTGCGAAATGTTTGATTCTTCCTTTGGTTGGGCAAAACAGAAAATAAATGAAAAACATTGCACTAGACAACAAAATGCACATTATTTCATTCATTTTCCGAACTGATTAACCTCACAAAGGTCACAGTGGTTCTGGAGCCTATCCCAGCTAACTATAGGCACAAGGCTGAGTCGAAGGCCAGCAAATCACAGGCCAAAAAATCCCCACTGAAGAGGAAAATGACAAATTGCATCGCAGTCGCAACTTGGGGGAATTCCATTTTATCTGACACCAACAACAAACATTATACACGACTGTAATAACAAAAGAAAATGGAAAATAGGACAAATTTGCATCTTTTGACATAACATTAAAAGTTATTCATAGAAAACTATAACCTAAACCAGTGCTTCTCCAAGTGCAAGACAATCACTAGTATGGGGGCTCCCTCTAAAAGTACGCAAAATATTGACTAAATTACATCATTCATTCCCCGTGCATCCTCGCAAGTGTTGCGGGGTTGCAGGAGTTTGTCAGAGGATTTTGGCCGTAATGCACCCTAGACCCTAGAGTGGTCGCCAGTCAGCCATTGGAAACAAAGACAGACAGACAACCATTTGCACTCACAATCATACCACCGCCAATCGGGAATCAATAGTCAGGCATGTGTACCACAACTTCATTAGGTGGCTCATAATTACATTATGAACATATAAAAAACTCCTTAAAAAAGTTTTGGTTTGTCTTCCAGAAGTGTTAAAACAATAAAAGAGAGAAAATAACAAGGTCTAATTTCTTGTAACACGAACATTGTAAGATGTTATTTTTACCATAAACTTCTTGAGTAAATTTTGGAAAGCCTTGTTGGCATGGTAACAAGCAATTGTAACAATGGATTTCCGAGAATAAAATATTGTTTGACTGCAATAAAAGTAGGTCATGCCATGTTAAAATAGCAAAATTAAAAAGTCATTATTATGGAGATAACCCAGTGAAAGAGTGGTTAGCCTCACATTACTGATATGGAGGGTTCAATTCCCAGGGAGTTCCGACCTTGACACCTGTGTGTTTGCATGCATGTATGATAGGTTGAACAACTTTAGCTGCTCCCAGGTATGAGTGTGCCATGCGATTAGCTGGCAACCAAAACAGGGTGAACCCCCAAGCGCCTTTTGAAAGTTCCTCCCATGAAAAAGCTCACAATTAGATCTCATCTCATCTCATTTTCTGACCCGCTTTATCCTCAATACGGTCATGGCGCTGCAGCCTATCCCAGCTGACTTCGGGCCAGAGGCGGGTGACACCCTGAATTGATGGCCAGCCAATCGCAGGGCACGAGGAGACAAACAAACATTCACTCTCACACTCATACCTAGGAGCAATTTAGAGTGTCCAATCAGCCTACCATGCATGTCTATGGGATGTGGGAGGAAACCGGAGTGCCCGGAGAAAACACACGCAGGCCTGGGGAGAACATGCAAACTCCACACAGGTGGACCGACCTGGATTCGAGCCCAGGTCCCCCACTGTGAGGCCGACTCGCTAACCACTCATCCGCCGGGCCGACCCCTTACCATTAGATCTTGCCCAAAATTATATAAGTAATACATTCTTATTCGGATTTATGCAACTACCAATCTGGCGTGTCAGGTTGGTTAAAAAAAATACTCTTCAATCTAGCAAAAAAAATGTATATAGTACCACCTTGTTTGTGTTTTTGATCAAAATTTGTAATAATGGGCAACCTTTAAATTGTTTAACCAGATGTAAAGATTGTGCAGTTAAAAAATGGTGAGAATTTACATTTCATTTCATTTTTACAAACAAAGTCAACAATTTCTTACAGCTCATTGAAAGCCACTCTTAGCTGAAAATAACCATTCTTTGCTCATGTTCACAAATGTGACACAAAATCCCATTTATTAATGTCCTCATGTAGACGCATTAAAAGGATACTGCGTAAATCTTAACTTCCGTTGGCATTTTTTACATCACTAGATCGGGTTAACGCAGGAAGAGAAAATAAGGGCAACAGGGGAAAAGAATCCATCCCAGCATGCTGTGATTTCTTTCAACTATCAACCTCCCTGGTCAGCAAGTGACAGCGGTTATTGGATTGGATTGGATTGGATTGGATAACTTTATTCATCCCGTATTCGGGAAATTTCGTTGTTCCAGTGGCAAGAGGGTGAGGATGCAGGAATAGCAAAGGCATTTTAGACATGAATAGATAGGTAATAAGTAGGTCAAGAAATAAATACATGAATAAATATATAATTAAATAAGCGTGTTGCTTAGCACATATATACATACATACATACACATAAATGTAGATGCATGCATACGGTAGGTCTTAACACACAGCCATTTTTTTGTTAAAGAGCCTGACAGCTGATGGGAGGAAGGATCTGCGGAAGCGCTCCTTCCTGCAATGAGGGTGCCGCAGTCTATTGCTAAAGGAGCTTCGGAGGGACTCCACAGACTCATGCAGGGGGTGGGAGGTGCTGTCCATGATGGACATCATCCTGGTCAGCATCCTCCGCTCTCCCACTTCCTCCACAGAGTCCAAAGGACAGCCCAGAACAGAGCTGGCCCTCCTGACCAGCTTATTCAGCCTGTTCCTGTCCCTCTCCGTGCTCCCGCATCCCCAACAAAGCACTGCATAAAACACTGTAGATGCCACCACAGTGTCGTAGAAAGTTCTCAGCAGTTATTTCTGAACTCGAAACCAATTTGGCACTACGCTGACAGAAAGAATACCAGAACCTGCACCTGTGTGCCATATCCAGCATGATCCAACTCAAGACATTCTTTTTCATCTGCCATATTTCCAGCTTTCTCAGGGCATTTTAACATATTTATGTGAGGCCCACGAATGCTGTGTGAAGTGACAAATTTACCAAGAAGAAGAGTAGAGAAAAAAAATACTTAGATAATATTTGTAAATTGATAGTAGACCAAACAGAAAATGATGTTATACCCAGAATGAGCTTTTAGTAGTCTGCTAGCATGCCATCCATTCACATGCTATTTAGCTGTTGCCTTGTGGCTGTTCTGTCATTCTGTCATAACATGCTAGATTGCTAGCACGAGAAAGCTCACCAAAAAATTCCACCAACTGCAGCTACAATACATTTGCGTCACGATTACGAAAACAACTCAGGTCGATCTCTACTGGTTGATTTTGGGCTAAAATGTCTGCACCAATCAGACTGAGGAAATTACTACAATGGCTCTCACGAAAACGGCATCTGGGAATAACGTGTGTGACTTCCACAGAACTATGTTTGTTTTTTTTCGTTTTATTAAGAAGCAATTTTTTTTAATTATCATATGAGTTCGTCTTTTTTCCTGCAAGAGGATAATACAAGCTCGTGAATCAAGTTAATTTTTTATCGGTCAATGAAAACGAGCAGACTCAGCCGTCCTCATTGACAAGTACTGTATTTCGAAAGGAAACCGGAAGTTTTATTTTGTATGGTTGCCAAATTTCCTTTCCAGCAGGGGAATATTCGGCAGGTGGTGAAGTTTTTCAAATTGATTAGTATGCTTGAGAATACCTACGACGTCTTGAACACCGGCCATCTTTTTGTAACTCCAGGCGGTGAGAAATGATTGTCAATTCTGGTGAACGAAAATATGCATTCCCATATACATTTTCTTTGGTGAGATAACTATGAAAAAGTATGAGATAGCTGATTTGAGTGCAAATTCCACAAGATTGCCTTAATGCAGTATATTTCATTTTCTGATATGGTCCCCACATCATAACACCTTTAACAAAAAAGTAGGGGGCAAAAAAAATCTACTGAAAGGCTATGCTGATGTCAAATCCAAAGTAATAAGTCATCAACATTTATAAGACTCTTTCAGGCATGACAATGATTTTTTTAATCTCTATTATTTCCATTAATAATATTAATAATAGTGTAGAGTGGCGAACGCCTTGATTGGGGTTGATGAACATGAAGGCCATGATAGTTTTTTCATCAAAGGCCAAAGTCTTCCCTGCCTTTCTCTTGAAATGTGTTTGTGGAAACAAAGTTGAAACAGAAATATGCATTTTTTTCCCAGATGCTGGGAATGCATCTGCTGAGTAAAATGTTACATTAAAAAAGAAAACATCAAAAAATGAACTTGAGGCACCTTCTGATGATGAACATATAAAAGATAGTGGAGAGAGTAAACTTCATAACAACAGTATAACGAAGCCTCAGATATATAAATTCATACATACACACACACACATATATATGTATATGTATATATATATATGCATGTATATATATGTATATATATATATGTATATATGTATATATGTATATATGTATATATGTATATATGTATATATATGTATATATATATATATATATATGTATGTATATGTATTTATATATATATATATATATATATATATATGTATGTATATGTATATATATACATATATATCCTTTTTTTGCTTATTTTCTACTGCCTGACTGGACATTAAGAAGACAAAACTTGAATACATTTCCAGCATCAACCTTCACTTCTACTGTAAATGCATCTTAACAAGCAAGAAAAGACCACCATGATCCAACGCTATCCTTTGAAGGTCAAGGTTCAATAAATAAAAGAGTCATGTATGCAGCGGGCGCTGATTTTTGGCATAAAAATTTCAGGTGTGTAAGCAAAACAGAACAGTTTTGCTCCAACAGGAATACCCCAGAGACTGACTAGCTGCCACCACTGCAAGCTAAATACATCTGCTTGGCCCCAGGTCACCGTGTGTGTGTGTCATTTCTAGTCACGCTATGCTACCAAGCATCAATACCTCCCAAATCCCTGAGGAGTGGGTTAGGTGCTGTGACAGGGTTGTCAATTAAAGGTTGGCAAGCCAGTCCGCCCACACCGACATCACCTCACGATATCGAATCCAACTCAAATGAAATGTGGAATGAGACTGTCAGCAGCCAGAGTTGGTGAAAAGACATTTAGAGCTTTGTTTCCCCAACGTTCAAGTATTGACTTAAATGCCCACCTACTACCATGAGTTTTCTAAAAATAGCAGCACGCCCTAGTAGTACATCATCGAAAGGCCCCGTTAGTATTGTTTCCTAGTAACAGTATTCCTGAGACTACCTTGAGAAGGAATATAATTTCCAGTTAGATGACTTGGTGTCACTTCAGAAGGATATAAGAATAGCCACGGGTGGTGAAATAGATTTACTTTAAAAAGAAAGGAAATCCATAGTGTGCCACGACAAAGTTGCAGTGCTTGAGTTTGGGTTTGCATTTGATTTATTTAATAAGAGACACCACATATTAATGAACGTATTCATTATTAATGTTAATGAACATATATATATGTAAATATGTAAGATTGTAGCCGAGGGCTAATTTCCATCTTTAGTCCCTTGTGCCGGTTGAAAGCAAACGATGACATATACAGACACACACAAGTAGCTGAGTTTTAGACAGAGTTGTGATCATAATTTTGTTTGTGTAACAGGCAAATTTTGAGATGATTGGCGAAAAGGTTCAGAGACGGGAGTTCACGTATGGTAATTGGTATTGAGTTCCAGGTATGTGAGGCACGGACAGAGAAGATGCTTTGGCTGAATGCACACTTTTTGAAGGGAACTACACAGTCACCTTTAGAGCCACCCCTTGTTGATATGTTGAAATGCTAGCACCATCGCTAGCCGAGCTCTATAAGCATTTTAGGAGACAATACTTAAAACAAGGCTACGTTTACACCGTAGCGCAATTCTTATTTGTTTGCCCTTATCTGACAACATATCATATTTTTTTCACACAGTATAAACATTCCAATTCAAGATTAGGCCCTTGCGAAAACGACATTTTGCAGTGCAAACCGGTGGCCGAAAAACTATTACTTTTTTTGTGATTCAAACCCCGCTTGTCCTTTTGTAAATTGGGACAATCCTCACGGAAGTTGGTTGAATATGGGCCAAGTTGCTTTATTTGCAAAGTTCAGATTTCTGTAATGGGGAATTTTCAAAGTGGTGATCATAGATAGATTTCAAGGCTAATCATGTGACAGGTATTACAATTACATATTGCTATCCAAAGTGTGTTAAGACAAAGCTGCTAGCTGAATTTCTCAAGCACTTCTGGGATTTATTGCAGATGCCTTCGTGCTCTTCAAGAGAGGAAGTAAAGGTTGTGGATCTTATTTTTGGATTTTGCAATGTTTTTTTTAAGTTGAGCACTGTGAACACAGCAATGGTACATGTGACACTGTTTGGCTGCATTCAAATAACAAGGATGCAACATGGTGTGTTGATGATGTTCATTTGGTTTATAAAGAGATTTTTTTTATCCAGCCAATCTTCCTGTGTAATATATTTTTCTGTAAATATCAAATATCAAAACATGGACAGTTGCGACTTAAACAAAGGTGTGCTTTGTAGCGCAGAATTTAGAGTATTTCTCCCAATGTATGACAACTAAATTGGGCCTCATGTCCTTTAGTTTTTTTTTCCCCCAGGGTGTTTGTTTAAAGAATTGTCAGGATCAATTTTCATTCCATATTAAACTTCCATTGTTTTGGGGGGGCGGGGTTCGCTTGGGGAAATATGCTCCAGTAGCCATCTAGGCTGGATAATACCTACACGAAAAGGCTTTTGTGACAAAAAGCCCGCAGGCGCCTATCGTCCAAATAAGCACCCGTGTCACACAAGGCTGTCAACTTCAGCACTCTCACTGGTAACAGATTGCTGAGGGAATTTATTGTTTGCTCAATTTCAAAAGGGACACATAACTCCCATTGCCTCGTGATATATATAAAAGAAAGAAAAAGAACAACAACACGGGAGGTCGGAAAGTCAGCATGTGCTTCTGCCACTTGAATATGGAGGCTTTACATTAGATCAAGCTCCTCCAATCAGTCCTGAGGGGGCCTAGAGTAGGCCACCATGTAGTGTGTCCACATCACAGGTGATCCTTTGCAGTGGGAGCCAACTCATTACCTCAAGATGATGGAGACATTTGCTATGGCTGTTCATTTCAGTGGAGAAACCTGACTGATGTGTTCCAAGCGAAATCTAGATCTTGGAGGAATTTTATTGCAATAAAATTTCCTGATATGGCTGTAGTGATCAAGTACTCACAGTTTTGAGATGGAGGGTGGGTTCTGACCTCCCTGTGTGGTGTTTGCATGCTCTCCCCGTGCCTGCGTGGGTTTTTCCAGGTACCCTGGTTTCCTCCCACGTCCCAAAAACATATGTAAAATCTAAATCACCCGAAAAATGAACTCTTTCACATTGACTACGCGCTATAACCTTTGACTTTTGAATAAAGAACAGCAAATTGCAACAAAACTTGAAAGCACGACAGCCGTGACATCTTATTCTTTGGTTTTCAAGTGAGTCCTTGACTGAAGTCTCCCCAGCAGCATATACACAAACCTTGAAGGCACACGTAGTTCAAACAAATGCACGGAGCTTTTTATTTGCTGTGCTGTAGAGAAGGCAGAAAGATCAATGGCCTTTTTGTTGAAGCTATGCGACAGGGTGACGGCGCCGCCCGCGCATCCACGTCAAGCCGCCCCGCTTTTGTAATGGCCTCACACAGTATGCAGGGAATTGGAAAACATAAGCATTATCACCTGAAAATCTGTTTTTTCTAATCTCATCTCTCATTTTATGAACCGCTTTATCCTCATTAGGGTCGCGCGGGGGGGGGGGGGGGGGGGGGGGGAGTCTATCCCAGCAGAGGCAAGGGACATCCTGAACCGGTGGGCAGCCGATCGCAGGGCACAAGGAGATGGACAACCATGCACACTCACACCCATCACTAGGGGCAATTTAGAGTGTCCAACCAGCCTATCACACATGTTTTTGGAATGTGGGAGGAAATCAGAGTACCCGGAGAAAACCCACGCAGGCCCGGGGAGAACATGCTACTCCACACAGATGGACATGACCTGGATTTGAACCCAGGACCCCAGAGCTGTGAGGCTGACGCGCTCACCACTCGCTTCACCGAGCCGCCTCTTTTTTCTAATCACTTTGGTATTAACTAGATCATTAATGGTGTCACAGAATTCCTGTGGGTCATGGCATTCCTATACATATGTGTGTATATATATATATATATATATATATATATATATATATATATATATATATGTATGAGATAAGATATATCCAACGGAATTGTTTTTTCTTCTCCTCAACTCTGTATATTTGCTCAAATTGCTTTTTAAAATAACTGATACCGTAATTACAGTAGATTTGTGATTTTAAATATATCGGAGGTCACTTCTCTCTTGCCAATCATGCCATGCTGCTGTGTTTTCATGAATTAAAAAATAAATAAACAATCAATAAGTTGGCATATATATAAAAATGGTTCACATCTTTCCCCCAAGATGATGTACTTTTCCCCAAGCAGCTTGCACAACATGCCGTTGCTTCTTTAAGGACTGCACATACATTTACTCTAAAGTCAATTTCCAAGAGACATGATTTGCGTTTTCGCAATATTCCCATGAGGGATGACATACTCCACATCTTGCAGCAGCCTGTATGACTCGTTCCAGTCTTCTACTGTCCAATTCCTGCGCAATGACAAGACTTATGCATAAATGATTGTCACATTTCCTTGCCGTGGCCTTCGGTGACATGCCGCAAGAGGCATGCTTTATTTATGCATAAGCGATGTCCACATTTATCTAAGTGTTCTGCACTATACCATAAATCACTCACTTTCACTCTGCTGCGTCACATTACATGTGTTTGTAAAGTGGACTATATGCAAAATGGCAATCATTTGCTCTATGGCTCATGCATAAACGAACTTGGAAAATATCTTTTTCATCTAATCTATCTGTCTTGGAAAGGTTAATTTTAAACAGCTCAAGTAGAGAACATTCACGATCATTTTCTTGTGTGCTTAATGCATTTTTATTTTTTGCCTGTCATCATTTTGTCCCAAGAAAGGTATGGTGCGGGTGAAAAGAATAAGCGTACTGTTATCATCAGGACATTTTAGACATAAATAAATGGGTAATAAATAAATAATATATATATATATATATATATATATATATATATATACATATATATATATATATATATATATATATATATATATATATATATATATATATATATATATATGTGTGTATGTATACATGCATGCATGTATACATACGGTTGGTTGTTTTTTGGTATTGGTAATTTGGTCACTTTCTGTTGATTGTTTGGCATTTCTGGGTCACTTCCTGTTGATTTTAGGGAATGGACAAGTTAGGTGCTAATTTACGCTCAAAATTAGAATTAAGTTTAGTGTAAAGTTAGATTAAATGTATTTTTGAGTGTGTCTGCATCGTAATCCAAGTTCATTTAAATTTGTTTATGTTATGTTACGAGCGCGTTGCTGTGCAACGCTCCCCCCCCCCGTCCCTCTCTCTCTCCCCTCCGCGAAATCCATCCAATTTTAGTACTAATAAACACATTTCAGTACTATTAAACAACTAGTTATTTGTTACTTTGTTAATAGATGGCGAATTAGAAAAAATAAAAATGTTTTTCCAATCCAATATCCTGTTTTTGGTGGTTTTTTTCAGATGGTTGGAACGAATTAATTAGTTTTTAGTTCATTTCTATGGGAAACGTTCATTTGATTTACAAGTAAATCGGCATACAAGCTCAGTCCCGGAATGAATTAAGCTCGTATCTCGAGGTACCACTGTATTTAGAGGCACTCGAAAGTAGAGGTACCACTGTACTTGTTTCATGTGCTGTATACGCAGCATCCGACATTACTCGCAGGTATGCCTTGAGATCTGAGTTGAATCCACTTTGGAGGTTCTATTGTAGTTAAACTGCAAATGTGTAACCTCCGCATTCAATTGGCTGAATTGTCAGCGGTGTAAAGTGTACTTGAGCCAATTGACTTGATGAGAGCACTTAGCATGTCTCTGATCTGAAGCTCCGTCATAAAAATAACAGAAGCTTAATTAATTGGGAGAACAGGTATTTCTGCAAGCGGTGAGCAAGAGCGTGGATGGGTAATCCTTAGTCTCAGAAGAAACCTAATTTGTATGTGGCGATCAGGAAATGTTCCGAGGGCAAGCGGAGCCAGCATCTGTCTCGAAAGAAAGAAATGTCAGGTCCGGTTAATCTTAAATGAGCCCGCTGACATGGATGTAATTTTACACAATTAGCTCACATGCACATCCCATTAAAAAACGCTATACAATGCGGCGCCTTCCTCGCGCCATTGTTCTCTGCTCTCCATCACACCGTTGACCTGCGCCTCGCAAAACTGGTATGAATTCTTGTTTCCTCACATGAGAACATTGAGATGCAGCAAAAAAGCAGCAGGCTTTGCCTCCCACACTCGCACGCTGAGTAGTATGATGCACTACCTATTTACAATTCAATGTACAAACGCGCACGCAAGAAAAATAATAGTCGTGGATCTTGAGTTCTCACAAGCTGCATTGCTTTTTATCTTCTTGGGAGGGCTGGCAAAGCCATTTTTCTCACGAGCCACGTCGTCATTAATTACATTTGGAGGGCCGTTATGTCTGCGAACTAGGCTGCCACAATTAATCGACTAATGCAGTGCATTTCATTTATTTTTAAGATGGTAAATATATGTCAAGAAATGTTTTATTTGTTGATTAAAGAATAAAATTTGAGAACAGGAAATCTAAATTATTAAAAATGCTTTTTGCGACAAATATTTTAATTTATTTATCATTTGTTATTCATTTAAAAGAGACAGACAGTAAACATATTTTAAGAAATATATATATTTTTTAAATTAAAATACTATTTCATATTAATTCTTTAGATTTTTATGTGTTTTTTAATTTAAAATAATGTAAAAATACTGAAAATAAGAATAGTAGAAAGCAACGATTCTCTATATATCTATTCATTCCTTCATTCATCATTTTCTGAATCGCTTTTTCCCACAAGGGCTGCCAGGGGTGCTAGAGCCCATCCCAGGTAACTATGGGTACCAGGCGGGGGACACCCTGAATCAGTGATCAGCCATTTGCAGGGCACAAGGAGACAGACAACCATTCACATTCACACTCATACCTAGAGCCAATTTAGAGTGTTCAACGGGCCTACCCTGCCTGTTGAGTACTGCGAGAAAACCCACACAAGTCTGGAAGAACATGCAAATTCCACACAGTGAGGGCCGACCTGGGATCGAACCCTCGACCCAGATCTGTGAGGCCGACGCACTAACCACTCTTCCACCTCTCTATATACCTATCTATAATCTTTATTTGATGTTTAGCATGAAACATGACACAAACAAAATGGATTATTGCCCCTGCCATGACACGTTGACACCTGTGAGTTAAGGATGTTGAAGCAACAGATGTGAGGAATATGCTAAGTGAAAAGGGAAAAATACAGAGTGAGAAGATGCTGTGAGACCGCCACAAGCCAGCCGCACAGCCGCAAAAAGGATGGCCATGCAAGACTAAACGGGCGGAAAGTAGGTTGGAAGGTTTTGAATTAAGGAAGAGATGCGGCCGGAAAACAGTCAGAGGAGAAAAATGGATCCCGAGGGTGACTCTAAGGTACTGGTATACTTAGGGATGTTCAGAGTGGAGATATAAACTGAGCTCATGTAAAGCAGTAAGTGGTGCCTTGACTCATTAGTTGAATTTTGACCAAGCTGTTGACTCAAAGTTACTCGTACATTGAAGTACCGGTAGTATTGACCTCAGAATTCCTTAATCAGTTCGAGTCGGCATTTTCTGTGGGGGGGTTTGCAATAAAGACAAGTGGTATTATAAAGTTGTAAGCATGTGATTTAAAACTTTAACTCTGCACATAGTAATGCATTCAAAATGTATGGCTGAAACTAATATTTTTAAAAGTCTGAACTGCCGATCTCGGTTTTTATCGATTCTAATTTTTGCCAGCTTCTGGTAACCTTCTATAGAGCCACTGTGGAGAGCATCCTGGCATACTGCATTACAGTGTGGTACGCTGGAAGCACAGCAGCAGACAGAAAAGCCATGCAGAGAGTGATCAACACCGCCCAGAAGATCATCGGCTGCTCTCTGCCCTCACTGGTTGACATTGCCAGCCCTCGCTACCACAGCAGAGCCGGGAACATTGTTAGGGACCCATACCACCCTGGTCACAACCTGTTCCAGCTGCTGCCCTCTGGCAGACGCCACAGGTCTCACAAAGCACGGACAAATAGACTTAGGGACAGCTGTTTTCCCACAGCCATCAGGACTCTGAACTTGCATTAGCACGACGCACAATCCCTTCTGTGCAATAACTTCGGGGTGTGCAATAACAATGGGCAATATCTTAGATTGTGCAATATTTTAGAATTACCTTGCCTGGATGTGACTTTTTAAATTACTTATATATGTTTTTACTGGGTAAAACACACTTTGTGGAGTAGCACCACCAATTTCGTTATTTGCAGCTGTGTATAATGACAATAAAGGCTTTTGATTTGTTTTCATACATTCACCTGTAATATTCCAATCAATCTTTTTATTTTTATTTTAAAACATTACGTATGAACTAAGGTTATTTTAAGAACTGCACATGCACTAGTTTTCCAGAACATATTAGAAAATTGAAAACATAATAAATAAATAGGTTAGAACTTTATTTCATCCCATATTCGGGAAATTTCTTGGTTGCAGTAGCAAGACAGACACAAGACACATGATACATTGTAGACCTAGGTAAAAAACTGGAGCCACACACAGGAGGTCCACAAGGTGGGGACCTTCTGCAGACTGAGACTGAGGTTACCGCACAAACATGAAATGCAGTAGTATTCCACTTTTAAAATTTCAGGAAATTGATCAATTACTTTTCTGCAGTGAGAGAACTACTAATTATATAAAGCATCTATGTCTTTTTATGTAATTTTTTTGGAGGTTTAGATAAAACAAGAACAAAATGGAACGCGATAACGTGCCTTTTCATTGGTTATTCACTTGCTGCCCCTATCTACCACGATAAATCAGATAAGGAATTACCTGGTTCATAAACAATAAGCCACGAGAACCAAACACACCGTCGTTTGCGCATGTTGACTTGGGGTTTTCTCCCTTGCTGGCAAGAAATCTCCTGCGCAGCTAAAATATAGCATCAACTCTCCTCCAATGTCTGGCAGCCAGACGGCATTTTAGCAGGTTCCTTCGTGTGCGGTATCTGAGGCGAAGTAATGGCCCCTCGGATGACTGAGTGAGCCCTGCTAATCTCTTTGCGCTCAACAGCAGCCCGACAGAACGTCCTCGCCAATCTAGACACCTCCTGTTCTCACCTTTGTCGACCTTCCTTAAGCTTCATCCTCATCGGTCGTTTCCTTTTGTTGTTGTGAAACATATGCTCAGAAAAAAAATGGAGGCAGCCAGCTGGTATGTGTTACCAACAGTGAAACCATTAAACCTTCTTATTGCCTAAAGCGACATCAGTCGATCGCTTCCAGTTGAAATAAATAGAATGTTTTTCAATGGCAAGTAGGTAAGGTTACAAAGTTACTCACATGTTGCTTTGGAAATACAGGGACCCCTGTAGGTTTACGATTTTCTGGACCTACAAAATTTCAACTTTAGGACGCCTGTGCCTCGTCCGCCATTAAGACCGTTGCAATATAGTTTCTGCTTAGCTAGTGTATTATTCTGGTCTGTGTTTGAATATCCTTGCCTTTTTAGGCCTCCTTTTTTACATGATGGCTCCAAAGAAGAAAGCTTTTAGGTGAAATAAAATTTTAAAAAATACCATGAAAGCAATCTCTAACTCCGAAATCCCAGTTAGTTTGCCTCCAATCCGTCACAATTCACCAGTGCAAATGTCTCTCGTCCAGTCAACCTACCTATCAAAGTTAAATGCCTCAATCGTGGCAAAGTGCAGTTTTTCAGTCAAACAGACCATACGTTGCCAACAGTCAAAATCCAACAACTTCCAGTTCATGTAAAATAATGACAGTAAGGGGACAAATCGGGTTGCAAGTATGCATGTTGTTGCAATGTTAATGTAGTGAGAGCTGTATTTTCTGTCCTTAAACGAATCACGTGTCTGAGAGAGAGAGGGATGGGCTGACGAGTACCCTGTTTTGGTTTGTTTTTCAAGTTTTAGAGTTAGGTTCTGTATATGCAGTTGCAAAGTGAAATGCCTAGCCTAAAGTATTTTGATGTAGGAACGGAACTAGGTCGTAACTCAAGGACTCCCTGTAGATGTCTTACGTCTCTGTCTTCGCCTGACTGAGACCCAAATGTCGACTTTTCCACAGTTCAGTAGATGCCACCTGGAGCCAGAGCAGAGCTACAGACAATGTGCTTCGAAAAACAAGACCGCTTTGATAAAATATGACTCCCCGCAAACCTTCTGGCATCTCTGTTTGTTTGTCTGAATGCGTGGCACGCTCGGGTGGAGTAAATGCCTCCTTCGCATGACAAATAGAATGCTCGCCGACATGTGCGCAAACGCATGACCCCGAGTGGAGTTCCTAAAACCTCAACCCACAGACCATGAAGCGCGATAACCGTGTTTGATAGTTACCCAGTGGTGAAGACGTGACGGAAGGGACTGCAGGATCGGAGCCTCCCTGGAATCCAGCCAATGTGATGTGTGAAGGGGAGGTGGGGCGCGGGAGGCCTGGATGTGGAGGAATGGTGACGACTGGAGAAATCTCCTATCTGGCTTAAGGTGGCCAAACCTAAGAAAAAAAATTAACAGACTAAGAAAAAAACTATGAATCACACTTCATCCCATTGTTAGGCATGGCCTGCATCTAAACTCCAGGTTCAACTTGGATAAGTGTTTTTTTTCCTCCAAATTGACTGTTAATGTTCGCGAGAGGTGAGCGGAGGATGGATGAACTACGTGCAGAGAAGCAGGCGGACATACGGATATATCTATATCCATCTATATCTATATCTATTTATCTATATAGCTATTTATCTATATATCTATCAGTAGCGGGCTGTCAGGGCCTTCAAGGCCTTCTCTGCTGGCCTAAGAAATATCTGAATCATATTATATTTTGTCCATCAATACTTATTATTCCAAATGGTCTGTTAGCTTCCTTTCATTGCTTTTCCCCCTGGTTGCACTGCTTCCAGATGTGTGTTTTCATATTGAAGCATTTAACCAATCACATTTCAGCCATTATTTGTTGCCAGATCAGATCTGCCTCAAAGCCTTCACAATCAGTTCTGTGGGCTCTGCTGCATTAAACTAGACTGTTGCTTTTAACCAATCAGATTTCGAGTTGGCAACCCCACAATGCTTTTTCATATGCATTAGCATTTTGCTGGCTGGGATACGTCATTGCTTTCACCAACTATGATTGGCTAGTAGTCGGGCCAAAGCCATAGTGAGGCAGCCAGAGATCGCAAACTCCACCCACAATGGCCGACTCACAGCAAAAACAGAGGCAAAAACAAATGGATTCTGTTGCAGATTTGCTCACAAAGCTATTTTCCAGACGGACTTTTCCAGAAAAAAATGGACATCATTAAGAAAGGGTGGTCAACTCCGAAGCTAGCAAGCCTGTTACAGCCGGGAAAATGGTGTGTGTGTAGCACTTTCAGTGCGCTAACTTAGCTGCACAAGCAAATAGTATATTGTTGTGTTGATTAAAAGCCATTTTCAAAACGGACTATGCCGGAAATATGACAGGACAGGCTCGACTTTCATCATTAGCTTCGATGGCGATAGGAAAGAAGGAAGAAAGAAAGGAGGATGGATATTGTGTACAGTTAAAAAGAATTAAAATCCAAAGCCGACAAAAGAATATATATATATATATATATATATATATATATATATATATATATATATGCATATATAGCTGAGTGTTAAGACCTACCGTATGCATGCATGTACATTTATGTCTAAAAATGCCTTTCCTATTCCTGCATCCTCACCCTCTTGCTACTGTGACAACGAAATTTCCCGAATACGGGATGAATAAAGTTATCCTATCCAATATATATATATATATATATATATATATATATATATATATATATATATATATATATATATATATATATATATATATATACATATATATATATATATATATGCATATATATGCATATATATATATATACATATCTATATATACAAACAATGTAAGAGAATAGATAAATTGTGACATATTCAATATACGTAGTCAGCCCAAAAGAATAAACTGCCGTGACGTTCATGGTTTAGCAGCGCAGGGTGGAAAGAGCAAAGCGGCCATGCTAAACCTTGGCTTGACTTCAGGGCTGTTTATCGTCAGTAGAGAGCACTCTTTGACCTGGAAAATGAACATACAGGAAGGGCAGCGGGCCCTGGCAGGAGAAGCTATGTTCGGGGGAGAATGTCAATGAGAGCAGCCTTCTCTCTGATACTTCTACCCGATTTAAATGCAAAGCAAGAACATGGCGACCATTCGCTGCTAAAATGGATTGGACGTCCATCTCAGCCAATGGCAGCCGCTGAGTTAACATTCCACCATTCCTAAAAATAACTGACATCTTGACAGGACAATATTTATTCATTCAATCCTCTACCACTTATCTTCACAAGGCTCATGAGGGGTGATAAACGTCTATGCATACGCCTTATGAAAATCACAATGCTTAATTTGTGAATAATCCCAAGAGGTTATCTATGGGGGTGGTCTTCAGCGTAAATTAGCACCTAACTTGTCCATTCCCTAAAATCAACAGGAAGTGACCCAGAAATGCCAAACAATCAACAGAAAGTGACCAAATTACCAATACCAAAAAACAACCAACCGTATGTATACATGCATGCATGTATACATACACATATATATATATATATATATATATATATATATATATATATATAATTTATTTATTTATTACCCATTTATTTATGTCTAAAATGTCTTATCCTGTCTGTATTCTCACCCTCTTGCTACTAAGACAATGAAATTTCCCGAATACGGGATGAATAAAGTTATTTAATCTAATCTAATAAATGAACAAATGTTTATTGGCTGCCACCATCCCAATTCACAGTAGAAGGTTGAAAATAAATTGTTTTTTTGTTTGTTATTTAGTTGGTTATTGGTATTATTTAATTGAATATGGTTGAACATAGAATGGTTTCCTGCCTAATGTAATTGCTGTATCACCATATCGTGAGATAATTATTTTTGTGAACTTTGTATCCCAAATTGTATCGTATCGTGAGGTTCCCTCCTCTATAAGAGACATTAAAGTTTAATACTAAGGTGGGAGCTCACATCCAGGAGAGAAAAGAAGCTCAACTATTTTCACAAGCTGTGAGCAACATTCATAATTCATATTGCCTTTTTATTTCACAGGAAATTTTCAATGTTGCTGCTCGTGCTTGGGATTGAAGGTGTGTTTACACAGCAGTGAATGACAGAATAGTTCATGGCTTTAATGGTGCCCATATGCTAAGTTGATGTGTGATGTCCCCCTGGGGTGAAAGTGACGACGAGATAGCGCAGCGGCGACGCGCTGACTGACACTTTTCATCTGCCGGGCCGACAGCTGAGACGCGCCAAATTCATGCCATCCGCTCAATAAACAATCTCCTGCCATTCGCAGCAAATGAGCTATTAGTTAGACGCTGATAATCTATGCTTTTGATGGATTTTCTTTTAAGGACACCCATTGGGAGGATCAATGTGGTGTTATTTAAAAAAGGAGGAAGAAGAATAGAAGCAACATTCAGACAACCGAAGGTTTTGATTAACTATAAAATATGCACATGAATAATCCAGCCGCTCAAATGTCTGGACCCAAAACGGATCTTCAAACAGCATTTCTGATCAGTTACATTTCAATTATTTCACTGGAAGTATTGCATACACCAAAGCGAAGGGCTACGCTCACTTGTATACAAAATGGTATATTAAAGAAGAATTTTTGTATTCAAGATATTCTTTAAACGCTGTACAGCTGGACTACTCCAGCGCTAGAATGTATAAACTCTACTATTTAAAATGAAATCTTTCACATTCAAGGTGACATAAAATGGAAGACAAAACCCATAACATCACAGGATAAAATTTAAAATTCTTTTTGGATTGGATAACTTTATTCATCCAATTTCGTTGTCACAGTAGCAAGAGGGTGAGAATGCAGATATAGGAAAGGCATTTTACACATAAATAGATAGGTAATAAGTAAGTTAATGAATTAATAAATACATGAATAAATATATAAATAAGTAAATAAGCATGTTGTTATATATATTTGTACATTTGTACATATATATATATATTTGTACATATATACATACATACACATATATATGTACAAATATATATATATATATATATATATATATATATATATATATATATATATACGGTAGGTCTTAACACTCAGCCATTTGTTTTGTTAAAGAGCCTGTCAGCTGATGGGAGGAAGGATCTGCGAAAGTGCTCCTTCCTGCAATGAGGGTACAGCAGTCTATTGCTGCAAGAGCTTTGGAGGGACTCCACAGACTCATGCAGGGGGTGGGAGGTGCTGTCCATGATGGACATCATCCTGGTCAGCATCCTCCGCTCTCCCACTTCCTCTACAGAGACAGCCCAGAACAGAGCTGGCCCTCCTGACCAGCTTATTCAGCCTGTTCCTGTCCCTCTCCGTGGTGCCGCATCCCCAACAGACCACTGCATAAAACACCGTAGATGCCACCACAGTGTCGTAAAAGGTTCTCAGCAGTGTCCTGCACACTCCAAAGGACCGTAGTGTCCTCAGTAGGTAGATGCTCTGGCCCCATCCATACAGGGCATCAATGTTTGTGGACCAGTCCAGTTTGTTGTTGAAGTCAACACCCAGGTACTTAAAATTCTCCACAATTTCAATGTTCGTATCCTGGATGTGCACCGGAGTGGTCTGTTGAGGATTCCTCCGAAAATCGATTACCATTTCCTTTGTCTTACTGGTGTTGATGTAGAGGTGGTTTTGCCTACACCAGTCAACAAAGGCTGTGATGACTCCCCTGTACTCTAGGTCGTTCCCATCCATCACTTGTCCAACAATAGCAGTGTCGTCAGAGAACTTCTGGAGGTGGCAGGTGTCTGTATTATGTTTGAAGTCTGATGTGTAGAGGTGGAAGAGGAGTGGGGAGAGCACTGTGGCTTGCGGGGCCCCCGTGGTGCAAACTACCACATCAGACGTACAGTCCTGAAGTCTCACATATTGTGGTCTGTCAGTGAGTACGTTTATGATCCATTAGGCTAGGTGGTTCCTTACTCCAGCTTCCCTCTCAGTAGGACCGGCTGAATGGTGTTGAACGCACTGGAGAGGTAAAAAAACATCATTCTCACCGTGCTTCTTGTGTTCTCCAGGTGTGAAAGAGACCTGTGCATCAGGTAGGTGGTAGCATCTTCCACACCAATGTCTGTTTTTTTTGCAGTTCATTTCAATGATGATTGGGATACCACAATAACTAGAATTATTGGCATAAAGTTTTGAGTAAACAACAATTAATCACATTGTTATGCCTCATTCATTTAATTAGCCGCTCATCCTCACAAGGGTTGTGGGGGTGCTGGAGCCTATACCAGGCAACTATGGGCAGTAGGCGGGGGTACATCCTGAATTGGTTGCCAGCAATCACAGAACACAGACTCACAACCATGCATGCACACACTAATATGTACTTAGGGACAATTTAGATTGTTTAATGAGCCTGGCATGCAAGCGGAGGACAGAGGAGTGTCTTCCTGTTGCAAGTTTTAGCATGGATTTTCACATTTTTATTAACTTCAAATATATATATATATTTATTTATTTCTTTATTTGTTTACTTCAGTGCTGAGTTCTAGTAGCAAGCGGAGGACAGGGGAGTGGCTTTCGCTTGCGAGTTTCAGCTCAGATTTTCACATTTTTATGAACTTACAAAAAAATGTATTTAACAAAAAAAATCCCCCCCCCAAAAAAAATGCGATGTAGTGAAGCCGTGATAGTTAAAGCCGCGATATTCGAGGGATTACTGCACCCAGAAACGGGAAGAACATGTCAACTCCCCGCAGGAAGCTCAGCAGCCTGCTATGAGGATAACATTCAGTATGGAAATATTTTCCTCATTTGAATCTGTTCAGAAAATCCGACAAAAATGAAGCAGAACAAAGGCTCAACTTTTTTAGTGGCTCTTATGTTAATACACAATTACAAAAATGAACTTGATAAACCTGTGAGTTAGCTTGCATCATTTTTCTCCACGGAGAGCATGCTAAACTCAGCTAACGCCACCATCCATTTCTACTTCAGGATTCAACCAGGCAATTTTACGTGGAGAACACCAGAGACTGTCAAATCACGTCTCTCCAAGGCGGAGGATGAGGGAGGCTCATTGCTCTGAGCAGTTTCCCAGCATCACTTCCTCCCGCTGGCTGCGAGTTTAGTCACAAAGCCTGCTCCGGTCACTTGTCAATTCAAATAGCACCACACACTCAAACACACTTGCAGCCTTGCCACATCATCCGCAGCGTTAACCCTCCCCCGTCACGTTCTCGCCGGCCAGATAATGAAGCATTTTGTCATCGAGAGTGAGTAGGCGCTCATTCAGAAAAGACTCTCTGCAATGTTCCGCCAGCGTGAAATAGCGTCTGATGCGTGGCGAGGCCCACACTGAAGGGTGGTAGGCCCATTTAATTGAATCAAACCAAATGGAAAGACGGCCAGATTAAAATGCTGGTCACCGGAAACGGGTAGATGGAGGAGAAAAGGGCACCCGTGCGCCAGGATAATTATGAAATGTTAGCAGACGAGAATGTTACCTCATTCACTCCGATTAACGGTGGTAGAAGTGCAATAAATTGGAAACCTAAGTGAATGAGACTTCTAATTATTCATTCATTCATTTTCTGTATCACTTATAACCACAAGGTTCGCGGGGGGTGGTTGAGTCTATCCAGGCAACTACACCAGGCGGAGGACACCATGAATTAGTGACAAGCTAATCCCAGAGCACAAAGAGACGTGCAATCATTCACACTCACACTCATACCTTGGAGCAATTTAGATTGTTCAACAAGCCTATCCAATATGTTTTTGGGATGTGGGAGGAAAACGGAGTACCCGGAGAAAACCCAAGCAAACCCTCAGAGAACATGCAAACTCCACACAGGAAGTTCCGGACCTGGGATCGAAACCTTGAACTCAGAACTGTGAGGCTGATGCTACAGTCAGAAAAATAATTGGAGCAAGAGAAAAAAAGGAGTACAAATTAGCTAATGAGGTGACATTTATCCTACAACAGCTGTGTTTTAATTTGTCTCAATGAAATTTGACCTTTTGTTCTGACGAGTTTGTCGTACTTGCAGCATCTGAGGTAAGATGTCGAGCTATGATTATTGGCAAAACACTAAGAAATGATAGAAACTCCACACTGGCAGGACCTCCCCCAGGACCCCCTGGCCTGGGAGTAGTAGAGTGGAAAAATTGCTCCACAATTTAGACTCCTATCAATTTTCCCTGTTGCTAAGTTGTCAATCTTGCTAATACCTTCACAGCAATCTGTCATAGTCAGAGTTCTGGGGAAAAAAAGCACAGCCAACCGTTGCGGGACCGAGCTCGTATGTCGATTTACTCGTATCTCAAATCAACATTTCCCATAGAAATGAACTAAATACAAATTAATTCGTTTCTCACCTTGTGAAAAAAAACATCAAAAACAGGATGTTGGAATGGAAAAACATTTTTATTTGTTCTAATTCGCCATCTACTAACAGAGTAACTAATAACTATCTAGTGGTAATGAGTTTGAATACTAAAAAGAGAAATTATTCAGTACAATGCGGAGGTTGGTTGTAATTCAACATCTACAAACAGAGTAACAAATAACTAGAGATTATGATGTTTAATACTAAAATGAGACATTATTCAGTAGAACGCGGAGTTCGCGGATGGGAGAGAGAGACTTGACGGATGCGCTCGTAACATAACAAACTTTAAATTTAACTTAATTGAACGTAGATTCCTATACACACACTAAATTACATTAAATTTAAACCCTCTTGTGCAATAACCAAGGCAAAGAGGTTAACGTATTCCACGGGGGCTTTCGAGGGAAACTTCCTCCTCCGTACGTATTGACGAGCCAGCTCAGTCACCCGTACACTACTCATGTTTTTTGATTATTTCGTGTTTAATATCGATTGTCATCATCCACCTTTTTTCTCACTACCCTTCATTGCACCGGCTTGCTTTGGGCCCATTGACTAACGCAAAAAAAATAACACGGAAAAAATGCAATGCTCCACCCATTGTTTGAAGGTATCTTTACACAAGGGAGTTGCGGAGAGAAGGACTGCCATGCTGTTCTCATAAGCAGCCTCTCACGTCTCAGCCACCTGACTGTCTCATTTGCTCGTATCTCAAAGTTTGACTCGTATCTCAAGGCAAATATTGGCTCGTAATTTTACTCGTATCTAAAATTCCTCGTATGTTGGGGGACTCGTATGTATGTATTACTGTATTTTGACTCGGAGGGGGCGAATTAACATTCGTGAATTTGCTATCCCAGTCAAAAGAGATTGGACGTCTTGCGTCGTCAATAGCAGCCAATGAGTTAGCAACTAGATCAGCCCTGAGGCACTGATGGATTGCCGCCCTCTTCATCACGAAGCGCTGCGATGTGAATCGGAATTACAACTCTGAGTGATTAAAGCTGGGCTACCAGCAAATAGTTTTCCAGCCGAAGTGCGCCGATGATTCCAGCTTAAAATTTGATGCGATCTTCCACGGGAAGGAAAAAAAAAACAATCACAGCTCTAATGTAGATGAAGATTTTATCTGACATAAAGTGCTTGTGTGCATGGTGCTGAGATGACAAAATTTGTGTTAAATGTGTATTAGTTTGTTCTCGCTTGATGACAGTGCAGCCTGGAAGCACTCACATTCTGGTCCATGAAGACAGCTTAGATATTAAATTAATATTCCTTTTAAAAAGTATATGTATACACACACATATATATATATATATATATATATATATATATATATATATATATATATATATATATATATATATATATATATATATATATTCATATTTACTTTTAAAGAGGAATATTTTTACTAGGTGTAGTTTAATATCCAAGCTGTATATATATATATATATATATATATATATATATATATATATATATATATATATTCATATATATTCATATATATATATTTCTGGGGTCAAGGGTTAGATCCGAAGTTGCTGCTCATTGTTTAAAATGTATACGTTCTGCCTGGGCTTGGGTGGTTTTTAGGGTACTCCGGTTCCTTTCCACATCCCAAAGAGATGCTTGGTAGGCTGGTTGAACACTCACAACAGCCTCACAACAAGAAAATTCTCTAAATTTACCTCACTTATGGTCATTTCAAATTGAATAAATAAGATGGATTCATGTAAGAAAGTGCTTTCAGCCTCAATAAGCACATTGAGATGCTTTTTCAACAAGGCAGCTGTTAATGGAAAGGTATTTAACAAAAGAAAGACAGAAGGCTAATGGCTTTAGCCCTGCGCAATACTCCAAACTCCAAATCGATCCAGTACTAGTGATTATATTAGGCAGGACTGGGCAAACTATTCCTCAAAGGTCTGCAGTGGGTGCGTGCTTTTGTTCCAACCTATAAAGGGGAAACCTTTCCACCAATCTGGTATCTTAGAAGTGCAATTAATGGATTGCACTCAGGTGCTTCTTGTTTCAGGAGTAACCCCAATTCGTTAAACTGTCTGTTCTGGATTGGTTGGAACAGAAACGGACACCCGCAGCGGCCCTTGAGGACCAGTTTGCCCACCCCTGGTATAATGTATTCTCTCTCTCTCTTTTGCTCTCTTTCGCTTCCTGAAGGTTTTTTGAAAATATTTTTGGATTAAATTGGATTATTTTAAATGCTTTTTTGACTAAAAACAAAAAATATTTTTTAATGCATAAAAAATGTGTATTCAATTATCTAATATTTTTTTAAAAGGAAAAACAGTAAACATTCATTTACATTTTTTCACGAACCCGACATTCATGGTTTACTTTTGCAAGTCGGATCTGGCCCGTGGGCCGTCAGTTTGACACCAGTGTTCTAAGATGACATCACGAGCAGTCAGCCAGTCGCGCCTACTCCAAATTATGGCTATAGAAAATAATCAACATTGCCCTGACCACACGAACACACCAACTCTTGGACAAGTTTGGATTTCTGTTGCCCTTTTTGATATTCGTCGCCTGACCTTGGTGTAGGCAGGCGCGGGCTCGATTCCCGCTGGTGCCGATACGATTCCGAGTGCCGATGGTTATTTGTGTCTCTGCGTGCCGTCTACGGCTGACTGGCGACCAGTAGAGGGTGTAGTCTGCCTTTCACCCAAGGTCAGCTGGGATAGGCTACAGCAGGGGTCCCCAAACTTTTTCTTGTGAGGGCCACATAACTTTTCCCTTCTCTGATGGGGGGCCGGTGTCAGTTTGTAACAGAAAAAGTGTGACGATCGTAGGGGAGCTTAATTTTTTTTCATTGTTTTCCAGAAAGCCACACATAACTAAATAACCCTTTCCAGGGGTGCAGCTGGGCATATACATTACTCCCGATTTCTTCAACGCATCTGGTCATTGTACTCACTGACAGACTTACGGCATTAAATGCATCTTTCTTCTCGGGACACACCTCCTCCGCGACACTATCCATACATTTCTTAACAAACTCTCCATCAGTGAAAGGCTTACCGCTGCTTGCTATCAATTTAGCAACCCAAAAGCTGGCCCGAACGGATGCCTGGTTCTGCTGAGATAGTAGTCCACTTTTTCGCTTTGAGAGTTTGTCTGCTCGTATTTGGCCTTGCAATCTATCGTACTTGTCTTTGTGACGGGATTCATAGTGTCGGCAAAGATTGTATTCTTTGAATACCGCCACCGTCTCTTGACAAATGAGACAAACAGCGTTTTCTTTGCATTGAACAAAAAAATAATCGTTTGTCCACTCCAGGTTAAATACCCTGCATTCTGAATCAATTTTTCTCTCACCTAACTTTTTCGCCATTATTCCGTTCTCAAACAGGTTGCAGTTTTAATATGCTTGAATAGTCCGCAATGGTCCCAGGGCTTCGCCCTCACCTGCGATCGTCCAGATGTCTCGGTAACACTGCTCGTGCATGCAACGGTGGACGTGCCCGCATGCATCAAAGGGAAACACTCTCCCCGCGCGTGTCACCAAAGAAGCAATGCGAAGCCCCGCTTCACTGGGATGATTTGTGGGCTCAGCAGGGGTGCAATGAACCAAACACAAGATTAAAACGTCCCAGTCTTCAAGGCCAAATAGGAAAAAAAATTCGATAGCGTCTCTGGTATTGTTCAGAGGGCCGGTCCAAATGTGCCGGCGGGCCGCATCCCAAAAAAAATTAAAAAAATAAAAAAATAAAAAATAAAAAAATAAAAAAATCCGATAGCGTCTCTGGTATTGTTCAGAGGGCCGGTCCAAATGTGCCGGCGGGCCGGATACGGCCCGCGGGCCGTAGTTTGGTGACCCCTGGGCTACAGTGACCCCTGCAACCCTTATGAAGGATGTTATTTTTTGACTGTCCTCAACTTGGAAAACATATTCAACATTTTGGTAAGTCTCTGTCAGAACGTTCCTGTGCTAATGTTCGTTGAGACTGAATTAATGGTTTTATTTAGTGTGCATTACAGGGTGTAACCACATCCAGCGCCATCCTAATTATTCATCGTGTCTGACGCTTGTATCTCTCCAAGGACAGCAGCAGAGGAAAAAAAAACTTAGTTGAAAGCTGACACATGCACGCTTTGTGGCCTCTCGCACAGGAAGGGAAATGGGCAAAGGTCAGCTGAAAACATCCCAGGCTCATCATCGTATAACCGGCAGCTCGTGAAGTAACCCACTGTAAATATGTTTCTCTTCGCTATTTTTAATTTCCCATTTACTGAGCAGGGCGGCCCGATGACCGTTTAGTTTTAGGGTGTTAGCCTCACATTTCTTGGGCTGAGGGTTCAATCCCAGGTCGGTCCTCACTGTGTGGAGTTTGCATGTTCTCTCCGGGCTTGTGGGTTTTCTCCGGGTACTCCGGTTTCCTCCCACATCCCAAATAAAATGCAGAGTAGCTGGTTGAACACTCTAAATTGCCCCAAGGTTGGAGTGTGAGTGCGAATGGTTGTCTGATTCATTTTGCCTGCTATTGGCTGCAACCCTTGTAAGCGAGCACTTTAGGGAACCGAAAAAATGACAAAACAACAATTTTGGATCGACTTTTGTTCTTTAAAAGTGCAAGTTAAAGACATAAAGGGAATACAAAAAGGAGGAACCTCACCGATTGCTACTCACGAAGCGATGAGGATGCAGAGAGCTGATAACAAGACTAACATTCCCTCAAGGCAACATCTTGCACAAGCTGACAAAGGAACGAGTGGGAGAGATGATTCGCACCCAGAAAGGGCTCACGTTTACACGTGCAATCCAATTTGACCGCAAGCAGCTGGCAACAATCTTTCGATCAAAATCGATTGGACCTCTCTTACTATCATGGCAGCAAAAGAGTTCATTTATGTAAAAGCATTAAAAATGTCCCTGTACTTTTCGTGTTGTAAGTGGTCATTTCTAAAGTTACGCATTAAAAAAATAAAATTAAAATAATCACTTTTTGCATAGATTTGGTCCGTACATCACCGTCAATGACAATTCGTTAATTTCGTTAAAAGGAAAGAAAGATTATAAAATACCAGTAGCTAGATAGATACAGTATAAGTAACTTCTACATAGTATGCTAGTTTGCGTGATAAGGTAATAAAGCAGGATGATACCGCAGCCTCTAAATTTCCCAAATATTACAGTTTGGCCAAAATATGACTGAGGCAATTATTACATTTGAGTCTAATGTAAAAACTGTTTAAAAAAAAAAACAGTGGTGGACCGTCAGGGCCTGCAAGGCCTTCTCTGCTGGCCTAAAAAAATATCTGAATCACAGACTGAAGTTAATTATTTTTTGTCCATGAATACTTTTTAAATAATTCCAAATTGTCTGTCAGCTTCTTTACATTGCTTTTCCCCTGGTTGTGCTGCTTCCAGATGTGTTTTCATAGCTAATCATCTAACCAATCACATTTCAGCCATTATTTGTTGCCAGGGTCAAAAATCTGCCTTGAGGCCTTCACAATCAGTTCTGCAGGCCCTGCAGCATAAAATAAGCGTCGATAAAACTACCGCCACTGCATTAGACTAATGCTTTTTTGATATGTACTTCCTTTATTGTTCTTCTACTTCTCTAACTAGGGTTTAAACTCATACTGTCAGTGTGGCAGTTAGGTGTGCTGACTACTGAGTCAATAGCACCGTCTATCTCAGGGATGGGCAAACCGGCCCTCGAGGGCCGCTGTGGGTGCAGGTTTTAGTTCCAACCAATTTAGTACAGACGGTTTAACCACTGGGATTTCTGCAGAAAACTGACTGCAATCCACTGATGGCACTTGTAGGACACCAGATTGGTGAAAAGGTGCCCTCTCTATGGGTTGGAATGAAAACCCACAGCGACTGCGGCCCTTTGTGGAATAGTTTGCTCACCCCTGGTCTATCTTCACCTCCCAGTCTGCTCTTTTAAGCTCTGAGGGAGTCACACACAGCACTCATGACTGACTGCCAAGCTAATGGTTGGGTTTCGAATCCAGACTGGCCGCCAAGCGGTTACGATGAGAAGAGGGCTGACATATCATCACAATCAAGACTAGTTACATACGTATTATAGTAGATAACAATACCATTATTTCCATAAGATTTTTGATTACCGAACCACTACATCGTTTTTTCGTGTAGTTTACATGTTTTTTTCACCAACAATAGTTGCCAATATTTTAGAGGGTTAGGGGGTAATAGTTAAAAAAAAATAGCGGTGGGAACCTCTGGGTAGCTCACGATCCGAAATGATTTCATTGATTGACTGATTGAGGCAGGGATCGAAATAAAGATTATCCCAAAATATGACAATATAACAATTATCTATAGATTAGTAAGGAAATTATTCTACAATTTCCACAAACTCCACGACCCTTGTAAGGATCAGCGTTACAGAAAATGAATGAATGAATAATACAAGTAGACAAGTCCAATCCATTTGAAGTGGGATGTATAATCAAATGGATGACACATACAGTTTTTACATTACAGTTTAACATGTTTTATGATAGTGTGACAAAGGCCCACATTCATCTTGAAACAAGAATCCAGAAAGATTAGGATCTTTTATCCTACAACATAAACAGTTACAACATGTAACACTATTTATTATTATTATTTTTTATGACGGCATCGCAGAAAGAACTGCATGCTGTTAAATCAGGTCACGGCTTTTAAATACAAACGCATCGCATGAGGGTCAATGTCACAACAGCTGCAGTTCTGCTCAAAAATTGCCTCTGCTCTTGGAACAATTTGAACAATCACTGCGGTGATGGCTTTTTTGTTGACAAGTGGCTCAATTGTTGTGTCGATGCTTGATTGGTCACAACTGGGGACAAAACAGAAGTAATGCGCCGTTTCATTTTGCGAATATCATAGCATGGCAAATAAAAAAATATTGCCCCTGCCAGATCGACTTTAAAGAACTTTTCAACTGTCGTCAAACTGTACCACTGCAATGAAACGCATGTAGTGTGACGCATGCTGGATATTAGCAAGCGGGCTGTAACTATTTCAATATAAAAGTTTTGACAAACTTTTGCTAGTAATGAAAGAAATTGACATTTGTTTGGTCCTGTATAAAAGTCACCAAAATGAACATTGTAAAAACAGAAAAATAGTGTTGGGAGCAGTAGCAGAATAAATGTGATCAGGAATGATGATGGGCTGAACAGGTGGGGTGGTGGGGAAGAGGATTATGATTTTTGACTCCAGGACCCCTTATTTTAATGAAGACGTTTGGTGCAAGTAAAGCTAGTATGCCCCCTATATGCCCTAAAACTGCAGCTGAACCCGTGGCATTCCCTTTATGTTTCGCCCCTGGTTAAATGGTAAATACATATGTTAAATCATAAAATAACCAACGGCCATTTTCCTTTTAACAACACAGGAACAGGGTTAAAATAATGAAAATGTTGTTGCTCAAAGTTTGAAGGGAAAAAAGCATTGCAAAAGTAGGTGTAATAGCATCCAAAAACCTAACACTTTAGTTTTACAGATTTTTATTGTTTTATCATAATGTTTCTAGGGTGAGATGCTTGCGCTAAGAAGCCGATGCACAATAAAATCACCGAGTTATCTTCATGATACACCTGCCACGTCCTCCTTTCACCTTCAGGGCCCTCGACATCCCAGAGTTTAAAATGTGTGTGACGTATGCTGACATTTCCAGACGTACGCTCTCAATCCTTTTATTTGGAGCAATGAAATTAGACGGAACCAAAAGACAGAAAAGCAAATGAAATGAAGGCATTGATTTCGAGACGGAAAATGTCTCGACTAGTGATCGATCGCGCTGCAATGAAGAAGCACATTGGCTGCTAACAGGATAAATTCACACACACACAAAATGAGTGACTGCTGTCATATCTATGGTACTTTGCAATTTTCCTTTATATTTTGGTTCCAGTTCCTGATTACTGTATTTTCTCAGCTTGAACTGTTCGAAGGCAAGTGCCAATTTTTGATAATTAAAAGAAGAAGAAAAAAGAAAAACAGACCTGGCGTTATATTTTGGGTCACGTAGGCCAGCATGTAAACATTTGATATCCAAATGTAGTAAACATAATCCAAAAAGTTAAAGCCATTTTACTAATAATTTAATTTGATATTTGTTTTTTTAACTCAAATTATAAAATTGATATGTTTTAAAACATTACATCATTTAAATGAATATGTTTTTTATTCAAGGAAAGGCAGTAAATATGTGCCCCGACACTCGAGCAATTTGAGATACGAGTACAATTTTGAGCAAATACTTATATTGAGATACAAGACAAATTTTGATATACGAGCATACAGCGGACGCAAGAGGCTGCTCATAAGAACATCATGGGCACTGTCTTTCTGGTCGCAACTCTCTCGTGTAATGTCTCTACGAGCACTGGGCAGAGCGTTGCATATTTTCAGTGTTTTTCCCGATAGTCAGTGCAAATGGTGGAGCTTGTTCGCTAATACGAGCGGAGTACTACTTCCCGGCAAGTGGCCGTGCGTTATCCTATTGTGAGGACATTTGTGTGCATCATTTTGGGAATATTTTGAAGGGAAGACAAAAGCAAACAACCCTCGATAGGTTGCATCTGAAAGTCAGAGTGGAGGCGGGGCAAATAGAGCACACCGGGGAGAAGAACGGTATAACAATTTAAAACAAAATTAGAACTAAGTTTAGAGTAAGATTAGATTAAATTTATTTTTGAGTGTGTCTGCATCGTAATCCAAGTTCATTTAAATTTGTTTATGTTATGCCACGAGCGCGTTGCAAAAACTAACCCGCCCCCCATCTCTCTGTCCCTCTCTCTCTCCCCTCCGCGTAATCCGTCTAATTTTAGTACGATTAAACACATTTTAGTACTATTAAACCACTAGTTATTTGTTATTTTGTTAATAGATGGTGAATTAGAACAAATAAAAATGTTTTTCCAATCCAATATCCTGTTTTGGGTGTTTTTTCAGAGGGTTGGAACAAATTAATTTGTTTTTAGTTCATTTCTATGGGAAACATTCGTTTGAGTTACCAGTAAATCGACATACGTGTTCAGTCCAGGAATGCATTAAGCTCATATCTCGAGGAACCAATGTATTTTATTTCTCTTTTACATTAAAAAATACGAGGAAAACAGAAAAGTCTGTTTTGAATTTTTAGATTTTAGAAGAATATTTTTGGGGGAAATAATTAATTGAAAAACTGAATATTACATTGTTTTTTCATTTAAAAAAAGTTTAATCCCCTAAAAAAAAAGAAAAAAAGGAGTAAATATTTGGCATTTGTAAGTATAGAGGAAGGACTGTATAATGCTCTATAATCTTCATTTGAATTTTATCATAAAAGCTGGTCCACACAGTTTTGTAGGGACAGTTATTCATCCTGTCATCTGTGGCTTTCTTCATCCAGTTGAAGCAACATTACTTGTGACGCTGGCAGCTTCATTATGCGAACTGTAATCCCACTGAGAGCCTGCTACTGTACGTTCGAGGCAGATGGACATATACTATTGTATACAAGGCATGTCCCCCGAATCAAATCAGCTAAGTAATCAATAACAAGCCATGAGATGAGTGCTATCGATTTTATCATCTATTCTCTGAGACATTTATTTATACGGCATATCAAAGCATTTCCAGGATTTTACTGTATTGTAATGATCCATTAGTTAATGACAAATGGTAATACAAGCGTCACGTTGAACATGAGAAATGGCTGGCTAACGATGTAAATGTCACGGTTGAAAGCCGTGTGGCGTGTCAGTAAAGACGGCTGGTAGAAAAACAGTGCCAAATAGCCTCTCCATGACGGAAAGGCCCATTGAGATCCCATCACAGACACTATTCAAATCAGCAACAGGCTGCCAATAAAGTGCAAATGGTCGGAAATGACACAGCCGCCAGCCTAGCACCTGACGCTTAAGTGCAGCAAAATTTCATAGCAAGCTGACAGATACGAGACGACCGAGACAACGCCGATAGATTTTCGAACAAAGGATGATGTTTTGGGGCCCTTGATGGTGATGATGTAGTGGTTCCTCCGCCTGACTTTGGTACGGGCAGGCTGGGTTCGATTCCCACCTGGTGGAAGTGTGATTTTGAGTCTGAGTGGTTGTCTACCTCTCTGTGGCGACCAGTCCAGTGCAGGGGTGGGCAAACTATTCCACAAAGGACCGCAGTGGGTGCAGGTTTTCATTCCAGCCCATTGAGAGTGCACCTTTTCACTAACTGTTGTCCTACAAGTGCAATCAGTGGATTGCAGTCAGGTGTTTCTTGTTTTCTGCAGAAATGTCATTGGTTAAACCAGTGGTCTCCAAACTATTCCACGAAGGGCCGCAGTGGGTGCGGGTTTTCATTCCAACCCATAAAGAGGACACCTTTTCACCAATCTGGTGTCCTACAAGTGCAATCAGTGGATTGCAGTTCGGTGCTTCTTGTTTTCTGCTGAAATCTCATTGGTCAAACTGTTTATGCTAGAACGGTTGGAACAAAAACCTGCACCCACGCCGGCCCTCGAGGACCGGTTTGGGGACCCCTGGGTTAAACTGTCTGTGCTATATTGGTTGGAACAAAAACCTGCAACCACAGCAGCCCTCGAGGACCGGTTTGCCCATCCCTGGTTTAAGGTGTAGTCTGACTTTCGCACAAAGTCAACTGAGACAGGCACCAGCAACCTCCACAATCCTTACGAGGACACGCGGTACGGAAGATGAATGAATGAAAAAAAAATGAAATTTCATCGTACCCGTGCGTTTTTTTGTTGTCTAGGTCGTCTCGTATCTGTCAGCTTGCTATGAAATTTTGCTGCACTTAAGTGTCGGGTGCGAGGCTGGCGGCTGTGTCATTTCCGACCATTTACCTTTTTGTAAGATGAAATTTGAGTATCGTTAATAAACGGCCAATAATAATGTCAAAATTCCTGTACACTTAAATTTTTTAGGGGGAAACCCTGCATACACTGCCGTGAAAAAAGTATTTGCCCCCTTGCTGAATTCTGTGTTTTTTGCATATTTATCACACACCGGTTTCAGATCATCTCATCTCATTTCATTTTCTGAACTGCTTTATCGTCATTAGGGTCGTGGGGGGTGCTGGAGCCTATCCCAGTTAACTTCCCACGGAAATAGAAAAGGCTGTTTCTCAATTATGATTTCATTTACCAAGGCAGAAAAAAACACACTTGTCTGACCCTCTGTGAAAAAGTAAATGCCCCCTGAACCTAATAACGGGTTGTGCCGCCTTTGGCAGCAATAACTGAAATCGAGCATTTACGATTCTTACGTCTTTGGCAAGGTGTCGAGGCGAAGACACGAGGAATAGGACCCAATCGCAGGGAAGCAGGCGAGGACGAGGGAAGTGGTCCTCAGACGAAAACTTTAAAAACTTAGGCAGCAGGCAAGGGAAGTAACAAGGGACTTGGCAAGAAATAACGAAAAAACAAACTTATTAGGGAAAACACGGGGAAGTGAGGAACGAGGCAACTAAAAACATGGAACGAGACAACGTAGAAACATGGCATGGCGAATAAAGCATACGATCTGACGAATGAAATAACTATTGGTGGGGTTTAAATAAAAGCAGGAACTAATTCTAAATGACCCACAGCTGTGCGAGAGCAACGGCAAGACAGAAGGGACAAACAAGAGTAGGGAAATGAACATAAAAACACAGGCACAAAGCAATGGAAAAGTAATCACAAGCCAATCCTAACAACGATAATTTGTGACGAGTCTTTCACAACGCTTTGGAAGAATTTTGTCCCACAATATTATAGGGTTTTCTAGCATGAACAGCCCATTTCAGATAACACCACAGCATTTCAAAAGGATTAAAACACACAACTTTTTAATGTTATGCGCACTCAGAAACACTTGAGAAGCAAGTCAGTGAAGAATTAGGATCAACGGTACACAAATCAGAAACTCACCGCCAGCCGGAGCTGATTAGCCATGTTTCCGGAAAAAGATGGAAAAAGTGCCCAAGAGGGGGGCCATTGGTGAGAGATTTGGACTCATACTCCGACGGAGGCCGCTACCCCACCCCAAATTATTTGTGGCAGCCCTAAAACAGCACTCAAACATTAGAAATCCATCTCCATCAAAGGCATTGAATGACCTAATAGCACAATATAATGAACGACCTTTTGCTGGAAAACCCCCACTATATTCCTTAATGATTACAACTTTGGTTTTTTTTTTCAACTTAAGCTAACATATTGACTCATGAGTGTGACAAAAGTTTAGAAACAAAAAGGTTAAAGATAACTTGAACAGTTTTGCCACGCAAAGCCTATTTTCTAGTCGGAAAAGCCATTTGTCGAGAGCAAAATCTCAGGAGACGGAGCCATTTCAAAGAGTCTGGCACCTGCTTCCCCCAAAGGAGAAGCCCCATCGTCCTCCCAGGCATCTCGTTTTCCATTTTCCGGCTTCTCGACATCATAGGAATACTTTTTCCTTTTTCTCTTTCACGCTTTCTCCTTGGCCGCTTGCCCTCATTGTATTGAGCGGAGGTTTAAGGACTGGCCTAGAAAATCAATATCCATGTGATGCCGTCGCCAATCACTTTCATGGAAAGACTGGCTTTATTCCTTGCACTCTACTTGGTATGGAACATTTGATGTCTGATTTTTAATCCACTAATAGACAACTGCTTGACTGTAAAAAGGGTTGACAACTTTTTTTGTTTTAATATTATTTCATCAATTAACGAATTGGCTGTCACTCAAGGCAATAGCAAGACAATCAATTTGGGCTGCAAAACGATTGCCGCCAGACCACCCAATACAAATGGTTTAGACATCTAGCGCCGTCAGTGGTATGGAAAATTGTAATTCAATGCCCGTTACCGTAGTTTAAATGTATTTGCTGTCTATTACTGTCAATAGCAGTGAATTAATAAATATAGTACACATTCGCTCAAAAAGTGGTTAGCGCTTCGGCCTGACAGCTCTGGGGTCCTGGGTTCCAATCCAGGTCATGTCCATCTGTGAGGAGTTTGCATGTTCTCCCCGGGCCTGCGTAGGTTTCCTCCGGGTACTCCGGTTTCCTCCCACATTCCAAAAACATGCATGGTAGGCTGATTGGACACTCTAAATTGCCCTTAGGTATGGGTGTGAAAGTGTAGTATTTCTTACTATAAAAAAGGAAAAATTATATATTAAATATTTTTGAATAAAATACACTGAAAAAACTATAGAAAATGATTTCAAAATAAGGAATTTGATATTTTGAAAAATAGAAAGGAGTTTAATGCTAAAAGTCTCCTTTTTATGATAATTTTTAAATAAAATATATTCATTTTTAAATTCATTTATTTTCTGAACCTCTTATCTTTACAAGGGTCACGGGGGTGCTGGAGCCTATCCCAGCTATCTAAGGTCACCAGGCAGGGAACACCCAAAATTGGTGGCCAGCCAATCGCAGGGCACAAGGAGACAAAGGCCAACCATTCACGCTCACACTCACTCATAACTAGGGGCAATTTAGAGTTTTCAACCAGTCTACCATGCATGTTTTTGGGACGTGGGAGGAAACCGCAATTCCCGGAGAAAATCCACGCAAGCCTGGGGCGAACATGCAAACTCCACACAGTGAGGACAGGCCTGGAATCGAACCCTTGACCTCAGAACTGTGAGGCAGACATGCTAACCAGTCAGTCCGGTGGGACCGCCTCATTTTTAAATTATTTTTTACATTTATTTATTTTTAGATTTTCTCATTATTTCTCTCTTTTTAATTTTAGCTTTTTTGAATTTTTAATTGTAATTTTCATTATGTTCTTTATTTAGTATTTTTTATCATCAATACTGTTATAAGTGTACTTACTGTTAGGGTTATTAGTCTTACATTATTATATATTTGCCCGCAATGAAGAACGCTTTGCTTTACTTAGCTTATTATCGTTAGAAAAGTTATTATAGTACATCTGCTTGCAACGAAGTAAATGCTTTGCTCCTTAGTTAGACCAAACAACAAGAAGGTCGAATCCTCTTGGACTGCTGGAATGTGGAGAAGAATCTTCGGCTCTACATGACCTTCATTTGTTTTGAGAGCTAAGACGTCTATTGAAACTCGGGTCCATGACTATTTGATGTCTCACTCCTGTTTCCCGCCCCTCCCTTGAGAGCTGAGACGTCCATTGTAACTAGGGTCCTTGAAGCTAATAAACAAGAGACGCCAGAACAAACCTGGACAGAGACCTGTGAGGTTCGATTCTCCTTGCAAGCAAACCCAGAAGATTGTCCTGTCTCTTTATCTGTGTGTGCATTTGGGAATGCCTGTTGGTGAACCTATCACTTACGTATCGTTCCGTCGCTTTATTTATTTTTGCTACCTTGTGGACTTCCTGTGAGTGGCTCCAGGTTTTTTTTACCTCTGTCTAGAATGTCTTCTGTGTCTGTCTTTCTACTGCAACCAAGGAAATTTCCCAAATATGGGATGAAATAAACTTCTAATCTAATCTAATGTAACCCTTTTGGCTGCCATAGACGTTAAATCTGTCTGAAGGGGACGTTCAATTACTCCCACCCTCCACTGCAAACGAATTGGACATTTACTCGTGGTAAACTCTGAAGAAGTTCAATGTAAATTCATGCAAAAAGGGATTATCGCCGATCAAAATAATGGCATGTGGCACCAAAGTGTGTTTTGCAACATACTAAATATTTCGCTTGCGGTAAATCAAAAAAGCTGTTTGCGCTGTCCAAGTGAGTTTCGGTGTGATGTCAAGTCCAATTAGTCAGTCTGGCCTGGGGCTCATTACTCATTGGTGTGGGAGCACACATAGGGCGCACTCTCCTCTTACAGCATTTGGGAACGCAGTTCAATTGGGATCCTTCTAAACGTGCTGTTGCCCGGGCAACACATTGCTATGCTGTATTATGTTTGTTGACATAAACTTGATAGAGATAGTGCGCATTATAGGCGTGCTATCACCACGGGGGGTACTATATTGGATTGGACTAAACCGAACCATTACCTGTAGTCTTTTTTTTGTCAAATGAACCAAAAAATGCACAAAACACAGTTTTAATCCCATTTAGCTGTTGCCCAGAAAGCCATAGTCACTTACCAGAAGCGATGTAATGTAATGTAAAAGGTTATAACCATCAACAAGAGTCATTTAGGACATTTTCAGTAAATTATCATTAAAAAAACACAGCATGATTGTCCACTACTCACAAAAAGTTTGGGATCTTACGGCCAGAGTTTTAGTTTTTTTTTTCCTCCAACAAATGAAATTTGCTGGTATCGTCTCATCTCATCTCATTTTCTGAACTGCTTTATCCTCATGGGGTTGCAGGGGGTGCTGGAGCCAATCTGTTTCTGGGCTAGAGGACGGGGACACCCTGAACCGGTGGCCACCCAATCGCAGGGCACAAAGAGACAGACAACCATGCACACTCACACCAAAACCTAGGAGCAATTTAGAGTGTCCAATCAGCCTATGCCCATGCATGTTTTCTTTTAATGTGGGCAGAAACCAGAGTACCCGGAGAAAACCCACACAGGCCCAGAGAAAACATGCAAACTCCACACAGGTGGCCTGACCTAGACTTGAACCCAGCACCCCATACCTGGGAGGCCGACACGCTAACCACTCGCTCCACCGGGCCGTGTTGGTATCATATTGGATTGGATTGGATAACTTTATTCATCCCGTATTCGGGAAATTTCGTTGTCACAGTAGCAAGAGGGTGAGGATGCAGGAATAGGAAAGGCATTTTAGACATAAATAGATAGGTAATAAGTAAGTTAATAAATAAATACATGAATAAATATATAAATAAATATATGGTTGTGACATGTTTTGTAGGGAAATTTCTCCAACGCTGCTAACATTTGCTATTTTTTCAACTTCCGACCAAGCGGTGAGCCAAATATATTGAGAACATAGAAGGAAGTGGAGCAGCTGTTAAGTATTCTGTTGTTTTGATCAAAACATTTGACTGAAACTGCTTTAACCAAGTGAAAAATGACATGTTGCCATTTAAGAGTTGTCAACAATGACGTGGGAACTGAAATAATGAGACTTTAGCCGCCATTGTTGCCTTCGACCACTGTCGCCATAACTGCGCAAGTAAAAAAAAATCAGTCTTAATTTTTGTTGTAAACGTTAGATATTTAGCATTCAGTCGGTGCCCGACATCTGATGTTAACGGAGCACGAGATGCTTTTGTATCAGGCACTCTCTCTCCTTTTTTCAATCTCTTGTGCCCTGTTAAGGTGATTTTGAACTTGTATGGTAAACTCTTGTCGGAATCATGTTTTTTGGGGACTTCCCCCTCTGACCCACTTTCAGATTTGTATTCATCGCCCGATAAAGTCAACAAATCTCGACTAATGTTTTCCATTGAGTTGTACGGCGTCCGCCAGAATCGTTACGTCCAATCAACTATTAAACATTTTTTTAAATGGTTATGTAAATTATTTTACAATTTCAATAGTTACCGAACTTTCTGAGTCCTGATCATTTATTTTTGGATACTATTTGACAAGATTCCATCATTTAATTCACTGTTTCCCAACAGTTTTGGGCTGCGGCACACAAAATCTAAAGGCACGCCACCAGTTGAAAATTTTCTAATTTAAAACTTTGACACCTATAATTTACAATACAAATTCTCATCAAAGTTTTATCAACAGGAGTCAAAGAAACACAAAAAAGTATTTCAATATCTAATTTTTCACACTGATCTTATAGAACACAGTGATTGAGAAACACTGATTTAATTAGTGTGTAAAAACTGATAGTGAGACTTTGAAGAACTGATTTTTTGGACATCAGTCAGCAACAAAGTCAGAGAAAGTCACCAATCAAACCATTTTTCTCTCTTTCTTTTAGGTTGTCTTCATCAAAGCTTCATCATGAAAAAGACTCACGGGGAAAGACGCCAGTCAACTTACCGAGTAAAAGGCAGGTAAAGTCAAAGAAGTCAGCTTGTCTCAGGCGGTGAACCTCAATATTTCAGTCCAAAAAAAAAAAAAAAACTTATTTGACTTTGTTGCTTCCGCCTCTCGGTGTATTCGCCGGTAATATATAAAACTTGAAATGCCAAAAGAGAGTTTTCGGAAATCACCTGTTTGAGCTGCAGAGTAAAATTAATGCAATTCAACAATTGGCTGTTTTCGAGGATCAGGCAATTAATTATGAGTGAAAGACTGGATTTCTTTCAGTGAGAACATTTTTTAAAAAAACATGATTTTGTTTGAGTGTTTCTCATAATTTGCAACATCACATAGAGAGTCATATTACTGTGCCTGAAATCAATGAGACATTGTTGATGTATTGGGTAAAAAATCAAAGAAAGATACCAAATTAAGGATTTGGCATGGCGATAGGCGCACTATCCGGTTTAACAGAGGTGCTGGGAGTGATCGAAGGATAAGCCAGTGGGTTAATACTTAAATATAAATAAATACAATTTATTCATTCATTTTCTGAACCACTTAAAGACACTTTTTTTTTTTACTCGATTGCGATCCCCTGAAAATGATGTCGACAATGACTATTAAAAAAAATACTGTTTACAGGAAGTTTATTTATATTTTGAGGGATGTTATATTTAGTGTGATGTCTCTGAGCTTGGATATTTTTGTATCTAAGAACAAAAGGATTCCCATCGAGGCTTTTCATAACCTGAATATTTCGTATGTTGAATCATTCATAAGTAGAGGTAATGCAGCATTATTAAAGATACATTATTCAGTCTCTCAGTAGGAATTTCATACTAATTACATTGAGTGAAATGGACTAATTTTCCAATGACATGCAATAGAGATTGTGAATAACTCTTAAAGATCTCAAACCCCAATAACTATTTAACTGTTGTATATCAGGTGCAGTTAAGTTACATAATTACCAGCCAGTGGTGGACCGTCAGGGCCTGCAAGGCCTTCTCTGCTGGCCTAAAAATATCTGAATCACAGACTGATGTTAATTCTATTTTGTCTATGAATACTTATTAAATAATTCCAAATTGTCCGTCAGCTTTCTTGCATTGCTTTTCCCCTGGTTGCGCTGCTTCCAGATGTGTTTTTATATTTAAGCATTTAACCAATCACATTTCAGCCTTTATTTGTTGCCAGGATCAGAAATCTACCTGGAGGTCTTCACAATCAGTTCTGCAGGCCCTGCAGCATTAAATAGGCATGGATAAAACTGTTGCTTTAACAATCAGATTTCGAGTTGTCGACAACAAGGCCTTCTCGCAGGCTTATTGGTACGTCATTGCTTTCACAAACTATGATTAGCTAGTGATAGAGTGGAGTAGCCAGAGCTACCAAGCTGTATCTGGAGCGAGCTGCACAAGCAAATATATTGTTGTGTTGATTTAATAGCGATTTTGTCAACCCGCAATGGCTGAAGGAGAAGAAATTGATTTGTTTGCAGATTTACTGTCAAACCCATTTGCAAGATGGACTTTTCAAGAAAAGCTGGACATCATTAAGAAAGGTTGGACAACCAGAGTGGAGCTACAGCTCAGCGAGCAAGTGCGGAGTGCCGCAAGGAAAAGTTGAAGAAAAAAAAAAAGGGAAATCTTAAAAAGACTGATAGACTGTGTCATTTTTTGGGGCAAGCAGGAACTTTCATTTCGGGGACACGATGAAAGCGCTGCATCCAAAAACAAAGGAAACTATGTGGTGCTTTCTTTCTTTGACCTGATCACTGCTATTGCTGAAGTGATAGGGGACGAGATCAGAAGGGAAGTTAATAAAGCACTGTTTGAGACGACAGACGCGAGTAACGCAGCGCAGCTCGCACTGATTTTTGGTGAGTAAAATGTGGCTATATTCTCATCTCATTTACTGAACCGCTTTATCTTCACTAGGGTCGCGGGCGGTGGGGGAGCCTATACCACCTGACTTCGGGCCCGAGGCGGGGGGCACCCTGAATTGGTGGCCAGCCAATCGCAGGGCACAAGGAGACAAACAACCATTCACGCTCACAGTCATACCTCGGGGCAATTTAGAGTGTCCAATCAGCCTACCATGCATGTCTTTGGAATGTGGGAGGAAACCAAAGCACCCAGAGAGAACCCACGCGGGCCTCGGGAGACCATGCAAAGTCCACACTGGTGGACTGACCTAGACTTGAACCCAGGACCCCAGACCTGTGAGGCCAACACGCTAACCACTCGCTCCACCGGGCCGTGTTGGTATCATATATATGGGTGTGAAATTTCTGACCGAGCTGGATTTGAACTCAGGTCCCCCACTTTGAGGCCGACGCGCTAACCACTCAGTCGCCGGGCTGCCCAGTTAAGTATTGATGCTTTTTTTAATGTGTCGCAGAGGTAGCTGCAGTAAAAGTTTTAAAGCCATAAAATAGTTATTGAGGGTTGGATTGATTGAGACGTAGCACTACTAAATGCCTAGGTGTGAAATTCACAGCCTGCCACTGTTACCAGCCCAGCAATCTCGGTGAGAAAAGGAAGACTACATACTTGGTAAAGAGCAAACCATTTGTTGGGAAATAGCACGCACATCAGAATTTTGTGGTATTTTTAGCGGCAAAAAGTTTCGAACTTTTATTTGGGTTCGTGCAATGTTTCTGATGGATCTTAAGAAAAGCCAGCAGGGTAAAAGGACTAGCGAGGTGGGGAAAAGGCCTTGAGGCAGACTTGCCTGCTGCGTTTCAATTCAGAAGCTTCCTGCCGCTCCAGTAACTTATAATTACCACATGAAGATGTGATGTGAAACAGTACCCGTTGATAAAGTCAATTTCTGCTTGTATTTTTATAACAGGGAAGCCGCTGGAGATTTGACAATCTCAAGTAAAGGAAACTCAAATTGGGATGTTAAAGTTTGAATGAGAAATGTGGACAACACAATGTCAAGGTTTGACTCACAAGACATGAGTTTGCTCGAGTTCTTATTAGGGCTATCACCATTGACCGACTAATCAGCAACTAATTGTTATCAATTGAATAACTATTTTGACAGTAAATGAATCGTGTGAAAACATCTGTGACCTAAACCTTGTCCAAAACCAACTATTCTCTTTGATGGCTTTTTATCTTGTCTTTTTTGCTTTTATTTTGTTTTAAAGGGGGCAAAGTAAATATTTTATCACTTATGACTTTTTTGACACCCAATGGTGGTAGTATTATGCTGTGGGGCTGTTTTGCTACCAATGTAACTGGTGCTTTACAGAGAGTAAATGGGATAATGAAGAAGGAGGATTACCTTCAAATTCTTCAAGATAACCTAAAGTCATCAGCCCGAAGATTGGGTCTTGGACGCAGTTGGGTGTTCCAACAGGACAATGACCCCAAACACACATCAAAAGTGGCAATAGAATGGCTAAACCAGGCTAGAATTAAGGTTTTCGAATGGCCTTCCCAAAGTCCTGACTTAAACCCCATTGAGAACTTGTGGACAATGCTGTAGAAACAAGTCCATGTCAGAAAGCTATCAAATTTAATTGAACTGCACCAATTCTGTCAAGAGGAGCGGTCAAAGATTCAACCAGAAGCTTGCCAGAAGCTTGTGGATGGCTACCAAAAGCACATAATTCAAGTGAAAATGGCCAAGGGACATGTTACCAAATATAAGCGCTGCTGTATGTATATTTTTGTTGGAATAATCATTATTATAAATGTGTTTACAATGCTTACTTAGGAATAGAAAGCCTTATTATAAACATGCTTACTATATTAATCAATATATTTACTTATTAGGAATAGTAATGCTCATCCTGAATGTGTAACAATATTAAACAATACATATATGTGTTGAACGCTGTGCTTTTATGTTAGAGTTATTGGCATTAATAAAAGCCATTTTAATGCATGCCTTGCTAAAGTAAGGACTGGTTCACATCAAGAGGACAGGGCATGGAGAGGTCTCACAACAATTGCTCTTGGGAACTGCGAACTGTTTTCGGCTTCGGAGGACTCAGGACAGGTGCTCTTGGGAACTGAGGACTGTTTACGGCTTCGGGAGGAGGACTCACAACAAGCGCTCTTGGGAACCAAGGACTGTTTCGGGAAGATTCGACAGGACGTACAATTGTTTTGATAACTGTGCAAAATTGTTGTGAGACTCTACGAATGTTTAGACTTCTGTGGGGCATGGCGTTAAAACCTTATGAAGAAATTAGCGAAACGGACTTCGAGTTGTTAGAATTATCCTGACGGGAGTCGCGGATGGATGTATTCTCTTCTTGCAAGAATTAAACAAAGATATGACTTCCGATGCCTTTTTATTGAAAGCTGAATACGGAAAAACCTAAGGATAAACCTACAATTGGATGAACCTAACAATTTTTGACCCAGCAGATTTGATCACTTTTTTCTGTTTACCCATAATAAAGTCATAAAAGAACCAAACTTCATTAATGTTTTTGTGACAAAGAAGTATCTGTTCCAACCACTCTATCAGAGAAAAATCAGAGTTGTAGAAATAACTGGAAACTCAAGAGAGCCATGATATTATGTTCTTCACAAGTGTATGTAAACTTTTGACCATAACTGTATATATATATATATATATATATATATATATATATATATATATATATATATATAAATGAGGGTTTTTATATTATTTTTCATTGACTGTTTTTTAACCAAAAAAATGTATATTAAATTACTGTAGTAAATAGTAAAAAAAAAAATTTTTTAAGTGATGTATTAATTGAATTATACATCAAAGTTAAATGAATTTATTAAATTGATAAAACAAAACTGAAAATGTTACTAGTCTAGTCTTTTCAATTTATTTTTGGGATAATTTTTAAAATATATCTAATTTAAATGAAAGAAAGAGATTTTTTTTTAAAGTGTCATTGCTGACTTTAATGAGGAAGGAATCCTCTCTTTTGAGCCCCATCAATTAATGTTCCTTGAAATATTAATTTATTTTACTTTTTTATTTCAATATAGTGAACAGAAACAGCAATGATTCTCAGATTTTTGTATTCCTCAATGAAAATACTATCTTTGTTAATAATCAAAATGTACATTTGCAAACATTTGCTTTTTTTCTTTGTTAGGTAATATTCAGTCATTTACTGCCTTTCACTGCAATAGACGTTCATTTCATTTTTTAAATGAGAGAGCAGCGATTAATAATAATAATAATAATAATAATAATAATAATAATCGGACATAGGCCATGTCGTCATTACCACAACACAAAAAAGCCTACTTGTCATCACACGCAGAAACTGCGTGTGACGAAATTGATGGTGCTTCTCCATAAGCTACGTTTAATCGGCAAAAGACCTAAATAAGTGTAAGTTACGGACTTGTAATTTGTCATTCCGCTGTTGTGGATACAGGTCGCTTACCTCTCGATTACATACAGGTCGCTTACCTCTCGATTACCGCACACTGTCTGCCACTTACCTTCCTTCAAGTCAGCTAGTAGGAGGCAGATCACCAACCAAACATCTATTCATATGCCGCAGAAGGGAATGTGTGTATGTTAGCGCGAGTTTAGATGTCTGATGGATGTGGGGAAAAAACTGTCCTTAAGCCTATTTGTCCGAGCTTTGTGGGACCTATAGCGTCTGCCAGAGGGCAGCAGCTGGAACAGATTGTGACCAGGGTGGTAAGGGTCCCCTATGATGTGCTTGGCTCTGCTGAGGTAACGCGGGCTGGCAATGTCTTCAAGTGAGGGCAGAGAGCAGCCGACAATCCTCTGGGCAGTGTTAATCACTTTCTGCATGGCCTAATCGCCGTCAATGGCACTAAACGATAACCAATAAGCCGCTGAGCTCCAACTTGGACACAAATTAGAGTCGTCTTTATTAGCGCCCATATGTAAGCGAACATGTGGGCTTGACATGTAACGAGTGTGAGATGGCAACAGCGCTCTGCCATGTGAGAAAAGGTCAGAGTGATAGCAGAAAAGCAGAAAGGTCACGAAAAATGACTATATTAAAACACAAGGCTGTAAACAGGAGATCACATCAGGACACTACGCACTCCTTTAGGTCGGGATTAAATCATTGGCTGCCATTGACAGTGATAGACGTCCAGGTTTTCCTATTTTTACTTGATATTCATCATGTTTTTAACGTGATTGTATCCATATTTTTACAGGATGTTCATTCATTTTGAGAAAGGTTATGTTTCGACATGATAATCAAGCTTTGCATTTTCACTCATATTTACAAAATTGTTATCATGTTTCACGTAATCGTGTAATAGCTGCTACATTTTTTGATAAGCTGTCACATCTTACATACATTTTCTGATTACTATATGATATCATGTTTTGAAATTTTCACATTTTGAGATATTTATGTTTTTACCATAATAGTATCACGTTTTGACGTAGTAGTTATCACATTTTCACCTGATACCGATCAAGTTTTCACATTTTTACATGTTTTCGCATGATAATTATCACGTTTTTAACATGGTAGTACAGTAATACCTTGACATATGACTGCCCCGACATACGAGGAATTTGAGAAATGAGTAAAATTCCAAGCAAATATTTGCCTTGAGATACAAGACAATTTTTGAGATACGAGCATACGAGACGCGAGAGGCTTATGAGAACAGCATGGCTGTTAGGATTATCTTGTTATTGTTTTTCCATTGCTTTCTCCCTGTGTTCTGATATTCGTTTTCCTGCTCTTGTTTGTCCCTCCTGTCTTGCCATGGCGCTTGCGCAGCTGCGTGTCATTTAAAATTAGTTCAGTTTTTGTCTATTTAAACCCCAATGATTATTGTCATTTGTCGGATCGTCTGCCTTATTTCCCTTGCCATGTATCTGCGTTACCTCGTTCCTTGATTCCCCATGTTTTCCCTAGTCAGGTTTGGTTTTGTGATTTGATTTCTAAGTCTTTGTTATTTTCTAAGATCCTGCCTAAGTTATTAAAGTTTTGGTATGAGCACTATTTCCCTCGTCCTCGCCTGCTTCCCTGTGATTGGGTTCTATTTCTCGTAACCTCGCCTCGACGTCTCCCCAAAGACGTAACAATGGCTCTGTCTTTCTCGCCGCAACTCCCTCATGTAAAGATACCTTCAAACAATGGGCAGAGCATTGCATTTTTTCCGTGTTTTTTTTCCCAGTTAGTCAGTGCAGAATAAAGGGAACAACAATGGGTCCAAAGTAAGCAGGTAGAATGAAGAGTTATGCAAAGAAAAAGCGTATGATGACAATCAATATTAAGCACGAAATAATTGAAAAATATGAGCGTGGTGTACGCGTGGCGGAGCTAGCTCGCCAATACGAGGGGAACACCTGGTCAAGTTGGCAAGTGGTCGTGCGTTATCTTATTGTGAGGACATTTGTGTGCGCCATTTTTGGAATATTTTGAAGGGAAGACAAAAGCAAACATCCCTCAATAGGTTCCTTTTAAAATCTTTGGCTGAAAGTCAGGGTGGAGGTGGGGCAAAAAGAGCCAAGCCGGGAGAAGAAAGGTTAAAAAAAAAAAAAATAGAATTAAGTTTAGTGTAAAGTTAGATTAAATTCATCTTTGTGTCTGTATCGTAATGCAAGTTCATTTAAATTTGTTTATGTTATGTTAAGAGCGCGGTGCCATGCAAACTGTCTTTGTCTCTCTCTCGCTCTCCCCTCCTGCACTCCGTATTGTACTGAATAATGTCTCTTTTTAGTATTCAAACTCATAACCGCTAGATAGTTATTAGTTACTGTTAGTAGATGGCGAATTAGAACAAATAAAAATGTCTTTCAATTCCAATATCCTGTTTTTGATGTTTTTTCAAAAGGTGGGAACGAATTAATTTGTATTTAGTACATTTCTATGGGAAAAGTTGATTTGAGATACGAGTAAATCGACATACGAGCTCGGTTCTGGAACGCATTAAGCTCGTATCTCAAGGTATTACTGTATCAGTAGAAATTTCCCGAATACGGGATGAAATAAACTTCTAATCTAATCAGGTTTTTTATTATGACATTATTTCATGCATTCATGATAATCACATTTTTACATAAGTTTTCACATTTTTACATAAGTTTTCACATTTTTACATAAGTTTTCACATTTTTACATAAGTTTTCACATTTTTATAATCCTCCGAAAATGACGTGATCTGGCCCGATTTCCGATCACATTATCGGATCTGGGACATCTCTAGTTTAAGACAGACTATTTATATTCAAAATACAGCTCCGAGCCATAAAAGAAAAACATGTAGGCATTAATTATAAGCATGTTTCATGAAAGGCATTGAAACAAATGGATATTTTTCATGGAAACAATTGAAAGAAAAAGAATACGGCCCAAGGCTGGAGGCCTAATCTGAAATAGGACGTCTTCTTCTTTTTTCTGGTGAAACAAGAAGATGCAAAGTGAGGGCGGCTGTTGCGATGGCCGTAGGGGTGAATGTAGTGCCGTTTCATGCACTTAACATTTGTCTAGTAAAATAGAGGCGAGTCAACTGGCTTTTTAAATCGGAAAATAATAACAAACGCTGCAACGCCAGATCAGTTTAAAGTTGTTCTGTGTGAATTTGCATTAATTGAAGTTTCTATGCTTTCTGATGATGTAAAGTGTTTGTGTTAACAGTGAGCTCATTAAGCCTGGGGCCATAACGCTGCTTTTTAATGAGCATACATCGAAGGGGATATTTTTTTTACATGTGACGATGGTCATGCGCATGTTTGCTTTTCAGTGAGAGAAAAAGCAATTTATTCATTTCTTTCAGATGTTTCGTTCATATGACAGAAACAAGTTTTGCAATGTACTGCTGGATAACCACGTGCCATTGACGAAGATAGACGTTCCTACCGTTAGAACAAATTGGCAGCGACTGATTACAGTCAATGAGAAAAACAAACAAATTTAGTTCAATGTTATTTCAGATGAGTGACTTAATTAGGATTACAGATGATAAACTGTTAAAATCGATATATAAGATAATTAAAGCATGTATATCTGTAGTAGTAAGTCAGTTATTAGGGCTGGCACATGTAATCAACAACAACTTTGAAAGTTGATGAGATATTGACCACATAAAATAGGTTCAAGTCCTCTTTATGAACGTTTTGATGGTAAATATTTCATTATGTAAGTGTTTTCAAAAAGGCAAAACCAGTAAATATTATATTCTCAGTTCAATTAGGATTATCACCTCTTTTTGAGCCTTTAAGAGTAAATATTTCCATATTTAAATATATTTTCACTATTTTTAGTTTAACTTTTTTCAAAGTTAAAAAACTAAAAATAAAAGATTTTAATTTTTTTATGAACCATTGTATAGAGCAGGGGTCACCAAACTACGGCCCGCGGGCCGGATACGGCCCGCCGGCACATTTGGACCGGCCCTCTGAACAATATCAGAGACGCTATCGGATGTTTTTTTTTAATTTTTTTTTTTTTTTTTTTTTTTTTTTGGATGCAGCCCGCCGGCACATTTGGACCGGCCCTCTGAACAATACCAGAGACACTATCTGATTTTTTTTCCTATTTGGCCTTGAAGACTGGGACGTTTTAATCTTGTGTTTGGTTCATTGCACCCCTGCTGAGCCCACAAATCATCCCAGTGAAGCGGGGCTTCGCATTGCTTCTTTGGTGACACGCGCGGGGAGAGTGTTTCCCTTTGATGCAGGCGGGCACGTCCACCGTTGCATGCACGAGCAGTGTTACCGAGACATCTGGACGATCGCAGGTGAGGGCGGAGCCCTGGGACCATCGCGGACTATTCAAGCATATAAAAACTGCAACCTGTTTGAGAACGGAATAATGGCAAAAAAGTTAGGTGAGAGAAAAATTGATTCAGAATGCAGGGTATTTAACCTGGAGTGGACAAACGATTATTTTTTTGTTCAATGCAAAGAAAAGGCTGTTTGTCTCATTTGTCAAGAGACGGTGGCGGTATTCAAAGAATACAATCTTTGCCGACACTATGAATCCCGTCACAAAGACAAGTATGATAGCTTGCAAGGCCAAATACGAGCAGACAAACTCTCAAAGCGAAAAAGTGGACTACTATCTCAGCAGAACCAGGCATCCGTTCGGGCCAGCTTTTGGGTTGCTAAATTGATAGCAAGCAGCGGTAAGCCTTTCACTGACGGAGAGTTTGTTAAGAAATGTATGGATACTGTCGCGGAGGAGGTGTGTCCCGAGAAGAAAGATGCATTTAATGCCGTAAGTCTGTCGGTGAGTACAATGACCAGACGCGTTGAAGAAATCGGGAGTAATGTATATGCCCAGCTGCAGCAGAAGACGAAATAATTTGACTTTTTTTCATTAGCACTGGATGAAAGCACGGACGTGCAAGACACAGCGCAACTGCTCATTTTTATTCGTGGAGTTAGCGCAAACTTTGAGATTTGCGAGGATCTGGCAGCCCTCCAAAGTCTCAAAGGGACTACAACGGGAGAGGATATTTTTGACAAAGTGTGCCAAACCATGGAGAAGTTGGACCTGGACTGGTCAAAACTAGCTAGCATCACGACTGTCGGGGCTCCTAGCATGGTGGCTGAAACTCGCTGTCTAATAATGGGACGCATGAACCGGGAGTTGGAAAAAAGGGGTCTCACCGCCCCGCTACGAGTCCACTGCCAAATTCACCAGCAAGCACTGTGCTGCAAAATGTTGACGTGGGATTCTGTAATGACGGTTGTGGTGTCGTGCATAAACTTCAGAGCAAAGGGAGAAGATTGTGCATGGCACAACAGAAAGTTAATGTTCCATGGCTTTTTTTTCTATGAAGAACCCAGAGAGAGTTATTTAGTTATTATTTATTTCATAAAAAGTGTTATTTATTTCCTGTTTTTTTCTGTGAAGAACTCAGAGGGTTATTTAGTTATTATTTATTTCATTAATAGTGTTATTATATGTTTCCTGACTTTTTTTCTGTAAAGAACCTGGAAAGGGTTATTTGGTTATGTGTGGCTTTCTGGAAAACAATAAAAAAAAATTAAGCTCCCCTACGATCGTCACACTTTTTCTGTTACAAACTGACACCGGCCCCCCATCAGAGAAGGGAAAAGTTATGTGGCCCTCACAGGAAAAAGTTTGGGGACCCCTGGTATAGAGTATGGTAAAAATGTCCTTATTTAAAAATGTTCAATTGTTTTTGTTTTTCCCAAAAGTATTTATTTATTCATTCATTTATTCATTTTCTCAACATCACACTCATAACTAGGGGCAATCTAGAGTTTTCAACCAGCCTACCATGCATGTTTTTCGAATGTGGGTTGAAACCGGAGTACCCGGAGAAAATCCCACGCAAGCCCGGGAAGAACATGCAAACTCCACACAGGGGAACGGACCTGGGATCAAACCCAAGACCCCAGAACTGTGAGGCCGACGCACTAATCGGTCATCCACCGAGCCACCCTCAGTAAATAAGATGTTTCATTTTTATTATTATTTTATTATAATAATACAATAATACATAGCCTAGTCGTGGATGGAATAAAAGGAACACAGCAATAAACTCTTGTTATATTACTCATTTATACTTTAAAGTTGTTGTTTTTTTTCATTTGTGTTCTACAGTATTTTAACATTGGAGCGTGTTAATTTAGAAGTGCTATAAAAGATGTTAATTTGACGATTTTCTTTGAAATGCATGAAAACTGTTTGAAGATAATTGGTGAACATTAGGCAAAAGTGGAGAACAAGAGAGTGCTTATCTGAGTCATTGGCAGAACCTCTTTTGGTTTGATTTTTCAAATTTTTTGTTTTAAGTGGGGTTTAAAACGTCGGCTTTTGTCGACACGACTTGAAGCCCGCTGCTTTCTGGCCCACCCGTACCAATATAAAAGTCAGTCGCATTTCGATTATAACAAGGACCAATGCCATAGTGCCTTCAATATGCAAATTTCCTGGATCCCATAATGCACTAAACATGATGACATTATTTAAATGATTGAAAAATGAGGAGATTTAAAAAAAAATGCCTATTAAGAGCCAGACAAATGGAGACCTGCTTTAAGGGACCCTCCTTCACTTATTAGAACAGTTGGTATGCTCTGCTTGCAAACACCTCGACAACCACCTAAAAAAATTAACAACATTGTGTCCGAAGTAAGATAAAGACATGTTCATAACTGGAAAGGATGAACGTGGAAAGTAATTTTTCTCCATTTCTCAAGCTTTAGTGACGCTGACATCGACCATAACAACAATTCCAAAAAGATAGGGGTACAACCCCTGACTAAACCAATCTCTGCTGCGAGAGGGGATTTCACAAAGAATAGTTTTTGAAACTTAAAGCAAAAGTAACAAGGCTTTACATGTTGTTTTCTGGCTCCACCTGGTCTTCATCAGATCATCAGCTCCCCAGTCAGCAGTGAGCGTGACATCTCGACTACAATGGGTCTAAGTAGTTTGTTCTTTCATTCATTCATTTTTTGAACCGCTTTACCTTCACTATTGTCGCAGGGGGTGCTGGAGCCTATCCCAGCTGACTTCAGGCCAGAGGCTGGGGACACCCTGATTTGGAGGCCAGCCAATCGCAGGGCACAAGGAGACCAACAACCATTCGCACTCACACTCATACACCTAGGAGCAATTTAGAGTGTCCAAACAGCCTACCATGCATATTTTTGAAATGAGGAGAGAAACCGGAATACCCGGAGAAAAGCCATGCAAGCCCGGGGAGAACATGCAAACTCCACACAATGAGGACCGACCTGGGATCAAAGCCACAATGCCAGAACCGTGAGGCCGACGTGCAAACCACTCAGACGTCAGGCCGCCCCAGTTTGTTCTTTTTATAAAAATATTTAGTTATATCGATTCGTTGTTCAATTGTGTGTTGATTTTGGTCACCATTTTCTATATTGTACTAAAAATTGACATTTGCAGTTAAAAAATGGGTGACGCGAGATACCCACACAGACTATTGCTTATTGATAACTTTTTAAAGGATAAAATACTATATAATTCTGCTGCAGACTGAGAGGAGCACTGTGCTCCTTCAAAGTTGTATTCTGCCTCGGAGGTTTTATACATGCACAACTGTGTAGAAAGAGGAAATATGTTAACCGCAACCGCATCAACGCTACCAAGTGCCAGTAGTATAATTTACAGTCGGCACGGACACACTTACTGAATCGTAGTACTGACAGGACAAGCCACTTTGATGCTTTCCTGCATTCATTCCATCATTTTCTGAACCACTTATCCGCACAAGGGTCGCGGAGGGTGATGAATCATATCCCAGCTAACTACGAGCACCCGGCAAGGAACGCCCTGGCGGCCAACCAATCACTGGGGACAAAGAGACGGACAACCATTTTTTCAACCAATCTACTCTCCATGTTTTTGGAATATGGGTGGAAATTGGAGTACCCAGAGAAAACCCACACAAGCCCGGGAAAAACATGCAAACTCCACACAGTAAGGACCAACATGGGAACGAACCCATGGCCCCTAAACTGTGAGGCTGATGCGCTAACCACCCTCCACCAGGCACCTGCTTTTATGCAGTCATTTTTTTCTCATCCCATTTTCTGAACCGCTTTATCCTCACTAGGGTTGCAGGGGGTGCTGGAGCCTATCCCAGCTGACGTTGGGCCAGAAGCAGGGGACACCCTGAATTGGTGGCCAGCCAATCGCAGGGCAAAAGGAGACAAACAACCACTCACGCTCACACTCATAACTAGGGGCAATTTAGAGTGTCCAATTAGCCTACCGTGCATGTTTTTCGAATGTGGGAGGAAACTAGACAACCCGGAGAAAACCCACGCAGGCTGGGTGAGAACATGCAAACTCCACACAGGTGGACCAACCTGGATTTGAACCCAGGACCCCAGAGCTATGAGGCCGATGCATTTTATTAATTCACATTTGTCAGGGTTGTTTAGAATAGTCTTAAGAGTTAACAGCACTTTTAACGTGGGAATACTGGTACTCGGACGTTTGGTCGCCCGGACATTTGGTCGCCCGGACGTTTGGTCGCCCGGACGTTTGGTCGCCCGGACGTTTGGTCGCCCGGACGTTTGGTCGCCGGACGTTTGACAACATGACAGAGAGTTTACTGTTGAAACCAGCTCTCAAAATTATATTTATGAGAGAGAGTTTAATATCTAAATATATACTGTTGAAACCAGCTCTCAAAATTATATTCACCCGGGTGACCAAACGTCCGGCGACCAAACGTCCGGCGACCAAGCGTCCGGCGACCAAGCGTCCGGCGACCAAGCGTCCGGCGACCAAGCGTCCGGCGACCAAGCGTCCGGCGACCAAGCGTCCGGCGACCAAGCGTCCGGCGACCAAGCGTCCGGCGACCAAGCGTCCGGCGACCAAGCGTCCGGCGACCAAGCGTCCGGCGACCAAGCGTCCGGCGACCAAGCGTCCGGCGACCAAGCGTCCGGCGACCAAGCGTCCTGCGACCAAGCGTCCGGCGACCAAGCGTCCGGCGACCAAGCGTCCGGCGACCAAGCGTCCGGCGACCAAGCGTCCGGCGACCAAGCGTCCGGCGACCAAACGTCCGGCGACCAAACGTCCGGCGACCAAACGTCCGGCGACCAAACGTCCGGCGACCAAACGTCCGGCGACCAAACGTCCGGTCACGGGAATACTCACGCCTCCCCGTCAAAATGGAATGGACATCTAGCAACCATTTAGTTCAATGAGTGCCCTATAAAATGTTAATCTCAAACCATTCTGGTTGAACTAACTCATCCATTTTCACAATTGTAAGACAGTGGTTACAAAATATTCATCTTCGAAACCACGCAAAAAAAAGTTAGCGATCTGAAACACTTTTTGTTCTGTTGGTCTCAGGGGAGATATTGCATATTTTCTTCGTCAGTCTTTGAATTAAATATTGTATTCGAGAGCAAGAAGACGAATCTAAAATCAGCATTGCAATTGCTTTTCCCCTGCAAAGCTACACAAGACAAAAGACTTTTTGTTTGTTCCTTCCATTTCCTCTGCATCTCATGACTAATTTCCCTAAATGAAAGGCAAACGTGTTATTCATTCTTTGGCAATTCAATGGGAATGTTAAAAAACAAAAGCTAACGCGGCACGACGCCGACAAATAACAACATTCAGCATCTTTTTGTTTCTGCTTTGCTAGGAAGGGCCTCTGTGATGAAGAGCTGCATTCATTTACTATCACAAACACACACAAACACACACACACCTTCTCTGTGTCACTAATGGAGCGAGTCCGACTGAACGCCAACAAATGGAAGCCGACAGAATTAATTGCGCTGTGCCGTCGTCGTGCCCTTCTTCTCTTTGATAAATCTGAAAGCCACCACGAGTCGCGCAGACGGAGAAAAGTGCAACTTTGAGAAATGATTTGGAGACGCCGGCACCCGAGGAAACACATCCTTATACTGTAGTATATTAAAAAAAGGCACGTAAGGGTCTATTATTCCAGTGTTTCCCAACCGTTTTGGAGCTGCGGCACACTTTTTGTATTGGAAAAATCTCAAGGGACACCACCATCTGAAAACCATTCACGTACACACACTTATACCTGAGGACAATTTGGAGTGTTTAATTAGCATAGCATGCATGTTTTGGGGATGTGGGAGCCAACTACAGTACCCAGAGAAAACCCACACGGGCATGGGAACGACATGCAAACACCACAGAGAAACCGACTGAGGCTTGAACCCTCGGCCTCAGAACTGTGTGGCGGTTGTGCTAACCAGTCTTCCACCAGGCCGCCTGAAATGGACTTTAGTCAAATTTTCTTTCATAGCAGGAAGGCCATGGAGCTATTTTTAGGGGTGGTTCCTCCCTTCAAAATATTGTGATTGTTTGAATTTACAAGTATAACCCTTTTTTTGCTTATGTGAACAAGACATGACTTGATCACAAATAAGCGGAATTGTGTTGATGTATTTCTTAATAAAATGTAAAATTTCAATTGTGCACTGCAATTGACTGGCAACCAATTCAAGGTGTCCCCTGCCTGGTGCCTATAGTTGACTGCGATAGGCTCCAGCACCCCCTGTGAGCCTTGTGAGGATAAGCGGTAGGAATAATGAATGAATGAAAAAAAAATATTCCGCAATCTTGAATGTACACAATTCCACCTTTAACATTTTTTCCACACATAGTCCTATGGGGGTTTTGTATTTTGATTGACATTCTGGCACATTTAACCACAAGGCGGTTTATGTCATGTCAGAGTGAAAACAAGCCGTAAATGTGTAATCCGTCAACGATGTGTCTTTTTTTTTTTTTTTACCAAGGGGAGGTAGAAATGTCTTTCAAGTGATTTGAGACATGCTCGTTTTCTAATTCGTATGTTTTGGTGGGTTGCATTTATGCAGGTTCAATTCATTGTGCTGTTGCTATGACGATAAATTTTCTGACGGTGATAGACTCAGATGAAGGCTCACGGTTCTCCACTTATTAGCAAACATATGCATAATAGTACTGTTGTCCGTTTCATTGTAAGTAATTGTGTGTGCTTTTCGCACATCTGTTACTTACCTGTCGCCCCATGCTGACCTGAGACTGACCAAAACAGACAAATGGAAAAAGTGTCAGCGGTACATTGATAGCAAATCCATTTGCCATAAATTTCTAAGCGTGTGGTCTCCTTGACCACGACCACCGCTGGCTATCATTTAGCCTCGGTTAAGGGACGCACTCCTATTAACATTAAATGCACCACCGTCTGCGGCTAGCGTTTATGTTGGTTATTTACGGCGGGGCTCCGGGGGTCTCCCTTCCAAGGTTGTCCGGCAATAAGGGAATTCACCTTTAATGGGAGGGATGGAGTCGCCTGGCAAGAGGCCATTTATAAATGGAAGACATACCGTGAAAGCAGGTTGGCTTAGATTGGACGCTGGTTGAAAATGGACATTGCTTCCAAAGCATTAACGCAATGCTAAGATGGGAAGCCATTTATAAAGGTGCTATATAGTCAAATTAAATTACCGTAATTACTCGAATATAACACGCATATTTTTGCTATATAATTAATTCCAATAGTTGGGGGTGCGTGTTATAATCAATAACTAAAATAAATTACAAATTTTCGATCGAAAAAAGCATTGTCAAACTCACTTTGACGCACGGACATTGTGCAATTTCCAACTTTGAATTCAAAATACACGCATATTAAAGATCGTCAAGCCTCACAAACATCACAATCCTGCATTAATAAGCTGGAAAGTAGAATACTACATTGTAGTGTAGTACGTACTTGTATTTAGAAATATGTCCAGCGGGGGGCAGTACATTCCCTTGTTACATGTGATAGTCTTTTCCATTGTGCATATCTTCAAATCATTTATTTATTCAATTTGTATGTTCCTTTTCTTGTTTGAGAATGACAATAGATATTTGAATTAAAACATGGTATTGTCAATTGAAATGTAGTCAATGTTCAAGGAAGTCTAAAAGGTATTGCAACATAACATGTCTACATGATATGTTTGTCCACTCTGTGTATCATCTATTGCCCTAAAATTCAAACGCATAACTCCACCAACTGCAAGACACTCGACACGCTCGTACTTGAAGATTTCTCTATCCGGTTTTGAACAAAACAATCGTGAAACGAAGAAAAAAAGGTAAGATTTCTGATTTTCGTCAGCGGGAAATTTTAGGTGCGCACTATATTCGAGTACTGCGTTTTTCCAGATATTTTTGGCCCAAAATTACCTGCGTGTTATTTTCGAGTGCGCGTTATATTCGAGTAATTACGGTAATAAAATTGTTGGATTGGGTGAGAGTGAGGACTGTTATTAACAACCCTGACAAATTTGAATTAAAAAAAAATAATTTCATTTATTCATTCATTTTATGAACCGCTTTATCCTCTTCAGGGTCGCGGCGGGTGTTGGAGCCTATCCCAGCTGACTTTGGGCCAGAGGCAGAGGACATCCTGAATCGGTGGCCAGCCAATCGCAGGGCACAAGGAGACTGGCAGCTGACAGCTGGGATTGGCTACAGCACCCCCGCAAGCCAAAAGAGGATAAAGCGGTTCAGAAAATGAGATATAAATCATGACTCCAATTTCCATTCAGTTAAGGGCCTTCTTGAAAAAAAAGCTTTTTATTAATTAAAAATAAAAGACAATTAAGCGTAGGTATTGTTTAATGTATTTATATTTAAAATATCTCATTCAAATAGGAGGAAAATCAATTTTATATTTTTTGTTAGTTTTTGATTAATAAAAAGAAAAAGGAAAGAAAAAAAATCTGTAAATATTCTAGTTTTGGTGGTCCTTAACGACAAATAATGATTATCTGCTTCTGATTTAGAAAATAATGAAATATATACATAATTACATAGTATTCTTAGCCCAAACATGTCTCAAAATAATCAATTTTGGTGCAATTGCACATTTCCAGTGCCCTTCAATTGGCTGGCAATCATTTTAGGGTGTCCCCCCAAATAGGGCCCGTAGTTGGCTGGGATAGGCTCCAGCACCTCCCGCGAACTTTGTGAGGATAAGTGGTTCAGAAATGAATGAATGCACATTTCCAGCTAAAAGGGTAGAGTAAGATATTTATGAAGACCTGAACCAATTTGTTGACTAACCATGAAACTAATTGGTCATCATCAAAATAAACATTTGTGGCAGCCCTATCGGAATAGCATCCGATAAGCTAATGCACAGTGTTTTTCTATCATTAATTTGCGTGAGTAAACTCTAAATCACGACTCCAATTTCCAATCAGTTAATGGCCTTCTTGATAATCTGCTCATTGCAAAAGATGAATCGCATATTGGGAGCTTACACCTGCAAATTTCACAAATGAGGCAGTTTGATTGTTGCAATCAAACACTGTAGCCACAAACAGGTCCGATTCCTGCTCTGCTTTTCCCCACAACATTTTCCCACCTCGAGCTCTGGGCCATGTTAAGTCTGCGCAAATTAAATCCAACATCAGGGCAGCCTCTGCTGGGATTTGGCGCAACACAAATAGAAGTCACTTGACTGCAAGATGCTGAATAATGAATAAGCGTGGCCATCATTTTTTTTTTTGGTACTACCACAGCCTCTCATTTGCTTCATTATGCGCAATCTCAGCGCCATCAAACATCTCGTTACGCGCCCTGACAGTCCAGCCGAGCGTGAGGGCTTCTCGCCGTGCGGCTCGGACCACGGGGGAGAACCGTGATCACCCCAAATTAGCTTCGGGGTGACTTGATGTAGGCCAACACCGGGATGCTCGCAGATGGAGCAATGAACACCACGTAGCTCAAGAAAATTAATGTGTTCTTTAACCCTTTCGAAACCAATGCAAAAAGTATCCTCAGGCAGCTTGTAACGAAAAAAAAAAGCAAAATTATACCCATGATTAGTTTTACGGGGTTCATCATTCTGATCATATGTTTACCTTGACTTGCTAGCGAAAATCTGACATACATGCACAGGTGAGATATATATATATATATATATATATATATATATATATATATATATATATATATATATATACATACATACATACATACATACATACATACATTGGTACCTCTACATATGAGCAGCTCTACCTACGAGATGCTCGAGATACGAGGAAAATTTTGAGCAAATAATTCGCTCTAGATACGAGAAAAATTTCGAGATGCTAGAGATACGAGGAAAATTTCGAGCAAATAATTAGCTCTAGATACGAAAACAATTTCGAGATGCGAGAAAGCCAGGTGGCCATGACATGAGAGGCTGTTTATCATTTTTTGTCGCATCTCTTTCGTGTTAACAGATATCTACGAGCACAGAACGGTTTCTTCACACAAGTTTCTCCTACACATGGACCAGAAAACGCACAAGGCGCATGCACGGGCAAAATGAGGGCTTTCTGGGTAATGAAGTATACTCGTGCACACAGCACCCTTTCTCAGAATAAAACTTCATTACCCACAATCAATACGTGGGTAGGCTGAGCTGTTGCATTTTTCTAGTGTTTTTCCTTCGTTCGTCATTCAGAGCCTGTTAGCTCCCACGATCACTCATTCAAGACTACTTCTCGTTGGCAAGTGGTCGTGCGTTATCCTATTGTGAGGACATTTGTGTGCATCATTTTCGGAATATTTTGAAGGGAATAACAGCAAACAGCCCAACAATAGCGAACGTGAGGGTGGAGGCGTGGCAAACAGCTAACCCGGCCAGAAGGTATAAAAAACAAAATTTGAATTCAGTTTTGTGTAAAGTTACATTAAACGTATGTTTGAGTGTGTCTCTGTATATATTTATCCAAGTTAATTTAAATTTGTTTGTTCGGTTAAGAGTGCGTTGTCGTGGAATATATATATATATATATATATATATATATATATATATATATATATATATATATATATATATATATATATATATATATATATATATATTGCATATGTATATATATATATATACATATGCAAAATTGTAGTTATGGTTTCCGTCGGAGGGTCACTATGTCTACCAATTAGAGGGAAACACCAATAAATCCACTATTTGATTATCCAATCAAATAGTCAATGAATCATCTGGAATTATTGTTGAGCTAAAAAAATTGACCAAATCCTTTATTTCCATTCTGACATAAGCAAATATTCTTTATGCTGTATGTAAATTCTATTCTCCAAGGTTCCCCAGTGCTTTAAAAGCCTGGCTATAAAATAAACAACAAAAAGTACACATTATAACCAGTGAGACTGTCAAATGTACAATGGTGACATCTTGTGGTCATAATGTGAACAACCCTGTCCCAGCTCTCTGCCATTGCACTGAATTGCATTATATTTTTGCTTTTTTTTTTTTTTAATGTATTGTGTAAATATTGTTAATAAATGCATAAGAATAAAATGAAACTCATCTCAACATGTTTTCTTATTTATTCCCCAAATATATGGCAGGCTTCACTTCTACAAAGCTTTGGACGTTTTATCAACCGTGCACTCTAAAAATATAGTCTGGTTTTGTCAACTGTTTTTTTTCTTGGGCTGATACAGCAAAAACATGACTACATTTCTTGCTTCCACATAGAAAAGTCATCCCATTAAATCTTTGCAACTTTGCGTTTCTAATTGAACTCACCGTGTACAGAAAACCATTTGGTCTTCTGCATATTAAGCAGATGAATTTATCACTTTTCGAAACCAAAACAAACAATTCACACATTGGTAGTAAGAGGCTGCTTCCAATAGAGAAGAAAATTAGCTCTATTATCAATTGGACATGCTATCGCACCCCTGCTGGGTATATTGCACATTCAGTCATTCATTTTCTGTACCAGTTCTCCTTGTCACTTTCACGGGGGTGCTTATGCCAGCTGATTTCGGGGGGAAAGCGGACTACACCCTAAGTCAAGGGTGTCAGACTCGGGTTGGTTCGCGCCCCGCTTTAATGTCAACTTAATTTCACGTGGGCCGGGCCATTTTAGATATAATATTTAGATTTTTTTTAAATTGGAATATAAGAGCTAGATCAAAAGCCCTAAATATTAATTTTTTTGTAGATCTAAAACAATGTTTATTTTAGCTTTTTTATATATTTTTTGATTTTACATAATGATTTTTGAGCTAAAAACACAGAAAAAAATGATTAAAAAATTACAATTATTGATTTAAAAGGGGGAAAATCAGGCAATTTAATATACATCTATACTCTTCATTTTAATTTGATCCTAAAACAGAAAGTCGGCACTCATGATTTACTTTCCCGGGCCACACAAAATGATGTGGCGGGCCAGATTTGGCCCACGGGCCGCCACTTTGACACTTGTGCCCTAAGTCATCAGTCAGTTGTAGGGCACACATAGACAGACAACCATTTGCACTTCGAATCACATTTCCAGCGAGGGGGAATCAAATCCATGTACCCTGCACCGAAGTCAGGCAAAAGAACAACTGCACTGTGTTGTGAATACTGTACAATATAATTAGAATAATATCCACTTAAAACAATTATCACTTGTCCAAATTAAACCACAGGCAGTGTTGATGCAAATCATTTTTCCCCTTTGGGGACCCAATACATGAGGTGACTTTAAAGAGCTCAAAGCTTGAGGAGTGGGGAGGCCAATTACAGGGTGAGAGAGGAAGGGGCTAGGGGAATCTCATGCGTAATTAAGCCACAGTGGGTCAAAGTCAAACTGTTATATTTTACAAAGAATGATCGTTGCTGTACTTTCATTGTCGTCAGTGGATCTAGTCTGACCTAAGGCTGGTGCGAGTAATCGGCAACTAATTGTTTCTCAAAGGAATGGACAACTATTTTAATAGTCAGTTAACGATTTAGAGACATTGTTGAACTAAAAATTGTCCAAATCCAGTTTTTTTTGTTTTTTGTTTTTTATCCTCTTAATTCACAAGGTAACAATGACAGCACCAATCCATTTTACTAACGAGGGTGTGGCAGCGATCGTTCGTTCTCAGCCCTCCAAGTCAAAATGTATTTGACCTTCAGTGCCATAAAGGGCAAAGAAACGTGTATTTACAGCTAGTCTTTCCAGTTTAAATGAATTTGATGTCTATTATTGTCAGCGTCAATGGCAGGCAAGAGTTTAATAGAAAATAGAGGATCCACATTTATTTTTTTTCTATTAAAAAAAGCCTAAATACAGTAATACCTTGACATACGCGTGCTCACACATACGAGGAATTTGAGATAGGAGTAAAATTCTGACCAAATATTTACTTTGAGATACGAGATCCGTTTTGAGATACGAGATCTGTTTTGAGATACGAGATCCGTTTTGAGATACGAGTAAATTTCTGACCAAGTATTTACTTTGAGATCCGTTTTGAGATACGAGATCCGTTTTGAGATACGAGATCCGTTTTGAGATACGAGATCCGTTTTGAGATACGAGATCCGTTTTGAGATACGAGATCCGTTTTGAGATACGAGATCCGTTTTGAGATACGAGATCCGTTTTGAGATACGAGATCCGTTTTGAGATACGAGATCCGTTTTGAGATACGAGATCCGTTTTGAGATACGAGATCCGCTTTGAGATACGAGATCCGCTTTGAGATACGAGATCCGCTTTGAGATACGAGATCCGCTTTGAGATACGAGATCCGCTTTGAGATACGAGATCCGTTTTGAGATACGAGATCCGTTTTGCGATACGAGCATTCGAGACAGCCAGGTGGCCAGGCCGCGAGAGGCTCTATGATTTCGAGAGAGGCTGCTTATGAGAACAGCATGGCACTGTCTTTCTCGCCGCAACTCCCTCATGCAAAGATCTCTACAAGCACTGGGCGGAGCGTTGCGCTTTTTCCGTTATTTTTTGCGTTAGTTAGTGCAGAATTAAGGGAATCACAATGGATCCAAAGCAAGCCGGTGCAATGAAGGGTAAACACAATAATCGAAAAACATGAGTAGTGTACGCATGACTGAGCTGGATCGCCAATATGTATGGAGAAGCAGGAAGTTGGCCTCGAAAGCCACGGTGGAATACATGAGGCTTTTTGCCTTATTATTGCACAAGAAGGTTTAAATTTAGTGTAACGTAAGATTAAAACATTTTTAAGTGTGTGTATAGGAATCTAAGTTCATTTAAGTTAAAATTTAAGTTTGTAACGCTACTAGCGCATCCGTCAAGTCTCTCTCTCTGCCATCCGCGAACTCCGCGTTGTATTAAATGTCTCATTTTATTTTTAAACATCATAACCACTAGTTATTTGTTACTCTATTAGTAGATGATGAATTACAACCAATAAAAATGTTTTTCCATTGTAATATTTTTGTTGTTGTTGTGTTTTTTCAGAGGGTGGGAACGAATTACCTAATTAGTTCATTTCTATGGGAAACGTTGATTTGAGATACGAATAAATTGACATACGAGCTCAGTCCCGGAACGCATTAAGCTCGTATCTGAAGGCATGACTGTATGCACTATTTTAGGGGTACCTCAACTTACGAAAATACTTACTTCCAGAAGTGGTTTCATAATTTGAATTTTTCTACCCTAAATCTTAAGTAAAGTCGCATTTTACATGTTCCAATGTTCCCAATAACTACCCGTAACTACTTTGCGATTTTTTGATGGTGATGTCTGACATACATTATCGGAGAAATTGGAGGGAAAACTGTAATTTTCATTTTGTTTTTTTAAATAAAGTACATGTTCACATGTCTCGTAACCTCTCAAATTGCAACTTGACGTTACCTCTTTGACGAAATAGTCCCGTTAGCACACAGTCCATCACAATAGTCCGGGACGCATGCTAATTCATTACGCACCAGTAAATTACACAAGACCCTGGGCAGACTCAAACAGAAGGTGACATTTTCAGCTCTCTCTCACTTGAATTAGGAAGGAAACACAGGAGGAAAAAAATGATAGGTAAAGGTAAGTCCAAGTTCTTCATGTAAATCAGGGGTCACCAAACTACGGCCCGCGGGCCGGATACGGCCCGCCGGCACATTTGGACCGGCCCTCTGAACAATACCAGAGACGCTATCGGAATTTTTTTTTTTTTTTTTTTTTTTGAAATTTGTTTTTTTGGTTTTTTTTTGAATTTTTTTTTGGATGCGGCCCGCCGGCACATTTGGACCGGCCCTCTGAACAATACCAGAGACGCTATCGGATTTTTTTTCCTATTTGGCCTTGAAGACTGGGACATTTTAATCTTGTGTTTGGTTCATTGCACCCCTGCTGAGCCCACAAATCATCCCAGTGAAGCGGGGCTTCGCATTGCTTCTTTGGTGACACGCGCGGGAAGAGTGTTTCCCTTTGATGCATGCGGGCACGTCCACCGTTGCATGCACGAGCAGTGTTACCGAGACATCTGGACGATCGCAGGTGAGGGCGGAGCCCTGGGACCATCGCGGACTATTCAAGCATATTAAAACTGCAACCTGTTTGAGAACGGAATAATGGCGAAAAAGTTAGGTGAGAGAAAAATTGATTCAGAATGCAGGATATTTAACCTGGAGTGGACAAACGATTATTTTTTTGTTCAATGCAAAGAAAAGGCTGTTTGTCTCATTTGTCAAGAGACGGTGGCGGTATTCAAAGAATACAATCTTTGCCGACACTATGAATCCCGTCACAAAGACAAGTACGATAGATTGCAAGGCCAAATACGAGCAGACAAACTCTCAAAGCGAAAAAGTGGACTACTATCTCAGCAGAACCAGGCATCCGTTCGGGCCAGCTTTTGGGTTGCTAAATTGAGAGCAAGCAGCGGTAAGCCTTTCACTGACGGAGAGTTTGTTAAGAAATGTATGGATACTGTCGCGGAGGAGGTGTGTCCCGAGAAGAAAGATGCATTTAATGCCGTAAGTCTGTCGGTGAGTACAATGACCAGACGCGTTGAAGAAATCGGGAGTAATGTATATGCCCAGCTGCAGCAGAAGACGAAATAATTTGACTTTTTTTCATTAGCACTGGATGAAAGCACGGACGTGCAAGACAGCGCAACTGCTCATTTTTATTCGTGGAGTTAGCGCAAACTTTGAGATTTGCGAGGATCTGGCAGCCCTCCAAAGTCTCAAAGGGACTACAATGGGAGAGGATATTTTTGACAAAGTGTGCCAAACCATGGAGAAGTTGGACCTGGACTGGTCAAAGCTAGCTAGCATCACGACTGACGGGGCTCCTAGCATGGTGGCCGAAACTCGCGGTCTAATAATGGGACGCATGAACCGGGAGTTGGAAAAAAGGGGTCTCACCGCCCCGCTACGATTCCACTGCCAAATTCACCACCAAGCACTGTGCTGCAAAATGTTGACGTGGGATTCTGTAATGACGGTTGTGGTGTCGTGCATAAACTTCAGAGCAAAGGGAGAAGATTGTGCATGGCACAACAGAAAGTTAATGTTCCATGGCTTTTTCTGTTACAAGCTGACACCGGCCCCCCATCAGAGAAGGGAAAAGTTATGTGGCCCTCACAAGAAAAAGTTTGGGGACCCCTGATGTAAATAGTATGTGCCTTGACTCAGTAAGCCAACTCCAGCGTTACTGTTTACAAACACATTAGAACAGAGGTCGAGAACCTTTTCGAAAGAGAGAGCCATAAAAAAATCCTATTTTCAAATGTTATTCCTTGAGAGCCATACTCACAATTTAAAAGTCAAAATACATGAAAATGTGCCCATGTTTTAGTCATTTTACCACTTCTAAAGTACAAAAAGTCTTTTAATTATTTTGACAACATTGTTATGCTGTTGCTAATCAATGAATATCAATGAGTATCAATGAGAGAATAGATTCAGAAGACTATAATGAAAAAAAAGTCAATGCCACAGTGCCGACGTGACGTTCCTATTGGTGCATTCGGGACTCGGCTCTCTCACCACCGGTTTCCATATTTTAGCTCAGAGCCATATGCAACCATCAAAAGAGCCACATGTGGCTCCCGAGCCATAGGTTCCCTACACCTGCATTAGATGGTTTGCTTGTGTTCTAAAAATGACTTGGGTAGGATGTGACAACGCAACAGTTCCCTCATCATTTTAGCGTCTTTATCAATTACGCTTCATGAATGTTTGCCATTCCAAGTGCCTCCCCAAAATACAGAACGCACCCGCAAAGCAGAAAAACGATTGGACGTCAAGTTATCACCTGAGATTCTTCTGTTCTTTTTCTGATTGTTGGACCATTTACTGTTCTTGAGAGGCTTCACTGCGAGGAAGATGAAAGGACAGAAGACTGCCCGACCGGATTATACTATTACGATGGTAATTTCAAGATCTCTTGTTGGAGACATGAATGGTTTTATGTTGGGTTATTTGGAGGTGACATAAATTTCTACCTTTATACTAGGGTGTCCAGATTATGGCCAAAAGAGAGTTGTTGTTGTGGGAAGAAGTAAAGAAGGCCGCAATGTTACGGGGACAATTTCAAACAAAACAACAGATACTGGAAATGCATTTACGTTTTGGGGGATTTCATATGTTGGATCTTGTTTTTGTATGTTGGGGCTGCAGTGGCAGTCCGTGCATTTTCTCGTAGCGCCTTCAACGGGTAAAATCCACTTCCTAGCAGCATTTAATGATTAAATACAAATACTGGAGATTTTCAGACATTACAACCGGTCCGGGGGGTGATTTTCCCGGGAAAAAACAGCGATGAACGTCAATGGCGTACCGGCAAACATTGGCCGAAAATAGGGTAAAATCCAGCCGAAAACAGCATGTATTGATTAAATACAAATACTGGAGCTTTTTAGACATCAGAACCGGGCCTGGAGTATCATTTCCCCGGGAAAGAGACAGCGATGAACGTCGATACGTCCATATACGTCCATACGCGAAACGGCAAAAATTGCACTAAAATGGGGTAAATCCTCTTCCTAGCAGCATTTAGTGATTAAATACAAACACTGGAGCTTTTCAGATATCAGAACTTGGCCCACAATTGAAATATTATTTAGGAATATAGCCATATTTTACTCACCAAAAATCATTATTACTGTTCACAATATCCATCCTCCTTTCTTTTCTATCACCATTGAAGCTAATGCTGAAAGTCGAGCCTGTCCTGTCGTATTTCTGGCATAGTCCGTCTTGAAAATGGCTTTAAATCATCACAACAATATATTTGCTTGTGCAGCCCGCTCCAAATACAGTTTGGTAGCTCTGGCTAATGACTAGCCTCATAGTTGGTGAAAGCGATGACGTATCCCTACGCCTGCGACAAGGCAATGACGTATCCATACGCCTGCGACAATGCATTGAGGTGGTGCCAACTCAAAATCTGATTGGTTAAAGCAACAGTCTTATCGACGCTTGTTTAAAGCGGCAGAGCCCGCAGAACTGATTGTGAAGGCCTTGAGGCAGATTTCTGACAAATAATGTCTGAAATGTGATTGGTTAAATGCTTCAATATGAAAACACACATCTGGAAGCAGTGCAACCAGGGTGAAAAGCAATGAAAGGAATCTAACAGACAATGTGGAATTATTTAATAAGTATTCATGGACAAAATATAATATATGATTCAGATATTTCTTAGGCCAGCAGAGAAGGCCTTGAAGGCCCTGACAGCCCACCACTGTGGGGCTGACATTTGCATATCAAAGGGTTTCGTAACCAGAAAATGGTATGACTGTCTATACATATACAGTCAGTTCAATAAGTATTTGAACACCCTGCTATATATTTTTAGTTGCAAGATCAAATGTTTCCTGTAGTTTTTCTACCAGGTTTGCACATGCTGCAGGAGGGATTGTGGCCCACTCCTCCACATAGATCTTCTCTAGATCAGTCGGGTTTCTGAGCTGTCGCTGAGAAACACGTGTTTTAGCTCCCTCCAAAGATTTTCTTTTGGGTTTAGGTCTGGAGGCTGGCTAGACAATGCCAGAATCTTGATATGCTTCTTACGGAGCCACTCTTTGGTTTTCCTGGCGGTGTGCTTCGGATCCTTGTCATGTTGAAAGACCCACACACGACCCATCTTTAATGCTCTGACTGAGGGAAGGGGGTTGTTCCCCCAAAACTCACAATACATGACCCCAGTCATCCTCTCTTCAATACAGTGCAGTCATCCTGTCTCTGAAAAAACACACCCAAAGAATTAAGCTACCACCCCCATGCTTCACAGTAAGGATTGTGTTCTAGGGATGGTATTCATCATTCTTTTTCCTCCTTAGTAGAATTATGACCAAAAAGCTCTTCTTCTTCCAAAAGTTCCTTTCATAGGATCATTGAGAACCCACAATGCGATATTTTGCATGGAGCTCCACTCCGAATGAGATTGAGCATCATGTTTGGCTTCTTACATTAACTAATGATTGTTCCAACAATTAATCGTTTTTCACCAAGCTGCTTGGCAATTTCTCCGTAGCTTTTTCCAGCCTTGCGGGGGTGTATCATTTTTTCTCTGGTGTCCCTAAACAGCTCTTTGGTCTTGGCCATGTTACAAGTTTGGATCTTACTGATTGTATAAGGTGGATACGTATCTTTATGCAGGTAACGACCTCAAATAGGGGCATCAGGTTCAGAATAATGCATGGAGTGGAGGTAGACTTTTAAAAGGGAAACTAACAGGTCTTTTAAGGTCAGAATTTTCACTGATGGACTGGTGTTCAAATACATCCTTGAGCTTTATCACTAAAATAAATTGCAAAAAAAACATGTAATTTCTCTTTTTTTAATTATATATCTCTTTCACAGTGAACATGCACAAACCCCTCCATGATTTCTAATTTAGAGAACTTGCAATATAGCAGGGTGTTCAAATACTTACTGACTGGGCGTGTATACATAACTATACTTCTGGATTATTTCGTTCCTAGCAGCCCCTTAACTCATTCACTGCCACAGACATTAAATCTATTTCAATAGGAAGGCTGGCATTGAGTAATTATGTTTCACTGCCATTGACGGAAAGAGACATCTAGTTCAATTTAAACGATCTCCCTCCCAGTCAAAATGGACTGGATCTCTATAAGTAGTGCCATGAATAGCAGCTAGTGAATTAAGAGGAAAAATAAGTGAATATTTACTATTAAAAAGCTTAAGAAGGTTTTTATTACCCAGTTCCGATCCTCTCTTTAACAAATGAAAGTGGACGGATTTCAAGTTGCCCCCTGATTTGATATTTCTAAAAGAAAAATAGTTTGGCCACCTTAGATTTATACGGATTTCAAGCCATTTGCTAACTAATATTTCAACAAATAGAAGATAACATTCATAAATATTAGGGATGTATTCACTTTTGTGAGTAATGCAACCGCAAAAATCAAACATAACATGAGAGTAACTGGCAGGAAAATCTTAAACTGCATCATTTGACGCGTTATGTACCGTTCTGAAGAGTCACATTCAACAAATAATGTGCTAAGATGGCTTGCTGAGGAGTGTGACCATTTCTAAGCCTCACAATCTTATTTGGATTGGCAACAGCGAGGCATTCACAAACACCTACCTACCTTCTGCATGTCTTAAAATATTTCATTTTGGCCCTTTTTTAAACAACAATCACGATACGTTTTGGATCACTGAACACTTTAGACGTTTGTCTAAGTCACAGTACTTTATAAACCTGCCGGGCCATCAGGCTCCTCTCCCCCAAAGGCTAAATAAATGCTACAAAAAGGTACAAAAGGTATACACGTGGCAACCCCATTCTAATTTTTTTTTCTGATAGGGTTGAAAACGCAATGGTGACATCTGATGGTCAAAATAATAGCAAACCTGTCCAAACTCTCCGCCCACTTTTTGTTTATTTGTTTAAACTGTATTTTAAGACTGTGCCTTTTTGTGAGACTCTATATTCAAATTCTGGAAATATCTTATTAAATAGCATAATAAATACAATTTCAACATTCCTGTCGGTGTAAACCTAACATTGATATTTTTATTTATTTATTTTTACCCAGGGTGGCCCAGCGGATGAGTGGTTAGCGCGTTGGCCTCACAGTGGGGGACCTGGATTCAAATCTAGGTCGGTCCACCTGTGTGGAGTTTGCATGTTCTCCCCAGCCTGAGTGGGTTTTCTCTGGGTACTCCGGTTTCCTCCCACAATCCAAAGACACGCATGGTGTGAGGAGCGTGATTGGTTGTTTGTCTCCTTGTGCCCTGCGATTGGCTGGTCACCAATTCAGGGTTTCCCCTGCCTCTGGCCTGAAGTCAGCTATGATAGGCTCCAGCACCCCCCGCAACCCCAGTGAGGATAATACGGTTCAGAAAATGAGATGAGAAATATGAGAATTTTTACTCAACAATATGGTGGGCTGTCGGTGGGCTTCTCTACTGGGGGTAACCCTGAACATAATACCACACTAGTTTGGTTCAAGGTTATTGTACTGTCAAAATCTGTTCCAGGGGTGTATAACTGTGTGTGTTGAACCCGGGCACGTGTGTGTGAGGGTCGGTCCTCAAATGAGGGTATTATGATGATAGAGTGAATTACATAATGTGCATAAGAAAAGCATAAGCAGATGTGTTTTTTTTAAAACTTCTCAAAAACCTTTACAATTTTACTGGCAAACTTTATGAGTATTCCTCGGCTGAAAATTGACACATTTATAAATGACTAATAGGTATTTTCACCCAAAATCCAAAGGCAAAAAAATAAAAGGGTTGTACAAACAACTCTCTCTGTTCAAATAAAGCCCCAAATTCAGCTTCGATATACGAGTAGACCGAGAGACGAGCAGTACAAACACTATATTTACTAACTACTGCAGGGGTGGCCAAGTCCGGTCCTTGAGAGCCCCTATCCAGTCTGTTTTCCATGTCTCCCTCCACCAACACACCTGAATCAAATTATCGGGATTGATATGAAGCTTCTGGACAGCTTGCTGATTAGTTGATCATTTGATTCAGGTGTGGTAGAGGAGGGAGATATGGAAAACAGACTGGATCGGGGCTCTCGAGGATCGGACTTGGCAAACCCTGACCTACTGCATATATGAGTCCAATAATTAACCACAAACAAGGGTTGGTAATGATTACCAAACCAAATCAGCACGCCTAGTTCAGTGCAACCAAATAATGCAATAAAAAAAAGCATCAACATATTTTATAAAACATGGATAAATAAAGCAAGGAGTGTCAAAAACTCACTTCCAAGAAAACGAAAAGATAAATCAGCCACTCTTGCCTTTAAGGTGAGGTCCGAAAGATTGCGTCTCAGGTGTCCAAATCAAAGCCCCCCGCGGTCTTGTCGATTGCCGAGCGGCCGAAGCTGAGGCGAGAGATCCAGCGAGGATGGAGGTGAACGCGGGCTGAGCACCGGAGAGGATCGCGGCGCTGGGGCTCGTGACATCAGGGAGCAGTTCGGCCAACAAAAAGCAACATCCGTCCGGTAAGCGTATGTGCAAAGGGCGAGCGAACGACCGCCTGGACAAGGCGGAGAGTGGCCGGGTATGGTGAATCACGAACGGACTGGAGCCTTGCGGCGTACTCGCTTCGCGTCTTGCCCGCAAGTGTGCGCGCGGCTCGCCAGCGTGAGATTTACAACTTCCAAGTACCTCCCACACTTGGATGCTGACATGGATTCACTAAGGCGGAATGTGGAGGGAGGGAAGAAGGATGCGGTGGATCGGAAAGAAACCCTGGAAATAGACTCGACAATTATATTCTTTTGATACAGAGGTATCTTGTAAATACAAGTTTACACAGTGGTCCTCAACCACCGGTCCGTGAACCAGTACCAGTTCGCGAGCTACCTAGTGCCGGTCCGTCAAAGTAAAATAATAATAATAATAATAATAATAATAATAATAATAATAATAATAATAATAACAATAATAATAATAACAATAATAATAACGGTAACGACAATGACAACTATAATAATGATGATGATGATAATAATAATAATGATAATAATGGTAATAATAAAGATAATAATAATGGTAATAATAATGATGATAATAATAATAATGGTAATAATAATGATAATAATGGTGATGATAATAATAATAATTATTATAATAATAATGATAATAATAATAATGATAATAATAACGATAATACTAGTAATGTTAATTGTAATAATGATAATAATAATAATGATAATAATAACGATAATACTAGTAATGTTAATTGTAATAATGATAATAATAATAACGATAATACTAGTAATGTTAATTGTAATAATGATGATAATAATAACAACAATAATAACAACAATAATAATCATAATAATGATAATAATAATAGGGAGTACAAATGTGTTACTTTGAAGGGAAACTCTTACGAAAAAATCATCGCACGTGGTATTTCTGAGATACTGTATGAATCATAAGCACATTGTTACGGTCAGTATCATAAGCAATTAATTCTTCCAGTAATGGTTGTTTTCTCACTCCAAAACAGAAAACAACCAACAAATAGTAAATGTTACTTTGCCGATATCTACTGGTGAAAAAGAGTATAGCAAGTCTTGTGCGCATATAAGTTGTACCCTTGATTCAGTCATAAAAATACGGCTTATATGTGAGAAAATACGGTAAGTCAGGCGAGTGAACCACTACACCAAAGGTACATTATCAAATAAGGATCGATATCAGACTTCAGGTGAAATTGGTGACGAGTTGATCTGTAGCTTAGTAGTCAGCACACTCGACTTAGTACTAATGTAAAAAAAATGTTGGTCAGTGTTTGACATGTCGGCCTCACAGTTCTGGGGTTATGGGTTCGATCCCGGGGTCGGTCCTTTGCGTGTTCTCCCCGGCTTGCGTGGGTTTTCTCCAGTACCCCATTGTCCCAAAAACATGCATGCTAGGCTGGTTGAGCACTTTAAATTGCCCCTAGGTTTGGAGGTGAGTGTGAATGGTCGTCTGTCTCCTTGTGTCCTGCAATTGGCTGGCCACCGATTCAGGGTGTCCCCCGCGTAGTGCCCGTAGTTAGCTGGGATAGGCTCCGGCATCCCCACGAATGAATAATACACATTTTTTCCTCTTTGCCAATCCTCCCAGTCAAAACGGTTTCTGTTTTTAAAATGATTTTTGGGGCACTAATTCTAAACCTGATCTGTTTTTTTTTTTCCATCAAGTAAAGGACCATAAGATTACTGTTTAAACAAAAGCCATTGTGCATAATTTGTTTTTCATCCACATTTTCAAACATTACAACATACAAAGAAATATGACAAAAAGCATGACAGCTAAAGTTTTATATTTACAACATGATAAAGGATAAGGCTACTGTAAAATGTCCAAGTAGTAACAAAATAGGCACTACATCAACAGTGGATGAAAAAAAAACTTGGAATGCAAGAAAATGTTTACTTTTAAATTGTTCACCAGTATAAAATAATTTACAAACAAATAGCTATTGTAATTGTAAACAACTTGGCCCTTCATGCATCACAATTGTAGCTCCTTTTGGTGTGTGCATGAGATGCTGTATGCAGAGAAATGAATACTTAAAGTGGACAACGAATCTAAATCTGGTTGTGTTTTAATAACTTTCAGTGCCATTGACAGTGATAGATTTGCAATCATGTGACTACATTCTTTTCATAATCTTACATTAGTGCGTCACTTGTAGACATCCAGTCTATTTTTAACTAGCAGGCTGAACACTCGTTCAATCGCTGGATTGAACGTGTAACGCCGCCAATGGCATCCAATGAGTTTACTACGGCAAACAGACACATTTTTGTGCAATTAGCTCTATCTATAATCTGTATCAACATTTTATTTATATAGAATACTTAAATACTGTACAAGTTTTTCCACCATAATCAATTTGATTTGGAACAAATGCTTATTGAATTGACAGGGGGGGAAACTTTTAATGCAAAAGAAATGTTTTGCTTTGTTTAAAAAAAAAAAAAAATTTAAAGACTCCTTTGTCTAGTCCTTGCTAGGCCTCCGTGACCGAGCTGTCGTCCTCATGGCTCCTCAATTGCAGTTGCCAATTTGTGTTGGTTTGTGCAAAACGTTCAAGGCCTTTGTAGCCTTGGGAGAACAGATACTTCAAGTACCAGTCCCACAACTTGGTTTGCTGCAAAACACAGGCTATTTAACGATCACGTATGTACAGTGTTAACCTGCTTTAATGGTGATTCTACATACCTTGATAGAATTGAGATCCATGTCTCTCCTATGAGGCCAATGCTGATAATGATAAAGCGAGAGAGCATTGTTACCGGGAATTTCATACATGAAAGAAATGCAAGCTGTTTAATCATTTAATCCATATCTTGTGCGCTTAATTGTCCAAGTGCTGTTCTTAGTATGCTTTTGTCCTTGCTGGTAAGATATTTCTAGGGTACACAAGTGTATACATAACATGGGTGCACAAAGAGAACGGCATTGAATGTTTCACGACTACTACTACTAGTAATAATTTTTTTTCTACACTGCTGCCTTCTATTATTTACATTCAAACACAACTTTGTAATGCTGACGCCTCTTGCCAAATGTTAAACTGATGTTTACGTTGCCAAATATGGAGTCTGCATACCTTGAACTACATACATACGGTTCACATAATGGAAAATAAGTAATATAACAACTTTAATCGTATGTATATTTTCCCTAATATTACTTCAATGTCTTAATATTAGGTTAAAAGTAGTTCTATGTTACTACGTCGCCAAGCCATCAGCCCGTTTCGTTCACATAAAGTAAAAAATAGCAACTATCTTTAAATCGTGTAAAATCACGTTTTAAATCCTGAATTATACCATGAAAGAGCGTGACCAGATGATTCGCCTAAAGACGTTTCGCCGACGGACGTTTGACAGACGAACAGGTCGCCGAATGGACGTTCCGCCGAACGGAGGTTAAGCCGAAATGGGATTCGTGCGCTCGCCCCGCCCCCGGATCGTGTGTTTACAAGTTTTTCAACCTCGGCCCGTGGGCCATATACGGCCCCCGCCGCCGGCGTTGTCCAAATTATAGTAAAAATCAATGATTCATTTCCCTTTTCCGCTCATCACTCTCAATTTATTAGTCTACCGTCAATAGCAGCCCGGGAATAAGCACTCTTGGGCGGGCATGTCAGCCCGGGATTAAGCACTCTTGGGCGGGCAGATGTAGCAGAACCGAGCCGTGAAATGACAGCAATCGGGTCAAATCTATCCTAAAACAGCATGTAATGATTAAATACAAATACTGGAGCTCTTTGGACATTAGAACCGAGCCCAGGGAAGTGAATTCCTCGGTAAAATGTCGCGATGATGTCGTGATAAGGCAAAAAAACGTCTATATACGTCCATTCGCCAAACGGCTCAAAATGCATTTAATGATTAAATACAAATACTAGTATTGTATATACAAATAATAGTATTTGTATTTAATCATTAAATGCTGTTTTCGGCTGGATTTGACCGAATTTGAGAGCATTTTGAGCCGTTTTTAGGCGAATCATCCGAGTACCATGAAAGAGTTAATTCTCAAAATATTATAACCTTAATCTTGTAATTTTACACTGTATGACTTCGTTTTTGTAAATATGAAATAATATTTGGACTATTCTCGTAGTCCTATTTCGATATTTCTTTATTTGGCCTTAGTTGACTGAATGTTGAGGCAACTGAAGATGTGAATGAGAAAACATTTGATTGTCCATTTCCGTGTCATGGCTGAAATCTCATGCTGAAAGATCAACTCGACCGTCTGCTCTGTGGCGCAAAATTCAAAGCACAGCCAACTATAGGCACGAGGTGGGGGGGCAGCCTGAAATGGTGACCAGCCAATTGCAGGGTATGTTGTTACTACATTTAAATGCAACATCCGCCATTTAATTTATTTGGAATAGTTTATTCATGCAAGACAGAATATTCAAACCTAATTTCTCTGCAACATTATTTTTTGTTTTATAACTGGGGCTCTCAAATGTCATACAAAAGTAGAAGGCAGTACAGTAGTACCTCTACATACGAGCAGCTATACCTACGAGATGCTCGAGATACAAGGAAAATTTCGAGCAAATAATTAGCTCTAGATACGAGACAAATTTCGAGATGCGAGAAAGCCAGGTGGCCATGACATGAAAGGCTGTTTATCATTGTAGCACACTGTCTTTTTTTGCCGCATCTCTTTCGTGTATAACAGATATCTACGAGCACTGGCCGGTTTCTTCACACGAGTTTCTCCTACACATGGACCAGAAAACGCACAACGCGCATGCGCGGGCAAAAAGAGGACTTTCTGGGTAATGAAGTATACTCGTGCACACAACACCGATAGCCAATGGCACCCTTTCTCAGAATAAAACTTCATTACCCATAATCAATACGTGGGTAGGCTGAGCTGTTGCATTTTTTCAGTTCTGTTTTTCCTTCCTTAGCCTGTTAGCTCCCGTGATCGCTCATTCAAGACTACTTCTCGTTGGCAAGTGGTCGTGCATTATCCTATTGTGAGGACATTTGTGTGCATCATTTTCGGAATATTTTGAAGGCAATACAACAGCAAACAGTCCATCGATAGCGAACGCGAGGGTGGAGGCGTGGCAAACAGCTAACCCGGAGAACGAAGGTAAAAAAAATAAAACAAAATTAGAATTCAGTTTTGTGTGAAGTTACATTAAACGTATGTTTGAGTGTGTCTGTATATATTAATCCAAGTTAATTTAAATGTATTTGTTCGGTTACGAGTGTGTTGTCGTGGAAAGTCCCCCTGACCCCCCCCCCGCGAATTTTTTCTAATTTTAGTTCTATTAAACACATTTTATTACTATTAAACCACTAGTTATGTGTTACATTGTTAATAGATGGCAAATTAGAAGAAATAAAACATTTTTTCCAATCCAATATCCTGTTTTTGGTGTTTTTTTAAGAGGGTTGGAACAAATTAATTTGTTTTTAGTTCATTTCAATGGGAAACGTTCGTTCGAGTTACGAGAAGATCGACATACAAGCTCAGTCCCGGAACGAATTAAGCTCATATGTAGAGGTACCACTGTACTGGAAAAACATCATTGGTAAGAAAGTTGCTCTCGTTTTCTGCATTAGTGAAGGCAAAGTGTGCACCAGTAAAAAGAGAATTTAGCACACAGACTAAGTCCTCAAACGATTCGCCGGCTCACAGCGGGATGTTGGCGCTGCGACAGAATCAAAAAAGACTTGTGTGTATTATTAAACATGATGAAAATTATGTCTCATACTGCAGTTTTAAATAATAAAATGCTCACTTAGGTATTAATGTATGTTGTATAAAAGATACATTAATACCACATGTGATTCACTTCTATTGAGGAGTCTGACATTTCTTAAAGTGGTAAATCAATTTAAAAAGGTCATCAAGGACCTGTGTGTGTCCCAGGATGGACAAATTTTCCAGTGTTTGAAAGCCTACTTTGCTCGTAAAAAGTGGGGTGACTCTAGCTAGTCACATGACTTTCGAGAAAACCGACCTGAGTTTGAACTGTGTTGTTTATATATTTAAAGAGCTGCAATTTCGAGGAACTTACAAAACTGTCACTGCTCTAGGAGTGATTTTTTTTGCGAGCCAATAGAAATCCAATAAAAAAAATATAACCTTATTTAACAGTTAAATAGTCAGCTCATCACAAAAAGAATAATTTGCGGCAGCCTTTGATACTTTTCTGTGATTTAGGCTTATATAAATAAACCTGACTGAAACTGGCAACATGACTATTTCCTAAGAATAAAACTGAACTCTCGCTACGTATGCGCTCTCTCACCTTGCGGTGAAAGTCGACTGCGTAGCCCATGAAGGCCGGGTGATGGAGAAGATCAAAGCTTTTGGACCAATCGGGTACTTTGTTGCTCTTCAACAGCCCTTCCTTCAGCTTCACGTTGACACCCAGGAGCATCTTGCCGTTCCACAGAGCGTTGACCATGTCCACTATGTAGAGGTTGAAATCATTGAAGGTCTGACGGCTGATACGCAAAGACTGAAGAAAGAGGAGGTTGTTTATTTACCGCGTCTCTTTGTTGTGTTGATTCATTCCCACAACACGCAGGGGCTGACTGCTTCATTTAAGAAGCCATCGGCACTTTTCAAATGAAAAATAAGGCTGACTGACACGTACTTTCAAATATCAAAGCCTAGGGTTGAGCTGGAATATAAATCAACAACTTTTATTCACCTGCCGTGCACGAAAAAGGTCAACTAACTTCAACAGAGAAGCGAATTCAATGTAGAACTGCAAGACAGTGTTTTGATACATACCGATATACATATACATATATATACATACGTACGCATACATACACGCATACGCATACATATACATATATATATACACACACATATATACATATATATACATATACATACATATATATACATACATACATAAATATACATATACATATACATATATATATATATATATATATATATATATATATATATATATATATATATATATATATATATGTGTATATATATATATATATATATATATATATATATATATATATATATATATATATATACTGGATTGGTCCAAATATAGTGTTTTTGCATTGAAATAAGTGTTGGTCGTCTTAAATTCGGTGTCTAGAAAGTATACCCAATCACAACGCCAAATGGCACCAGATATCTTTAAAGCGAATGCTGAATACTGATGGTTAATGCAGTTATTTTGTTGTTTTATCGTAGTAGATTGGTTAATTTACATTTCAAAAACCAGAACTCATTCATTTACAAATGTGATTGCACTTTAGTTTCCATGTTTAAATGTTCAGATATTAAGATGATAGTTTTTGCATGCAAAATAACATGCTTTTTCTCTCGAATATTCTGTGATAATCATTTGTTTCAGATGTACTGTGGTAATTATTTTCTGTATAAAAACAAAATTTTGTGTTCAAAGTCTTTTTTCAAACTTGAGCTAATTAGGTGCAGATACTGACTGTTGAATCAAGACATCAACAGTGTACCCCCTATTCTTCAACCCCTTCATCAACTTTGCTTAATTTATTTTATTAAATTAATAGTGAATTTGAGTGTATGTGAAGACAAACCATGAGGTGAAAATTTTCTATTGTAACATAAGTAGCTCTGCTTAGCTGAGGTTGGAAAACAATGTTTTTTGTGTAGGTAGTTGAAGTATTTTGCATACCTCTGTGATTTTCTCCTGAGTTTTTGCAAATGCCAGGTTCACTTTGTATCTGCCAAAAAAGGAGTAAGTTAATAGCGTACAGTAAAGAAGAGAGGAAAGCAGAGTTTTCATCATTTTGATAATAATGAGCAATTACAGTAATACCTCGACATACGAGCAATTTGAGATACGAGTAAAATTTCGGGCAAATATTTATCTTGAGATACGAGACAAATTTTGATTTACGAGCATACAGCGGATGCAAAAGGCTGCTCATTAGAACATTATGGGCACTGTCTCTCTCCCCACAACTCCCTCGTGTAATGTCTCTTCGAGCACTGGGCAGAGCGTTGCATTTTTTCAGTGTTTTTCCCCCGTTAGTTAGTGCAGAATGGCGGAGTGATCGCTAATACGAGGAGTATATACTACTTCTTGTTGGTAAGTGGTTGTGCGTTATCCCATTATGAGGACATTTGTGTGCATCATCTTTGGAATATTTTGAAGGGAAGATAAAAGCAAACCACCTTTGATAGGTTCCTTTTAGCTGCAGCTGAAAGTCAGGGTGGAGGTGGGGCAAATAGAGCCAACCCAGGAGAAGAAAAGGTATAAAAAATGTCAAACAAAATTAGAATTAAATTTAGTGTAAGATTAGATTACATTTATTTTTTAGTGTGTCCAAGTTCATTTAAATTTGTTTGTTATGTTACGAGCGCGTTGCCATGCAAAAAGTCTCTCTCTCTCTGTCCCTCTCTCTCCACTCTGTGAAATCCGTCTAATTTTAGTACTATTAAACTTCATAACCACAAGTTATTTGTACTCTGTTAATAGATGGCGAATTAGAACAAATAAAAATGTTTTTCCAATCCAATATCCCGTTTTTGGTGTTTTTTTCAGAGGGTTGGAACGAATTAATTTGTTTTTAGTTCATTTCTATGGGAAACGTTTGTTTGAGATACAAGTAAATCGACATACGAGCTCAGTCCCGAAACGCATTTAACTCATATCTCGAGGTACCACTGTACTTCTAATTTGTTACCCTAACATTTTCCCGATGTGCGCCTGAAACACTGTTGTATAACCTTGTGTTGAAGTTAATTGGTAGGTAGTTTCATCTATAAAAGCTTTCAAAAATTGCAAGCAACAACATATAACGGAAGGCAGGGTTTGGATATTTCGCTTACGAGTCATTCATTATCATAAATTATACATTAGTATATAAGTGTGAAGGTGCCATCCTGTCCCATCATTCAGTAGGAATGCGGCGCCACATTAAGATAGATGGCTGCAGGCTCGTACTTGTACATGATGTGGGCCAGGCCGTCCACGTTGACAGGGTCGGTTGCGAGCAGCGCCGGATAGAAAACGCCGGGCGGCGGCATCATGATGAGGGGGAGCCCGTACTGTAAATACATGTCGCACACCTGGAAAACATATGAAGTACATGAATAAATGTTTGAATTCCAGCATAAATATTCTTGCAGGGAGCTGGCAGTCTATTATGTTTTTGACATTGGAATTCCCAGCATGCCATACGGTGGAATTTGTGCGCATATAAGCCATACCCTGGATTCAGTCATTATTTTTTTGGCGACAAATACGGCGTATATGCAAAAAAATACGGCAATTTATTTAAAGTTGGTAACAATGACATGTTTTATTGTTGTGGTTTAATCTTTCCTAATGTAGAAATTACGGTTGTGTGTTCATAATCTGTTTGTTTTAGTTATTCAGCATAAGTTTGGGTCATGTGGTGACTGATGACACCCCTGTTTGTAGAATCGCTCTTGCCGAGTCAGAATATCGCCTAAATGATTGCCGATTGAGAAACAAGGAAATTAAAGTGATAGTAATTGTTCTATTGTCACATCACAAAGCATTACGGCCATTAAGATTACCAACGCGAAATAAAATGGAAGACAATCACTCAATTATCTTGCTTTACCGTCATGTAGAACTCCAGGACAAAGTTGAGCAGGAGCATGTGGCTGCTTTCCACCTGCAGCCCTACGGTGGCCAGGTGACCCACAAATTGCACCAGCTGGAACACAGAATCCTTAAAGCCTGACAGAGTCATGAATCTGCAAACAATTAGGAAAGTATTGAAACAGCAGACCAGAGAGTACAAAATGAAGGATCAGAACACTTACATTGAGGTATGACTGTTGACGCTGATGTCCATATCATCCTCCAGAGCGTAGACCGAGTGCCAGATTAGCCAATTTCGCAGCATGTTGTTTAGACATTCCAACAGCCCACACTGAAAAGGCAGAAGATAAAAACTAGTGCTATTAAATCACACATGAAATTGGCAAGAAACAAAAAGGGACAAAACACTCACCTTGAAAAACAGGGAAGAAGTGAAGTAGATTTGTTTTAGCGGCTCAAACAGAAGTATTCCAATCTCTGGAAGGGGAGTAAGAGATTTTTATTCATTTGGAAAATATTGCCACAGTCATGATGTGTCGATACATTTAAACTCACAATACAATGCGCCTCGATATTCCACGGTACAATACAATGTATATTGTACAAAAATGTTTAAAAAAATACTATGAATATTATTTTTGTTTCATTAGCACAGGCAAATGCAGTACAAATTACAGTATAAAAAGGCTGAAAAACAACTGTGATCGCCTGTCATCTCACATTTTGGGGATTTTGGGCTGGGAAACGATATCATATATAGTTCATGAAATACAAAAATAAAAAATCATTTAAAGCCAACACTGTGGGAACTATTGCTTCTAATTATTATTATTTGTTATTTTGAAATAAGAAACAAATAACAAACACATTCATATTTTCTTAAAAGAATAGCCATAGAATTCTCAACAGTGCTGGCTTCTTGGGCTTTAAGACCACTTGAAAGCAAGCTAGGAGGAATCAATTGGCTGCAAAGCGTCATTGCTTCTTTTGGCCATCACGGCTTCCCTTGGGAGATACACACAGAAACCTTGCTGCCACCTTCCGTCAAAACTGTTGTCGTACACCATATTGCTACTCGTTCCTCATGCCTCAACAGCATGCATTGCGGCACTACAGATCTAAATAGGGTTCAAAGTTATTTTCTGTGCTAGTTATGCTATTTAATTTATTGTTTTTTCAGTTTTGCGTCGTAACCGTGACTTTGAATGACCTTTGATTGAATGGTGTCTTATCACTTCTCATTACTCTATAGATATTATAAGCAGGCACTGACCCTTCCTGCCTCATGAATGTTTTAAAATTCCTAGGGAATTTGATGCTGGGTCAGTAAAGCGATTTACCTTAAGTATTAATGAGCTACTACATTTCTTAAATTATAAGGCAGTGTGCCTAGTCTATATAACGTGACAAGCAATATTCTTTCGTAAATCTCGCGCACAGTATGCCGTATATTATAATGAACTTACTATGGCTTGGGACCACAGAGATGTTGCTTATCAGGCCGAGAATTTGTGGTCGCATGAGGAATCCGTCCCAAACAGTCAGGAATTTGTAGAGAAACATTTCAGTGCTAGTAAACCCCTCCTAGAAGAAAAAAAATATGATAACAATGAATACACAAAATAAAATAAAATGATGTGAAGAAGATAACAAGCACAGTGGCTCACTTGAAGAAATTGGTTTGCCATCAGCAGCCTGTCTAAAAAGTGACGCGCCTCGTCGGAATTCTGGCTGGCGCCTCCATCTCGGCAAAGCAAAAACTCTGGGGAAGGAACGTGAAAAGTTTAAAATTATAAAGGGTGCCACATTTCAAATTCACGGCGTGTTCGTTGCCTGAGTTCCCCTCAAATCCTTTTTAAACCTCGCACTGAATGATGGCCATTAGAGCCAGAGTTCAGCTGGTGGTTAGCAATTTGGGCCTCAGAGGAATGACATGAATGACATCTGCGCCTTACCTTCTTGGAGCGCGTAGCCCAACCAGAGGTTAAGGCGGAGGAGGGCTGACTCTTCCTGCACGAAGTCCAGGTAGTGCAGAGCCACGCTGGTGGACAGCAGAGAGCCCATTTGAGCTGGAAGCTGGTGGGAAAATGAATTATCCGATAGAATCATAATGGGACAAAAATGAAATATGCATAAACACAAAAATAAGGGTTTCCCCCAGTGCTCAATAAGCCTGGCAGGCCCCCAGGCTTATATTGCTTCTGTTTGCAACGGCTACAGCCTACAGCTGTAACTATTGAAAACCCTGATGAAGTTGGCATTGTTCTTGTAGTAGAAGGTATTGGAAAATAACAGCTTTGACTCATGATTCTATTACTTTTTTCCTTCGCAATATTACATCAATCTCTTAATATTACGCCAAAAGCAGTATGTGCATCACTATACATAGGGCGCCCCTACTTCTCCATCCACCTTTGAACAGTACTATAATGGTTAGTACAGCATCTTTTTTTATTTTTGTGTTCTGTGTTTTTTATAGTAGTATAGTATTAATTTAATATATGAATAGAATATATTATTATATTATTTTGAGGCAAACTTTGACTTTACATCCAACAAAAATGGAAATTCAGGTTATATCACCAGCATAGGAATGGAACTCCTTTATAGTTTGAGGACTCCCGGAATACATAAATTAACCAATTTTTTAAATAAGTCTGGTTACATGTTTGAATGCACGATGGCAACATCTCAAGGTCAATATGTGAACAACCCAGTCCCAGCAAGACACTGTTGCTCTAAATTACATTGTATTGTATATTGAAGCTGCATTTTAAAACTTTGCCATTTTCTTAGACTTTTTAAATTTTGTTAATAAATATCTCAAGACATCATTTTAATTTGTTTGTAAATTCTCTAGGAGAAACCATGTAAAATGAACAATGATATTTCTGTAATTAAATATACCCCAAATTGGCAGAGGGTACGTTCAAGTCGCATAAAGGCAGACTATTACAAGATGAAAAATCGCCCGGTCTGCCACCTTTACTACTTTTCACAGAGCTACAATAATCTTTCACCAGCCTGTAATCCTAATAATTGAAGCCCTGAGAGATTTTATACTATCACTTTTAATGTGTGAACAGCTCCTCCCTCTTCAAACATTGCAGGCACTTTGACAGCGTAAAATGCCAAATGACAAAGAGAAGAAAAGAACAGTTAAAGCACAACGGAGTAGTTTAAAGACAAAAAGATTGATTGAATAGTTATGTGTACAGGTGATGGTCCTAATTACGGGCCAGGACAGCAAAATGGCTCACTGAATTTATTGCTCATGACAGGGTGAGATACATAATTGAATTGAATGCCTTTATTGTCATTATACAAGTGTAACAAGATTTAAAGAAACCAAATAGATTATTGGACTTTATAAGCGGCTTTAAAGCTTTTACAATTAATCCCTCGGTTGTTTTTCTCTACTTTTATGACCTGTATAAAAATCAATGACATCGTAGAAAGAGATTATCTGGGAGGGGAAAAAACTGTAATGAAACTAGTTTAATAGTTAGTTTTAAAGTAATTACAAGTCAATGAAATTTCCCGAATACGGGATGAATAAAGTTATCCAATCCAATCCAATCTATACTGTGTGGAGTTAGGCCCATTACAAAAACAGGGTTACCGCGCCATCGTGTGGGGAGGAAAATGTTGGCAGCCGTGTGTGTAAGATTTGTCGCTATTACATCTTGGTGGTTAAAGAACCTAAAAGACGTGCTAAAATATTACGTTATGCCACGTTTTTGACAACAAGAGATCATCAATATGCATGCTCCAATATGTGAAACCAGTCAAGAAGATAATGATGACAACCATTATGAAATATGCTTATAACTATGCAAATTACTAAAAAGTTACATTTTAAAGCTTTGTCAGTGGCCTGGAGGGAAAAAGGTAGATCGCGCGAGTTTGGCTCCTCGAAAAATAGATCTTGAGCAAATTAAGTTTTAGTAACCCCGGTCTATGCTATGGTCTATGTTATGATGGGAACAGGACACATTTAAGTAGGTTTGCAACTCGCCATATGTACCTCAATACGATGCATGTTCTCCAAAAGCTCGGGAAAGGTCCGCAGCTGCGCCACAGGGATTAATTCCATACGGGATGATAACTCAGTCTGAGGCTCCGTATGAACCCCGCAACTCAGCTCCGGCAGTTCCAAGTGCCGGTGTTTCTGAAGGGAAAAAAAACAGCGAGTCGACGATTAAACATTCATCTGCGAGGATAATGGCATCTAGAAGAATATGGCTTCGTAAAAGTAGAAGGGGTCGTGCGATGGGTTCTCACACAAAGTCAATTTAAAAATTAAAAAATATTACGAGATCAATGTTGTGATATTACAAAAATTAAAGTAGTAATTTTACGTAAATTAAGTCATATTGTAATATTACAGGACCCCGACCTCGGATAAAGCGGAAGATGAGATGATATAAAATTGTAAAATGAGATAATGTCGTTTCGTGTCTAATTTTGACATTATACGTGAATCTGTAGCTGTTTGATTTCACAGGCAGACTTTTGGCGGTGAGTAATAAAAAAATACTTTTTACCTAATATTAGGAGATCAGAGTAGTATTAGGAGAAAAAAAATATAGAATTACGAGTTTAAATTTGTTATAGAAGATATTTGTCTGAACACAAAAGAGCAGTTGGCGGCGGACTTAGTGCAAGCAACAAACACCGAAAGGTTTGAACACAGCATTAAACCAGGGCAAAAACCTTCATACCCTTTTCCTCGGATTGCTCTGATCTTTAAATGTAAGGGTCACACCACCAGTGGGGTCAAGTGACGCCCGATTCTTTTTCTGGATAAGAGCTAAGGCAGATTTCCAGGGTGAGTTGTGATTCCTGAACCCACTCTGTGACGACATAGAGCAAAACGTCAGTAATCATTATTATTCTTGGTTCAATCTATTTGAATTGAGAGCACTGGCAGTGAAAAACCTTATCGAACAATGTACTTACCCTCATTCTGGATGGAACAGACAGTGTCACAAGTTCGGGACAAAAGACTTTATAAAGGGACAATAGGTGCAAAAGGAAAGGCTGTTGTCCCTGAGAAAACATCACATAAATTCAGCACATGATTAACCTTTATTACCTATATCGGTAGCTGAAACCTACTAAAGGGGAGTTTCTGTTCATCCTTTCAATATTCCATACCACTTATCCTCCCAAGGGTTGCGGAGGGTACTGGAGCCTATCCCAGCCAACCACTAAAGCGATGTAAACGCTAGTTCATGACCAAGGTTCAGGAGACGAAGAAGATTATGAGGAACAATCATTTCGCAGGGATAACGGTAGAACAGTGCACACAGAGCATAAAAGCAGAAAGACTATAACACAGCCAAAATGAGCGATTATGAGATGCAGGACAACGCCAAACCTACTCACTAAAAGCTCCAAGTGAAGACTAAGACTTCCTGTCATGTACTTTTATCCGCATTTATGAATGCTCGTGCGGCAGAGAGTCCAGTTTTTAAAATATATTCACAAAATGTTTAAAATAAATAGTACAAATGATTAGTGCACCAGAGCGGCCCGGCGGCTGAGTGGTTAGCGCGTCGGCTTCAGTGGAGGACCTGGGTTCAAATTCAGGTCGCACCACCTGTGTAGAGTTTGCATGTTCTCCCCGGGCATGTGTGGGTTTTCTCCAGGTACTCCGGTTTCCTCCCACATTCCAAAGACATGCATTGTAGGCTGATTGGACACTCTAAATTGCCCCTAGGTATGAGTCTGAGCGTAAATGGTTGTTTGTCTCCTTGTGCCCTGCGATTGGCTGGCCTCCAATTCAGGGTGTCCCCCGCCTCTGGCCCAAAGTCAGCTGCAATAGGCTCCAGCATTCCCCGCAACCCAGTGTGGATAAAGCGATTCAGGATATTGAGATGAGATGAGTTCACCTACCAGTTTGGTTTGAAGGTCAAGTAGCTTTCGGACCCGAAAAACTCGCACTGCCAAAACATTTATGAACGAAAAGAGAAACTCAGTAAACAACTCCTTTCGGCTTTCAATGTCACCATTGGCTTACCGTTTTGCTTACTGGTCAGGAGGTATAAAAGGTGGCAGATGTAGGGACACTGAAATGGCATGAAAGCGAGTGAGCTATGTGGTTGTTTCATTAACATTAATGTTGTTGGCTATATACATACCAGATTTTCATCTGTGACATAGCTAAAAATGAAGCCATAGATGGCTCTTAGTTGGTCTTTGGCGTCAATCATGTCAAAAACAGTCAGCACCCACTTTATGAAAAGAACCTGCAAATGGTAAGGAATTGGATTCAAATATAAACTGAGGACAGAAACTCCCTCTTTATATGCAGTTAAGTTGACTCACTTGTGTACTAGTGGGAATTTTTGAGACGCCCAGCCAACCTATGGCTCGAACCACGGCATCTTGAGGCACCACCGTAGCAGGGATCAGACATTTGAGCACTCTGGCACACAAACTCGTTCCTTAAGATGAGGGTTGGGAGGTGGGGCATATAGATGAGCATATTTCTTCAAACAGTATAAACAAATTAAATCAGCTTTGCTTTGAGAAATCAATATTACAGTTAGATATTTACATGATATTTATATTCCAACTTTTTGCAACATCTCACTTTTGGCTCTTATGTAAATTTGCAAATAAACATAAAGCCAACAGTCATATGATACAATAGTAGTTATAAGTATACAATATATACACAGGCCAATAAGTTGACTCACTGCAAAAATAATCAGTAAATAATCGACTATTAAAATTGAATTGAAGGATAGCAATCACAACAACATCAAAGCCCTCGACTTAACGAGCAGCTGTAACAGGTCATTCATGTTAGAGCATGCGACAGCCTGCAGGAGAGACAGGAAAGAAGCGAGGCTGCACCCGAGCAGAACTAACGCAGTTTTAAATTGATTTCATCATCTTAACGACCGAGACCAATATCCATCCAAGTCCAAATTTCGGCTAATCTGTCGATCTATTCCTCCACCTTGATTTCCCCCCATGCGTTTGAGTCCATTGAGTACACACAAATAGTTGCAAGAATAATCGATTATCAATTTCATTAGCAACAAATTTAACCATCGATTTGTTGTTGCGGGTGGACTGGCGGATATGTGGTTAGCATGTCGGCCTCACAGTGGGGGACCCAAATCTAGGTCGGTCCACCTGAGTTTGCATGTTCTTCCCAGGCCTGCGTGGGTTTTCTTCGGGTACTCCGGTTTCCACCCACATTCCAAAGACGTAGGCTGATTGGACACTCTGAAATGCCCCTAGGTATAAGTGTGAGCGTGAATGGTTGTTTGTCTCCTTGTGCCCTGCGATTGGCTGGCCACCAATTCAGCGTGCCCCCTGCCTCTGGCCCGAAGTCAGCTGGGATAGGCACCAGACCCCACCGCCCCCCCGACCCCCTTGACCCTAGTGAGAAGATGAGAGATTTGTTGTTGCAGCCTTAACTATGGGGCACTGCAAAAAAACAAAATATCCAGTTTGCAAGAGAGCTATAAAACTTACCCATGCGAAGGCTCATGGTAAACTCCAGCATCACAGAGATGGCTTCAGGTGGGAGACCTTTACTATACGCCGCCAACTCCACCACAACCAGGTTCCTCTCAACGACATCATTGCCCTTTAATGGAGTACCTGCCTTAACTGGAAACAACATTATTAAGTCTAACCACTTAATCGAGTACAGTGGTACCTCGTCATACGACCGTTCGTCATACGGAATGCTCGTCTTACGGGGGAAATTTCGATCGAATAATTCGCCCGTGATGCGGTCAAAATTTCATGATGCGACCAAGCCAGGTCGCCATGGCATTTTTTTGTTTTTGCATCTCTTTCTAAAAAATATGTCTACGAGCACTGGTGGGCGGACTTTGCATTTCCACACCCGTTTTCCCCCCACTTGGTCTACATTTACATACCAGGTAAACAATACGTATTACAATGGACCGGCAAAGTTTTGCTAAGAAAAGGCGACCGTTGACAATGGACATGAACCGCGAAATAATTGAAAAACATGAGCGTGGGGTACGTGTTACCGAGCTCGCTCGGCAATACGAGAGGAATACGTCAACCATATCCTCCATCCTTAAGCAGAGGGACGCAATTAAGGAGAAGAGGCCGACCAAAGGACTATCTATCATTTCCCACCGGCGCAGTGACATTCACGACGAGATGGAGAACCTTCTTTTATTGTGGATAAAAGATAAACAATTAGCAGGAGATAGCCTGGCCGAGTCTACCATTTGTGAAAAACCCAGCCGAATTTACATAGATTTGATATCAACGAAAGGAGAGCCTTCAACAACTTCACAAACATTTAAAGCGAGTCATGGCTGGTTCGAAAAATTTAAAAAACGATCTGGAATACACTCTGTAATCCGACACGGAGAAGCGGCGAGTTGCAATTCGAAAGCTGCGGTGGAATTTATCAAGACATTTGCCTTGATTATCGCCCAGGAAAATTACACCCCCAGCAAGTTTTCAACTGCGATGAAACTGGTCTTTTTTGGAAAAAAATGCCCAGGCGAACATTCATCGTGGCAGAAGAGAAGGCATTACCGGGACACAAACCTATGAAAGACCGCTTAACGCTAGCGTTGTGTGCTAATGCCAGCGGTGACTGTAAAATTAAGCCACTACTGGTGTACAATTTATTCAAGAAATGCTTCGATGTGACAGATGACACAGAGCTAACCCTTCGTGAATTTTGGAAAGAGCACTTGATGAGGCAGATGTGAATGACCTAATCGCCGAGCACCACGAAGAACTCATGACACAGGATTTAATCGACCTACAGGAGCGTGAACATTTGTTGCCGGAACTTAGTAGCGAGGAGGCGGTGGAAGAGGCGGCTACAAAAGATATCAAAGACATGCTCGCGAAGTAGCAAGAGGTTTCGGATTTTATAGAAACGATTCACCCTGACAAACTGGCAAGTGGTCGCACATCATCGTATTATGATGACATTTGTATGCGACATTATCGAAATATTTTGAAGGGTAGACAAAAACAAACAACTCTTGATGCGTTCGTTTTGAAGACTTCGGCGGAGCGGCCAGGTGGTGTCAACCCGTAGAACTATGTAAGGTAAAAAAGATTACAACTAATTTAGAAGTTAGTTTTGTTTGAAGTTACATTAAAGGTTGAGTGTCTTTTTTTTTTAGTTATCCAAGTTAATTTAAATTTGTTTGTTCGTTTAAGAGTGCAATGTTGCCGTGGAGAAAGTCACCCCGAACAGTCCCCCCCCCCTCCGCCCCCGTGTGTGTTGTTCTCTCCCCTCCGCGAAATGTGTCTAATTTTACTCCTATTAAACACATTATTACTATCAAACCACTCGTTATTTATTACTTTGTTAATAGATGGTGAATTATAAGAAATAAAACATGTTTTCCAATCCAATATCCTGTTTTTGGTGTTTTCTTCAGATAGTTGGAACGAATTAATTTGTTTCCCATTCATTTCAATGGGAAACGTTCGTTCGAGTTACGAGAACCTCGTCATACGAGCTCAGTTCCGGAACGGATTAAGCTCGTATCTCGAGGTACCACTGTATTAGGTGTGTCAATAGTGTCAATACGTTTGACAACCGTTCACAGGTAAAGTGAGGCTATAAAAAAGACAATGTTAAAACGCCTGTAGTACAGTATGTAAGTATATATTACACAATTGTATAATTATTATCATTATTTATTGAGCGAAACATGGAAGTTTCAAGTGTTCTAGTAGCATGTCAAAATTTTGCAGTTATTTATCTCAAGTATACGCAAACTACGTTAGAAGTTTTAAGAAGTTTCGTTTATTATAGGATATAACCGATTTTTTGTCACGTTAAACAAATTCGAAGTTAGGCACGTTGCAGTAGCAACTGACAGGGAAAACAACACCGAGTGACGTCACCACAAGGCGACGTACCGTAGTGCGAAATACCTAAATTGCGTGGAATTTAGGCCACAAAAACCATTGTTTCATCACCAAAACACTTATTTTATCCAACAATTGACATTTTAAGTGGAAAAAAAAGTCATACCGTCCGAGAAATACTTCACGGCCACAACAAGCGGATTGTCGGCATCTTTTCTCCGTCTCTCTTGTTCAGCGAGTCTCTGACTTCTGTTTAAGCTCCGGTCAGGCAAAGATTTGTCGTTTGAAGATGATTTGTTCGAATCCGACGAGTCCGACATATATAAATTCGCTGCCATGTCTAAAATCGCGTGGACGGTCGACACTCCCCTGAGATCCGCATTTAAAAAAATATTCAATTCGCGCGGCCGTTTGTTCTGCGTTTGCGCAGTAGGACCTCAGTTGACGAGGTGCATTGTGGGTGATGTAGTGTTACGATTTCCTTACCAAAAGTAGTGCTGAGTGATGCACATTTCATGTTTCAAAAGCCAATAAAAATGTTTTCAACACAAATGTGGGAAGCGTGAACTTTGTTATCTTTTGTGTATTCATTCATTCATCTTTCGTACATCGACCTCCAGCCGTAGGGCAATTTTTTTGTGTATTGGACTTCATTTTTTGTCAGGCATTAAGCAGCGTGGCAAAATCCATAGAAAGGGACCCTAAATTGCCCCTAAATTAACCAAAAGTAAACCAGAATTGCCCCAAAATCAACAACCCCATCCCTAATTTATTATTTTTCCCATTGGTTTAAACTGATGTCTTTTCCCTATTTCAAATGATTCCCTTTTCACTGCACTTTACATTCATTTTTAAACATTCAAAGATGTTTTCCCTCATTTGATAAAAGATGAAACAGTCAAGGTGCATGTAAAAATTTGTATATTTTAGACAAGATACATTGAGACATTCACAGCATTTATAGTAAATATACAGCGAACTGAGGTATTTTCAATTTTGTTTCTAAAAGATGAATTGAAAATCATTGCTACTCTCAAAGGTAACAATTAAAGAATGTATGCAGTTGCTCAACAAAATAAATTAAAAATGATAATTGAAGCAAAACAAGATTAGAGTGTATCAGTGTGGACGAAACCAAGAAGTCACTATTCATAAACATTAATGTAGCTTATTGATCTTTTCACCAACAAAGCAATATTGTCAAGATCAAATGTTTTCACAAGAGTTGACGACTTGTACAGAACTTCTCCGGAGATTTATAGTTAAGATTGTAGTAGTAACAGAGTATTTACGGTAGCGATGCTAAGACGAGAACAATTGAGAACATAAAAACTTAGATTATCATTCCCATTATGAAATAATAATTTGCCTCCTGCATTAGTCAAAACTAAAACTGTCTGGTAGTGTAAACAAATGACATTAAGTGAACCGTTTATCCGGTATTTTGAACATCATCGACCAATACAATTATAAATAAGACATTCTGTAAAGGTTACTGGTGCAGTTACTTGAAGATTATTTCATTCTTAGATCATACTTTACAACAGTGTATAGCTATCAAACCAGTATGAAAAATGTTAGTGACAAATTACAAAAGAATCTTAAAGCAGAACAAATAAAATATAGAAAATGAGCAATTTTTTTTAACAAGATTTAGGCTTTAACGTGATAAGCATGTCAAAACGCTGATGCAGTAGCGAATTGACTGATGTTTGTAACGCGACAAAATAAATATTATACTTTAAAAAAATATATCAAAGAATTACTTAAAACTGATCACATTATAATGTAAAATTGTTATTTTTACTCATGTATAATTATGGACAATGTAAAAAATGATTCTGTTATAACGTAAAAATGATCAAGTTACAATGTAATAAGACATTAAACATGAAATCATTATGATATGTGAAACATTTCACTTTGCAAGGTAAATATTCAATTCAAACCAAAATGATTAAGTTTTAACGTGAAGCACTTGAAAATAATTATTATAACATCAAAATTATCATTTTACAACGCAATGTGTAAAACAAGAAATCATTTCAATGTATGGAACTAAAGTTGCAGTATAATTAGCATAAAACTCCAACTTAAAAATCATCCCGTCATAACATAAAACGGCACTTGAGTTCTCTTATTACAACTCATCACGATGATCAATTGCATCAAAACGTGAGGTTTTCATTACCAGTTGTCATCAAATTTGTACAAAAAATTATCACGTTGAAACGTAAAGACCCCCCAAAAATATTTACCTCATAAGAGGATTAACATGTGAAAATAATTGAGTTATTCCGTCACGAGACTTCTTTTCCCCCCGATATGATAGCGATACACTCCCTAAAGTCTTCTCCCCATAGTAAGGCGTTTATCTAATGAAAAAAGTCAGTTCATTTCCACAATTCCACGTTGTCCAAGTAATCCTCTAAAGTGCCAGTCTCATCCTTTTCCCACCATTCTGGAAGCAGCCCATCAGAATCTTCTTTGGCGTCTTCTTGGGACAGAGTAACAAAATGATTTTCCGTCAGGGTGGGTGCTTGAGTGGGCTTCTGCTGGCGTCCTTGCATCGCGGCGAGCCTCCCTCGGAGCCGCCTCCTTTCCTGCTGCCGCCTCTCCCGGGCCTGCCGCCGCTCCTGCTGCCGGGCGAACTGGAAACGCTGCAGGAAGAGATCCCGCGCGTACTCGTAGAGTTCCACATCCCAGCGGTTGAGCTGGCGGATCCGCCGCTGTGTGTCGGTGGGGACGTCCAAGCCGGACGCCCGCGTGCCGTTGAGTTGCGTGAAGGGAGCGATGAATGCTAAGCGGAACGTGCGTTCGAAAAGGTACTGGGTTTTACGCTGGTACTCGGTGAGGCCGTAGAACGCCATGCCGCGCAGGTTCCGCTTGGCGCTCTCCAGGAGGACGCCCCAGCGCTCGTCCTCGCTCATGGACGACACGTTGTAGCAGCCCACCAGACTCAGGTCGGCCAGCATGCGCGTCTGCCGGTTGTTGGCCAAGTTGTGAGGGCAGTCGGTGAACTCCTGGAGGGTGCAGCCTGACCAATCGTCGCCCGGGTAGCAGCTGGGAAGTTCGGACGACGTAGGAGAGCGGCCGTCACACACGTGCAGAGACGCCTTCCAGGTGGCGCCGCGCTGGACATGGCGCCACTCGCTCAGGTACCGGGATACTGGGTCTCTCAGGATGGTGATGTAGTAATAGTTCCTACTGGAGTAGAAAGAAGGTCAACGTCAGTAAACAATGAGAATTTTTCAAATAAAATTGAACTGCTGTCATACCTCTACTTACGAATGCCTCTAGGTGCGGAATTTCCAGGTTACGAAAGCTTTTTGTATGCAAAGTCCAAAACTTGGGTGTTTGCGGGGTCTTTGTTTGAGTGCCATGTTTTTATTTTGTCGTCGTTTTTATATTATTGTACATCGTGTGTCGCTCGAAGGAGAAATATGACACCATTTTTATAAAGAGTTTTTGGGGAGATTCAGAGACGGGAAGAATGCTAATTTCCAACCTAGTTGACTATTTCCTGCACAGCTACTTCATCGCTGTTCCATAACCATTACCAATTTTTTTTCTTCTCCTGTCTCCATGATTTGAAGCACCCAAAGTAACAAAACATGTTTTGAGAACCTCTTTATTCAAACTATTGTAGTGCTACTAACACGGTACAACAGCATTACAAGCTGGCTAAGTGCAGTGGATGGTGCTCAAAGAGAAGCATGTTTTCATTCTAACACTAAGGTGGATGGTGTCTATACAGTGAAATTGATCTGCAAGTTTTTCCAAGGTCTGTTGTGTTTTTACCGAGTTTAAAAAATAATAATAATTCAAAAAACTCAAGAAATGGACTTGAGATAAGAAAAATATCCAAGTTACGAAAACCCCCTAAAAGTACATAGATTCCTTATCCATTATTTCATTTTGAAAATATTGCCGCGGAAGCATTGATTCTCACTTTAAAATCTCCCTACACCATATACTGGGTTCTTATTGGCTGTCTCACAACAACCCTCCATTTTTCTTTGACCCATTGTCTGCTTAAAGTTGCCAAAGGCAATCGTCTTTTTACAGGTTTTTTTTCAAAACGTTCAAGCACTGCAAAATCAGGTAAGAACCAGCAGTGACTTATAAAATGGGTGTAGAATTGCATTTCAAAGAAATCATAAAACGTTAATGCTTGTTGTTGATTAATGTTGTTGTTTGAATTCTAAATGCTGTGTTTATTAAATGTGTTCGTGTGTTCTTGCTTTCTCTCGTTCCCACGCGTTTCAACACGGGTAGATTTTGTATATGTACTTGCTATTTATTTTGTGACATTAATAAATAAATTTATGATCATTTTCTCTCATTTTTGTGTTTCTCACATCTTTCTTACAAAATTGGGACATTTTGACCAATTTTAAAGGGTTTAGTTGGTAGTTGTGTGAGGACCATGGAATTAATTAGAGAATTTACATATAAAGTGCTGCTCTACTTATGAACTTTTCACGTTATGAAAAAAGTTCTGGAACCAATTAATTTCGTAAGTAGAGGTGTGACTGTACCTGAATGTTTCAATAAGCTTACCTCTGCATGCTCTTGGGTGCTTCCCGTGAGTCCATCCGCGCCGGTACACAGCGGGTCAGCTCGGTCCAGTCGGCGTGGAGCCCACAACTCCAGCCGGTGGAGAACCGGGAGAAAAGCCAGGTTTCCTTCTTGCCTGGCCTGAGGCAGGTGCACTTTTTCTGGCCGGCGTGGCACTCGCACGGCCTCTCTAGCTGGATGTTCCGCACTAGATGACGACCGAACGTGGTGCCGCCCGTCTTCTGGATGTGCAGAAAAACGATGACATCATCTCCCTTGATGTTGAAGTCCACGGCGCGGTTCAGGTCCACCTTGGTGAAGTTAAAGCGTGGGATGAAGCGCATCAAGGCACCATCTTCTGAAATGTACGGATCCAGTTTCTCTTGGACTTCACCGTCACTTGTTTGGGAACCTGCGGCCATGTGAAACCAGGACCCCAGTTGATGGAGCATTTGGCACTCGGTCCTGCTGGGACACACGTACTGAATCATGATGACGCTGAAGATCAACGCCATGAGCAGGACCACCAGAAGCCTGTGATGGCTGCTGGACTTGTCATCCATTTTTGCAGAGACCAGCAGAATAACATCACTTGCCCGAACTAACTGACCTCCAAAATTAGAGGTGTTTTTCTTCTCCACAAGCTAGTATTTGAGACCCAATCTAGATCCCGTGTCCTGATTTTGACATGGTATCCATTTACACTTGATTTCTTAAGTGTCAAATGACTTCACGGAGTTGGACATAAACGTATCGCAGAGGTTTTTTAAGGGAACATGCGACGAATTATACCTTTTAAACTCTATAAAGATTCGTGCAAGCATGACCACCACAAAACAATAACATGTAGCCGATAGCGTGCTGGGTAGCTAACACTTGCTACACCCGTTAAATAAAATGCGACGTATTTGCAATTTTCGTCATATTATATCCAACAATACATGAAAATACCACAGTGTCTTCGTCGTTCATTTTGTGCTGTTTGTTAAATCCTTAATGGAATAAATGTAAAAAAAACGACTTTTTGATAGCTGCAAATCAAAAGACTTGCACTGGGAACAGACCGATTTTTGACCTTTCTTCCCGGCAGCCCTTGCGTTGATTTCGGGGAGAAATTACGTCATTGCTGTCTTAGCAAACCTTTTGTGGGCTACATTATGAAAAATAGAATTTGCAGTAATAAGGACGTTAAAGGTTGTAGACAAATTTACTTTTGTTTTTTCACACCACAATTCTGTGGGACGTAGAATTTTGTGTACAAATATAAAATAAGCTCTCACATCATCATTCCGCCGAAATAGCTCAGTTGGGAGAGCGTTAGACTGAAGATCTAAAGGTCCCTGGTTCGATCCCGGGTTTCGGCATTTTGCTGAAAGTACACGTCAAATGAGGCGGTGACCCATTTTTATTGCTTAGTATGAGGTTTTTCCAAGATTACAAATTTGATGCTGCATTTTGTCCTCCACAGATGTTATGAAGTAAAAATGTAAGAACTGATATGCTTGCTACCTTACTACTTGAGTTATTAAAAAAATAAACATAATAAATATATATCAATGTCTGTGTGTATATTTCTGCGACCTGTGAGAAATAGATGGCGGTGTTCAAGATTATAAAATCTATTGGAATGATTGATCTGTATTTAAATCTGTCATTTAAAGCATAGATGACGTCGGTGCAGCAACGTCATTCCTGAAGGGAATGGAATCAAAGATCGTTTGAACTGAAGATGTAATGCTCTATTCCGAGAATAGAAAATATAGGTCATATTTTTGTATGCTTTAATGTTGTTCGGCTTTATTACTGTGCTCATTGTACACCGTGCTCTGCTGACCAAAATAAGAAGAAAAAATAATTCGTGATTTTGATGAAGAGTTACACACACTTCAATTTAATCTGCGACACTGATGGGATTATTTGGGAAGATATGTATTTTCAAAGTTGCTACTGATATAAAAGTTTGAAGAAGCACATGTTTTTAGTTTAGAATCTGGACTCTTGATTGTCGGGAAAATTCAAATGAAGTAAAAGTGGCATTCGAAACTAGTAGAGAGTGGGACGTCAGTCCGTTATGCACTTTTCACGTATAGTTGTGTAATAACAGTTTGAGTTGAGCTTTCATCGTCAGTAGGGTTCCGCCCATGTTCGGAAACTATCCAAACCTTCCGAAAGCGAAAGGAGAGATGTGCACGATGCTGTGACTTTTTAATAATAATAATAATAATCGGACATAGGCCTGCATTTGGCTTTTTTAAACTCACCCTTCCCCAGATCTGGACATGGAGCTGGACCGGCGGCTGTTGCTGGCTCACTGTGCCGCTCACGCCCTCTCCATGGCGGCGGGTTTGCTGGTGGTCGTCCCCATGGCTCTCAACGGCTCTGCGTTTAAAGGCCGCTGCGGGCTCTTCTCCGCCGGCTACTGGAGTAAAGAAGAAGCCGGCGAGGGGGGCGCCGTTGCTCGCTTGGTGGTGCAGCAGTGGGGACCACCTGCAGCCTGCCAGTTTGCCACGTTTGTGGGTATTTTCACGGTGCTTTACGGGGCCGCGCAGGGCTGGCGGTCCCTCTTCTACCTCTACGGACAACATGACGAGTGAGTGTTTCACGCGTCGTGAGCAAAAAGACGTCATTTGGGCGATCGAAATATCTGATTTTCTGAAACGCTTTATCCTCACTAGGGTCGCGGGGGGTGCTGGAGTCCGGAATTAGTGGCCAGCCAATCGCAGGACAACCATTCACGCTCACACTCATACCTAGGGCCAAAATAGTGTGTCCAATCAGCCTACCATGCATGTCTTTGGAATGTAGGAGGAAACCGGAGTACCCGGAGAAAACCCACACAGCCCCAGAGAGAACATCCAAACTCCACACAGAAAGGTCCAAACCTGGATTTGAACCCAGGTCACCCAATATGAGGCTGACGCGTTAACCGCTCAGCCGACGGGTCGCCCTGATCTAAATATGAGAATGTTGATTCACACTTAATAGTTTAACATTTCAGTTCTTTGCATATATTTTTTTTTCTGAGTGTTTTTTAATAGGCATGTTATAATTTGTCAAAATGTTGATATTCATTCATTCTTTTTCGGAATCGCTTTATCCTCATTAGGGTCGCGGGGGGTGCTAAAACAAAAACATACATGAAAAATAATTGCGCCAAATTGTATCTTTTTTGCACAGCACTTTGTTTTCATCTTTTCTGACGGTCCTGGTGAGCGTGTGCATGCTCTTCCTGTCGGCTGGCTCCAGCGTCATCTTGTCTTTGGGTCTTGCCTCCTGGTGTGACACGGTGACCGACAACAACACCCAATCATTCAGGTGGCTCTCACACTGTTGCTTTTTCATTCATGTGAATGTCTATAATAGCCAAACACACACACACACATGCCATACTTTCCGAACTACATTCAATGAATGGCCTATCTTAATATTTGTTTCATGCGTACATGAGACCCACTGGATTATAAAACGTAGTAGTAGTAATCTTGATGGTGGTGGTGGTAGTAGTAGTAGTAGGAGAAGGAGGAAGAGATTGTCATACAACCAATAGATGGAGCTGTGATAGTAGTGGGTTGTGTTATACATCCACTACATGGCGCTCTAGTAGTAATAGTAGTAGTAGTAGGGTTTGTGTAATACATACACTGGATGAAGCCAGAGTAGTAGCAATAGTAGTTGTAGGGGTTGTGTTATACATACACTCGATGAAACTGTAGTAGTTGTAGTAGTAGTAGTAATAGGGGGGTGTTATACATCCACTAGATATAGCTGTTGTAGTCATAGTAGTAATAGTAGGTTGTTATATATCCACTAGATGGAGCTGGAGTAGTATTAGTAGTAGTAGTAGTGATAGTAGTAGAAGTAGTAGTAATAGTAGTAATAGTAGTAGAAGTATTAGCAGTATTAATAGTAGTAGAAGTAATAGCAATAGTAGTAGAAGTAATAGTAGTAGTAGAAGTAGTAGTAATAGTAATAGTAGTAATAGTAGTAGTAGTAGTTGTAGTATTAGTAGTAGCAGTAGTAGCAGTAGTAGTAGCAGCAGAAGTAGTAGTTGTAGTATTAGTAGTAGCAGTAGTAGTAGCAGCAGAAGTAGCAGTTGTAGTATTAGTAGTAGCAGTAGTAGTAGCAGCAGAAGTAGTAGTTGTAGTATTAGTAGTAGCAGTAGTAGTAGCAGAAGTAGTAGTAGGGGGTTGTTTTATACACCTACAAGATGGAGCTGGAGTAGTAGTAGTAGTAGCAGAAGCAGTAGTAGTAGGGGGTTGTTTTATACACCTACAAGATGGAGCTGGAGTAGTAGTAGTAGTAGCAGAAGTAGTAGTAGTAGGGGGTTGTTTTATACACCTACAAGATGGAGCTGGAGTAGTAGTAGTAGTAGCAGAAGTAGTAGTAGTAGGGGGTTGTTTTATACACCTACAAGATGGAGCTGGAGTAGTAGTAGTAGTAGCAGAAGTAGTAGTAGTAGGGGGTTGTTTTATACACCTACAAGATGGAGCTGGAGTAGTAGTAATAATAGTTTTAGGGTTGGTTAGTGGTTAGGGTTGTGATATACATTAATTAGATGCAGCTGTGCTGAAAGGAATTCCACACAATGATTATCCAATATTGGTTCATATAAAAGGTGAATCGGATTATAAAGCGCATTACCGGCTTTTCTGAAAATTTGAAGTCTTTTAGTTGTGCCTTATAGTGCGGAAACTACACTATATAAATACTTGTTTTTTGTTTTCTTTCTTTTTACAGCTGCGCTACGTCACAGATGGTTCCACTTTATCTGGACGTGGACACCTCGTCCTTCTACACAGAACTCAGTCTGGCAAAGGTAAGCACTACGGAGCTGCATTTAGAAGAAAAAATACATGTACTTTTCCTTGACGTCTTAGCTTGCAGCACATGGAATCCTCTGAACTGGGCTGTTATCAGCACACACGTCTTTTTAAATCAGTCAAATCACATATGTTTAGCCTTAAACAAATCTTCTGCAATGGCACAAAATATCCCACCTACCTAGCCTCAGAAAGGCTATCACGACAAAATGAAGCAAGGATTTGTTTGAAAATTTCCTACATATAAGCCCTAATTCACTCTGAGAACTCAGTGTTGTTGGATAAAGGAAGTTGCATTTAGATAAAAACTGAAGACAACCCAAGTGCTCACCTGCTAAGCAAAGTTAATGAATGAAACAACCAGGCATGTTACTAGTTAACCTATAAAAATCCATAAATTAGCTCTTTTGCAGCTTAAACTTAAACTACATGGTTCAAAGCAGAGAATAAAATTGCGTCTCATAGCCCAAAAATATCTCTATTTATTGGAATGAGGTCATTTTGTGTTCTAAATTCTGTCCGAGATTTCTTCATTGCGACCTACTTTTAATTTGCTTATCCGTAAGTGACTCATAGTGGATTAGTCCAGATTTTAGTGTGTCTTGTCTTTGTGCGCAGGCGTCTCTGTGGTTTGTGACACTCCTGTGGTTGCTCCAATCCATGCTGGCCTTCACGCGACTCCACCACTCGCACAATGGGCCATGCCTCTTTCGAGAAAAAGAGCTTCTTCTGAGGGACACCCTGTCCGATGGGTCCCCATCCCCTCCACCATTTCCAGAAACTCTGACCATAATGGTCTAGTCGTTCAAAGAAGATAACAGGTTTTTTAATTTTTTTACTGGGTTTATTTTTGTGTTTACATGTAACATGTAATGGTCTTCCTTACAAATGTACCTGCTGTTGACCACTCGTGGAGTCCAGTTTGTTTCCGTTTATCATTTTTTGTTGTTACAGCAATATTAAGATGTCACTATGCATGTATTTGCCGGATGCGTTTTCTGTGGAGCATTGTAGCAAAAAATCTAATTAGGGGTTCATAATGAGACGAAAAATAGTGAGGCATCAACCACTTAGGAGCTTGGTATTCTTTTATGGTTTGATATACTTGAGTTTTATTTAATGCTGTAAAGTACATAAACATTACTCAAAACAATTTGGAATGAATTATGCAACTGAATCGCTCTAGTTCAGGGAGTGCAAACTTTTTTCTCCAAGGGTTGCTTTAAAAAAAATCTACAGAAACAAAGGAATGAAATACTTCATTTTTTTGTTAAATAGACGATAAGAATCAGGTAAAAAAAGATTGGATTTAAAAACATTTTGAGTTTTAACTCATTAGCTGGCATTGACAGCAATACAGAGACATCCAACCATTTTGACTGGGAGGGCTGGCAGCGTTCGATTGCTTTAAATGGCAGTAAGACTTGATGACTCAATACCAGCTTTCCAAGATGAAACGGATTTGATGTCTATAAGTGTCAGTGGAGGTGAATGAGTAAAGGGCAAAAAACGACAAAGTAATTTAAAGGCAAGGATATTCCATACATACTCATAATAATAGTACTGAAACAAACTTTGGAGAATATTATTTATGCAAAACAAAATAATAAAAGTCCACAGTTTTCTACATTTGTTTCAATATGTTGTCAGGTTGTCATTTCAGCTAATGGATAGATGCTGTTTAAATGACTCGCTCCATCTAATGTTAAAGACAAGAAGTGCAATATAATCTGAGTAACATCATATTTAATGATATCTTGATTAGTTGCTGCGGGCCAATAAAAACTGAGCAGCGGCCCGTAGTTAACCCCCCTTCAGGTATTTTATTCTTCTTACGTTAGTTGCCCACTTACTGGCAGGTTTTCTGGGGATAATCTGGGGCTGCCATAAATGATTATTTTGGCAGTCGACTAATCACCAATTATTAGTTAATTTACCACATATAATACTATATTATGTGTCCAAATGTTGTCATAACTGAATATAATTGGGGAAAACAGGTCATTATCAGAGACCAGAGCAAAGGCACATGCTATGCCTCACTCGTTCTCATCTATAATCCTTATAAAGCGTGATTTGTGTGTGTGTGTGTGTGTGTGTGTGTGTATGTTAAGATTCTCTCGCTGCGTTAGTCCAAATCGTGCAACGTAGAGAGTTGAATTTTTTTATGGTGGCCAGAAACAGCTTTCGGATCCTAATAGAAGACTGAATGAATTTCTTCACCTTCTCTAAGTGTGTGAACTCAATCTTTTATTTGTTAAACACCCAATTTTCAAAAAAGTTTTTTTTCAAATAGCACAACAATTGTCTTTTTGGTTCTAAACAAGCAGGTGGGACCAGCGAACTTGTTTTAGAAAAACTTAAAATTGTAAAGGCGTATAAAAATATACAAAAGTATGACTACTATTGACTTTGACTCACACGTCATTCATCGTACACGTAAAACATTCTCTTGTGAAAAAACAACTGTAAACTAAATCTAATACGGTGTTATAACAAACTATGAACAACCAAGAACGCAATGTACTGACCTTTCTCTGTAAAATCTTACCTCCTTTCACAGTAACCATGGCTTCAAACTAGCTGTTTTATCACCGTTTTAGGTGATTGATTTTCCATAATAGGCAAAACAAAAACAATCCTATTGGGACTCCCACTCATAGTGGACATACATATTCAACAAGCTTATACTTAAAAACAGAACTGAAGAAGAATTTGAAGTAAAACTGAAACCTCCTAACAAACAAGCCCTGTAACTTCAATTGGCAGAATACAGTGGTCGCAAGGACTGCAAATCGGCTGACTAGATAGTAAATTTCCAAACGTATGGAAGAATATCAGTATAATGAACAATTGATTTGTGGTTTCCTGAATGGATTTTGGGCTGAAGGTAATTAACGCACGTAGTGATGAAACCACTTTGCTTTAGAACCATACAAAGCAAGCGACTGACAGTTTACATGACTTCTGAACTGATTGGCAATATGAAAATACAACCTCAGTCAAATTGGTATTTTCAGTATTTTCATTCATTTGGTGTATTTTCTTGTACACTAGGTTCCCAACTTACGAACATTCGGAGATGTGAACACCAGCTGACTGGTCTATATTTTCACGTACATATAGGGCACGCTTAAAAGTCTAAAATTTTCTCTAAAATGGACGGGGGGCACCCGATCAGTCGGTGCCCCTTGTGGATACACTAAATTCAAAATTTGTGTCGCTATTTGACCCTGACTGCTTGACTGTCTGAGTTCATTTCTTGCCGACACGCTACTTGTATATAGAGATAAGGGCCTGACGTGAAAAGGGGTGCAAGAAGCACATAAAAATAGAAACATATTTAGGTATGCATTTTGTAAAATAATATCAGTTTGACACCCGAAAATGTCACTTGCAAAGAGATACGTTTAAGAGGCACAGTACAAACTAGGAGCTTTTTGCTATGCGCAGGAACATAAACAGAAAACAGGCCAATGGTTCGCAAATAGAGTGTTGGAGACAAAGCTGAGTTTCCGCGGATATAAGGCGAACAGCTAGGGATTGATAGATGTTCGATGGCAAATATAGTTATACAAAGACTGTCAGGTAGCGTCAGGAGAGTTACGCAACGATTTGCGAATGGGTTGTGGATGCCTGGGCTAAATTGTCAGCTAGCAAGGGGAGCTTTCGGTTGGCATCACTTTTACGAAAGCCCACAGCAACAACTCAGACTGACAGTAATTTGGAACCATGCGTGTTGGACGGCGAACTCTTAATGTTGGACACTGAAGATGACGACTTTTACGGATTTGTAGATGTTTGAATGCTTTGAATTCTATTAACGCGAGTACACTACGTCAATAAAGCATAAGCATACAAGTTTTGCTCCTGCTGCCTTTATTAAAACAAACGCTAGCATGCATGCAAGCATATGTTTCATGCTAGCACTACCATAATGTAGTGCCCATTGAGCTGAAACGCCCTGTGAAAGGCCAATTCCTTCCACCGCAGTAGTGTATGTAGTACCTATATAATTGGAACTTTGTTGGACTTACGAAGAAATCGAGTTGCGAATGGTGGTCTGGAACCATTTCTGTTCGTAATTTGGGAACCTACTGTTTTCTAATCAGAACACAAGGCTCCATGTAAACCTGACTATTGGCTGTTATCCAACCCCTACTACCCACTGGCAGTATTTTACCTCCAAACCTTGGGAATGGAGATGAGAAGAAGAGAGCGCAGGTGCCATGTCTATGCACCCTGTGCTCCAGGAGTGGGGCAGGAAGGAAAGAGCGACCGAAGGGGAGTCCGCGCGCTCACGATCGGCCTCATCGGAAAGAAGCCGCTGGATGTCCCGGTCTGATGCGGAGAAACACGGAGAAGAACGGATAGAGCGCAACACTGCAAAATACAAAAATGGAAGGAAGTCAGGACGCTTATTTACAGATGAGACACACGCTTTCACATGCGCTGTCACTCACTGTGTGTCCCAATGGGAGACAGCAGTAAGCGCTGGGCCTCTTTGTTGCCTGCTTGAGCGGCTCGTTTATACAATTCAATTGCTTTCTTCAAGTTCTGCTGGACCCCGAAGCCGTTCTCGTAGCACTGACCCAACAGGAGTAGAGCAGTGTTGTCCTAAATGCAGACAAGGAGAAAAAATGTCATGAAACCGGAAGTACTTTCGTTATTAAATGGTATATATTTCATGCATTGTCACTTATCTAAAAGTAGACTTACCTAAACTGGTTGACCCCAAAAATGTGTGTTGTACCGATTGTGTTTTTGGGCTCCCAATAACAATTCTGACACCCAGTTGAGTGGTATCGACGGACACTGATGCTGTACCAATACCACATTTAAAAAAAAAATATTTATAAATCTTTTTTTTAAATCTAAATGACTAAATACCACTTAAACATTAAGTAATTGCTATGATTCTTAGTCATACACTGCTTAATTCACCGATGTCAAAGTGGCGGGGTGGGGGCTAGTCACAGGCCTTTGTGTGGCCTGCAAAAGTAAATCATGTGAGTGAACTTAGTTTTATATTAAAATTCAAATGAAAATATAGTTTATTCCTTTTTTTTAAAAATAAATACATATTTTTCAAAAATGAAGAGAAAAAAATAATGTGTGTGGGGGGGGACGCTCTGTGTGGGTGTGTGGGTGAGTGGGTGGATCGGGTGGATGGGTGGGGATTTGGGTTTGTGGATGGGTTTTTGGGTGGCTGGGTGGGTAGGTGGGTGGGTTGGTGGGTTTTTGGGTTTTATATATATATATGCCGATTTTACACTTTAAATTGTGTTCTGGATGATTAGATTGAACCTTTGAACCTAAAACTTGACTTTTCTGGCCTGTTGTGATGGGTAATCATGGCCTACATGATGATAAGAAAAAAAATGGCCCATTTTAGACTGCATGTACTGACATTTTATTGATGCTAGAGGCAGTCAATGCCCCTTCTGTAAATTCCAGCGCGGAGCAGATGGTTTATCCCGCTAACTTGACGTGTAAATGAAGGACAATAGTATTAATAATTAAAATGACTTTGGGGAGTGGCCTCTCATACATCCAAAAAGACATTGTACCTTAGGCAATTGCATATGGTATTCCCCATAGTAAAAATTGCCCTCGTCTACAACTGATAATCAAATTCACAGGACTCACGTTGCTCTCTGCCGCCATGTGCAGGTAGTACACAGCCTTACTGCCATTTCTCACTGGCTCCAGAGAATACACCGACGCTAGACACAATTGAGCCTTAAAAAGAGGGAATTAAGTAAAACTATTGTGAGGAAATGTCGTATATTTCTGTACTATGTGATAAGGCTTCTCACCTTAGTTAGACCAGCCGCAGCAGCCTTCTCTAAAAAACTGATGGCCATTTTCAGTTTTTCTTCTTTACTTTGGTGTCCTCTACCGGTCAAGAGCAGCTTTGCAAATCGATACTGAGCTTGATGATGACCTTCCAGTGCTGCGCGCCGATAGTAATGTGAAGCCTTCATGGAGTAAAATGAGAAAAGATAAATGCAATAAAAATATGTTCAATATTAAACTTTTAGAGCCCGAACCAGTAAATAACGCAAAAAAAATGAAACTGACCCTATAATGGTCATTCATGTATCACATAAGATACGGCCATACAGTGGTACCTCGAGATACGAGCTTAATGCGTTCCGGGACTGAGGTCGTATGTCAATTTACTTGTAACTCAAATGAACGTTTCCCATAGAAATAAACTAAAAACAAATTAATTCGTTCCAACCCTCTGAAAAAACACCCAAAACAGGATATTGGATTGGAAAAACATTATTTGTTCCAATTCGCCATCTATTAACAAAGTAACAAATAACTAGTGGTTTAATAGAACTAAAATGTGTTTAATATTACTAAAACTAGATGGATTTCGCAGAGGGGAGAGAGAGAGAGAGAGAGAGAGAGAGAGAGAGAGAGAGAGAGAGAGACAGAGACAGAGAGAGACAGAGAGAGAGAGAGAGAGAGAGAGAGAGAGAGAGAGAGAGAGAGAGAGAGAGAGAGAGAGAGAGTACTTTTTGTATGGCAACGCGCTCGTAACATAACAAATTTAAATGAACTTGGATTACGATGCAGACACACTCAAAAATAAATTTAATCTAACCTTTCACTAAACTTAATTCAAATTTTGTTTTAAATTTTTATACCTTTCTTGTCCCGGGTTGGCTCTAGTTGCCCCGCCTCCACCCTGACTTTCAGATGCAACCTATCAAGGGTTGTTTGCTTTTGTCTTCCCTTCAAAATATTCCCAAAATGATGCACACAAATGTCCTCACAATAGGATAACGCACGACCACTTGCCAATTTGCCCGGGAAGTAGTACTCCTCTCGTATTAGCGAACAAGCTGCGCCATTCGCACTGACTAACGGGAAAAAAAACACTAAAAAAATGCAACGCTCCGCCCAGTGCTCGTAGAGAAATTACACGAGGGAGTTGGGACCAGAAAGACAGTGCCCGTGATGTTCTTATGAGCAGCCTCTCGCGTCCGCTGTATGCTCGTATATCAAAATTTGTCTCGTATCTCAAGATAAATATTTGCTCGAAATTTTACTTGGATCTCAAATTGCTCGTATGTCGAGGTATTACTGTATAGGGTCAATGTTAAATATATAGATCAGTGATTGTGTGTGTAGCTCCTTACCTTCTCTTTATTCTTGCTCACTCCTCTACCCTTCTCGTAACAGACGCCAGTATTAAACAGAGCTTTACTGTAGCCGTGTTGAGCAGCCGCTAGGAAACAAGTGAAAGCTTCTTCATTGTTGCCACTTGTGGCTTTTTCGAGGCCTGTAGCGAGAAGTGAGAGTGGGAAGCTAGATTACTACTACATATTGCCAAATGCACCATGGCGGGAATGTTGTTCTGTTATAATAAAAATATATATGTGAAAGAAAAATGACTCAGTGCATAAGTACAGTAATCCCTCGAATATCGCGGTTTCACGACATCATGGATTTTTTTTCTGGGGTAATTTTTTTTTAATTAATTTTTTGTAAGTTCATAAAAATGTGAAAATCCACGTTGAAACTCGCAAGCGGAAGACACTCCCCTGTCCTCCGCATGCTACTAAGAGTCAGCAGCACTGAAGTAAAAAAAAAAAAATATATATATATATATTCTTTTTTTTTTTTAAATAGGGGTGACCCTACTTTGCGTTTTTTAGTTTATCGCGGCCATGTCTGGTCTACATTAACCGCGATAATTGAGGGATTACTGTATTGAACTTATTTAGATGTATATACAGGTCTTCATACAAAATAAAAAAACTTTTTTTTTAAGTTCATAAAAATGTGAAAATCCACGCTGAAACTCCCAAGCGGAAGCCACTCCCCTGTCCTCCGCTTGCTACTAGGACTCAGCACTGAATTAAACAAAAAACAAAAAAAACATTATTATTTTTTTAATAGCGGTGACCCTACTTCGCGTTTTTTCGTTTATCGCGGCCATGTCTGGTCTACATTAACCGCGACAATCGAGGGATTACTGTAGTAGTAATCGAGTAGTCATGTAAAAGATAAATACCAATAATATTGAGGATCACTGGGACACTGCTCTCAGCCACTTTTTGGAGGTTCTGAGCTGCTTCTGCCAGTGCCTCCTCACCTTTAAACATACACTTTATGCAAAACAAACATTTAATCACTGACACACAAGCAGGTGAAAATGCTAACATAATGAATTCATATGCCGAACCTCATCGTTAGCGTGATCTGTGTCTGTGGGCTCTTCCTCGAAAACATTCTTTTCTGGGGGGCATCCATGCGTGTCATCTGCGACCAAGAAGAAAAGCAGATATTTTTTTTCCAATTCTAAAAGCGATGTTTGTCGCTCTTGCCATTTTTATGCTTTGGCCAAAGCAGACTAGCTAATACTGAACACACCTTGTAAGGGGGAACCCAGGCCCACCACCTCCTCACAGCCTGTGATACAGACGTTAGGAGTCAGGGGGTTCTGTTCATTTCTGCATTGCGTGACGTCACTTCCTCCACTGCTGGACTGATTGTGCAGGCACAATGCACTCCTTCCTCTTAGGACCACATCATTCCTCAATACTGAAGCACACCACCAAAATATAAAAAGATAGTCAATACATAGTAAGGGTATTTAAAAATGAATTCCGCAATATATCCATAGTGATATTGTTGCACAGTTCTAACTTTAATAAGTTATTTTTCTCTTTTGGCACAGTGGTGGTAAATATACCTGGAAAGCTCAAGCTAATGTTTTGACCTACCATATTTTTAAATAACTGTTTTTGATTGAGTGTTTTGCATTCTTTAAAATGTTTTTTTAATAGTTTCTTTGGACTAAAGCAGGTTTCCACAAAAGCTTGTCTACACTAAAATCTCAGAAAATGTTACATTAAAAGCCATTATTATTCAAATATAAAACAAAAATGTGTTACAGCAATACTGAATAACATATCAGCAATAAAGTGATATAAATTTACTTTTATGTGCATTTTGATCAGTGATATGCAAAAAAATTCCAACAGATTTAAAGTGTAATATTGGGATTACTAATCTGGATCGAATTGAATCATGATATGAATCGTATCGCCAGATGAGGCAATACATACCCCTAATTAAAACTAATCTTGTCGTAATATTTCGACTCCAGTCGTAATATTAGGACATTGTCCACATTCGCCATTGTACTTCTTAACCAAAAGGGAATACCGTAACACCTTGAATATCGCGGATAATAGGTTCCAATACCTGTATAACCCCGATGTAGGGACAGTACTTTATGGTGTTTATTTTATTTGGACTTTTAAAGCCCTCTCTGTACTATTATTTAGTAATTACCAAAGTTAGACACTGCCCCCTATTGGACAGTTAAATACTCTTCAATCGTGTCTTTTTTCTCCATTTCATGTCTGTATTATTGCTCCTACACTTTAATTTTTTTAAATAAATATTTGGCGGCTCCAAGGTGTGATGTAGTGAATCTTGATAGTCGATCGGTAAAGTGGCACGGTCTTATTGTATTACATTTGCAAAGATCTTGTGCTTACATATATCTAGCAGACAGCGATATCCACACTTTTGCAAAGTGAGTGAGGTTGTCCAAATTCCTAAGCTTGAATTGGAATCAGTACATGAAGAGAAACTGGAGTGGATCCTCCGGCATATCTGCATGAACAGCACCGCCGACGCCCCCTTTGGACATGTGTGATAAACAGTTGTTGCTTCCACAAAATGATAAATAAATAAAAAATAAAAAAAAATTAGAAGGACAATTTCTGGCTAATTAGAATTAAGTGCCAGGGTAAGAAAAAAATGTCATTAAGATGTCTATTGAGTCGATATATTTTACCACATGCTAAATCATAATTGGATAAAAACAACAAAATGAACTAAGATTATTCACTGTTCCCATTAGAAATATACATACCCATCCAACGGCGTCAAGGGCTGTATAACGAGGCAACTCTGTGAAGGTGGATTTAAAGGCCCTTTGTTTCTCCCGACTCCCGCCATCCTCCTCTTTATGAGAACTGAAAGTTTATGAATGGCAACAATTATGATGTCATTCTAAGCCACTACAAACTATTCAACAAGAACAAAATTCTGTGAAAACAGAGACTACAATTTCTGTATGTGTGTGAATGGTGAAAAGTCAATGTTGAATAGAGATGCTTTCGACTTAATTAAATTGTTGAAAAAGAGTGCAAATATTTTTTTCAATTGATTTGGGAATATCTATCATTAAAATTGGAAGACCATGTGTGATTTTTTTTAAATGTTTGAATTAGTAGAACAATTGTAAGATTAAATTTGCGCGTCGGCCTCACAGCTCCGGGGTCCTGGGTTCAAATCCAGGTCACGTCCACCTGTGTGGAGTTTGCATGTTCTCCCCGGGCCTGCGTGGGCTTCCTCTGGGTACTCCGGTTTCCTCCCTCATTTCAAAAACATGCATGGTAGGCTGAATGGACACTCTAAATTGCCCCTAGGTAGGGGCGTGAGTGTGCATGGTTGTCCGTCTCCTTGTGCCCTGCAAACGGCTGGCCATCGATTCAGGGTGTCCCCGCCGCTGGCCCAGAGTCAGCTGGGATAGGCTCCAGCACCCCCCATGACCCTAATGAGGAACGCTGAAAACTGTTGTTGAATACATGTCCTTAAGTATGTGTTGATCAACCATAATATAACCATGTGGATGTTCTTCAGTGCATTAAAACCCAAACAACGTTATTTGTATTTGTTTTTTAATAGGAGTACAGTGGTACCTCGAGATAAGAGCTTAATGCGTTCCGGGACTGAGCTCGTATGTCGATTTACTCGTATCGTAACTCAAATGAACGTTTCCTATAGAAATGAACTAAAAACAACCCTCTGAAAAATCACCCAAAACAGGATATTGGATTTTTATTTGTTCTTATTCGCCATCTATTAACAAAGTAGCAAATAACTAGTGGTTTAATAGTACTAAAATCTGTTTAATAGTGCTAAAATTAGACGGATTTCGCGGAGGGGAGAGAGAGACGGACAGAGAGGGGGGGACTTTTTGCACGGCAACCCACTCGTAACATAACATAAACAAACTTAAATGAACTTGGATTACGATTCAGACACTCAAAAATAAATGTAATTTAACCTTACAATAAACTTAATTCTAATTTTGTTTTACATTTTTATACCTTTCTTCTGGCTCTATGTGCCCCGCCTCCACCCTGACTTTCAGATGCAACCTATCGAGGGTTGTTTGCTTTTGTCTTCCCTTCAAAATATTCCCAAAATGATGCACACAAATGTCCTCACAATAGGATAACGCATGACCACTTGCCAACTTACAGTAGTACTCCTCTCGTATTAGCGAACAAGCTCCGACATTCACAATGACTAACGGGGAAAAAAAACACTGAAGAAATGCAACGTTCCGCCCAATGCTCGTAGAGACATTACACGAGGGAGTTGCGACCAGAAAGACAGTGCCCATGATGTTCTTATGAGCAACCTCTCGCGTATGCTCGTATATCAAAATTTGTCTTGTATCTCAAGATAAATATTTGCTCACAATTTTACTGGTATCTCAAATTGCTCGTATGTCGAGGTATTACTGTACTCAAAAAGCCTAGAAGTGAAAGTGAAAGCATCAATGTTTAACACATCTTCTGCAAATCTATCCTGTACCTGCTGTCTGAAGAGTTTAGAGAAGAAGAGAGAACAGTAGAGTGGTTGATGACTTTATCTTCCACATGGTGATTCTGGGGTAGACGCAGCGGGGTGTTGGTGTGGTAGTGATGCAGCACTGCAAAGACAAATTTACACACGCAAAACATTACCAGAAGCACAACAAACACTGCCTTCACCACTGAAGAATTTGGGGGAATTTCCAGAGAATCCATTATGCCAGTTACATTGTTAATGACAATCATAGGTTCTTCATACGGCTCTTTAGTGTGTAGAATAAATATTCAATTTCAACATTTCAGTCAATGAATTTGAGTTTGATTTATTTAATATACAGACCATACACATTAATGAACATATGTAAGATTATAGCCAAAGGCTAATTTCCATCCTTTGTCCCTTGTGCATGCAGGTTGATGGGAAAAATGCAATATAATATCAATAAGACAATAGTCGCTAGAAAGCATAGTTTCCTGCTGCAAACCGATGTTTAATAAATCTATAGGGTTATATTTGATGTTATAGTCTGGTGATTTGCATCATAGCCTGTGACAGCCCAAAATTGAATCCCTAATCTCAGATTTTGGTTTCAAGGATAAGAACTGTACATGACATGGAAAATTAAAAGAGCAAACAAGATCCATATAGTATATATTTAAGGCGTTTAATGCCCTTTGTCCTTCCAAACCTTGATACGAGGGGAAAAAATAAACATAAACATGCTTCTTTGCTAATATAAACTTTACCAATCAACAACCCATGTATAGATTTAAGACACTGAATGCGTTTGTCCGACCAAACCTTAATCCAATGATAAAACGTAGACATAAACGTGGTCCTTTCCGAATAAAAACTTTATTATACAATAACCCGAGTATAGATTTAATACATTTAATCCCGATGTTTTTTTTCAAATTTTAGTACAATGATAACACATAAACCTAGTTTCCTAGTTTCGATAAAACCGCCGTAAATTACGTCGGGAAAAAATGTTGAATTCTTATAAAGGATGTTATGAACGAAGTAAAGAACACTTTTAAAATGAGTGCTGACAACTTTGAAGGCACTTAAGGCACTTGGCTGGACCAAAATAAACAAGACGCTAGATACGATAAATCTCGTCGGTGCCCTTGACGTTCGTCTTACCTCTCCACGCGAGTCCCTTAACTCTCCACATTGTTCCTCTTTTCCCTCACGGGAACTTCCACTGTCGATGAATGTTCATGTTAACATACCCCTGACTTGAAAACAAAAGCTGATCCAGTGGGAGATTACGTCGTCATGTCAATGTAAACAAATCTGTTGATAAACATACGTTTTAGGTGAAATCCGGACGAGCCTGAACTGTCATCCGGAAGTGTTTTCCATGACGCAATCGTGAAGGTTTGAGGGTCCAAGTGCACCACCGTGTGGTGACACGAAAAGGATCGTCATTAAATTAACACAGTATAGTACATACATTAAAACAGGGGTCTCAAACTCAATTTACCCGGGGGCCGCTAGAGGCCGAGTCTGGGTGAGACTGGGCCGCATCAGGATTTCCACAAGAAAAGCGCTGATAAAACATTCCAACGTTATCAAATATCTTTATTTTTTAACAAAAAAAGATGAATAAAAAATCAATCAATCAGTAATACAAAAATAAAATAATAATAATGAGCATACAGTAGATATACACTGGCTAGCTAAGTAGAGAAAATGAATTATTTTTATTCCGTTTCAAATGTCTGTATTAACAGCTCTTTAACTTTCTGAACTTGAATGTAACATTGAACATGAAATATTCTGAACACGACTTCTCTTGCCTACTCCTTGCTGCTAGAGACCTGGCAGCACTTCTCACATAGCTGAGTCACATTTGGCTTGAGGGAGGAAGCAGTGGAGATCCTCAGTAGAGCTTGAAGATGCTCATCAGTAAGTCTGGACCTGTACTTGGACTTATTGAAGTTCAAGGTGGAGAAGAGCTTCTAACACAAGTATGTGCTCCCAAAAAGGCACATGGTCCGCTTGAACCTTCGGGAAAGTTCAGGGAAGCTGGGGGTCAACTCTCTCAAAAATTGCCCAAGCTTGTCTGCTTCTCCACTCACCTCCCTGAACTTGGCTTTGAGTGAAGAGTTGCACTGCAGGTCAATGAGCTCCATTTGAAGCTCAGGAGGGGCATCTTGCACATCAAAGGAGAATGGGTCCGCAAAAATGTGAAATGTGGCTTTGTGTGTCTTGAAGTCTGCAAATCTGTGATCAAATTCCTCCTGTAGCTTCGAAATGGCCTCAACATACTTCTCACCACTGAATGGTGTGCCTGCATCCACGAGAGCCTTGCATGCTGGGAAATGGCAAAGGTTTGTCTGAGAGAGCTGGGCTTTCCATAACACAAGTTTAGTGCAGAATGCTCTCATGTTGTCATAGGCAGCACTGACAAGTTGCCCCTGGCCTTGTAGCTTCTTGTTCAGTACATTAAGCTCATGTGTGATATCAACAAGAAAAGCCAAGTCCATGAGCCATTTGGGATCACTTAGCACAGAAACAGCAACCCCGTCTATCTCCATGAAGTCTTTTACTTCTGCTCTCAACTCAAAAAATCTCTTCAACACATTTCCCCTGCTGAGCCAACGTACCTCAGTGAAGTAGAGCACATCCCCATATTCTGACTCCATTTCCTCTAAAAAAGCACGGAACCTTCTGTGCTTTAAGCCCCTGGATCTGATTTGGTTGATGCATTTCACAACGACAGACATCACATTGTCAAACTTCAGGCATCTGCTGCAAAGGGCCTGCTGATGGATAATGCAGTGCAGAGCTATGGCCTCCTCCACACCGTCCTCTTCCAGTTTTTTTGAACAAGTGCTACCAGTCCATTCTTCCTCCCTGTCATTGATGGGGCTCCATCGGTTGTTATTCCAACAAAGCTCTTCCATGGCAAACCGGCATTCTTAATGGCATCACACAGCTGGTGAAATATTTCCTTAGCGGTGGTCTGGCCATGCATTGGAATTACTGTGAGCAACTCCTCCATCACTTCAAAATTGTCATCAACACCACGGATATATATTGCGAGCTGGGCAGTGTCTGTGATGTCTGTGGTCTCATCAAGAGCCACTGAATATACACTGAAACATTGTGCTTTCTCACACAGTTGATCATAAATGTCACTTGACAGGTGAGAAATACGCTCTGCCACGGTGTTGGCAGAAAGGCTGATGTGGTTGAACTGACTTTTCTTTTCTGGACAGACAATATTTGCAGCCTGTAATATGCACTTTTTGATAAATTCACCTTCTGTGAATGGCTTTCCTGCTTTAGCAATCAACTCACAAACGGCGTAGCTAGCTTCGACTGCTGCATTACTGTCTTTGGTAGCCTTCTTGAAGAAATCCTGTTGCCTCAGAAGACATGTTTTAAGACTAAAAAATCCCCAATTTTTAAAAATGTATTTGTATGTTTTAATGATTAAAACATACAAATACATTTTTAAAAATTGGGGATTTTTTATACATGCATTCATTTTCTGAACGGCTTATCCCTACAAGGCCCGGAGGGGGGTGCTGGAGCCTATCCCAGCTAGCTACAGGCACCAGGGGGGAACATCCTGAATCGTTAGCCAGCCAATCGCAGAGCACAAGGGGATGGACAACAATTTACTCTCGCACTCATACCCAATGTTCCCTCTAATTTTTTGTTTGTCTGGGCAGAAAGACAACCTCCCTGAGCACACTGAGTACCGGTGTGAGCAACATCACCATTGCTCGCTATGGGCACACACCAGAATCACACCTGCCATAACCAGGTGTATGTCTACTACACATAAATGATTTAGTAATAATAAAATGTAATGATTAATATCTATGAATGGGCGGCCCGGCGGATGAGTGGTTCGCACGTCGGCCTCACAGCTAAAAAATAAAAAATAAAAAAATAAATAAATAATTGGGATTTTATTTTGTGCGCCGTGCTCCATATGATTTGCTGTGCGCAGAGAAGACGAGAGTAGTGTGAAATTGCGCACGCGCGCATCTTAGCCGGAACATTGCTCATACCTAATGGCAATTTAGAGTGTTGAACCAGTCTATTATATGCATGTTTTGGGATGTGGGAGGAAACCAGGGTATCTACAGAAAACCCATGCAAATTCCACACGGTAAAGTCCGAACCCAGGATAAAACCCTCAATCTCAGCACAACGAGTCTGACGCGCTACCCACTCGCCCACCGAATAAATTTTCAAGCAGAAATTCATCGTGGGCAGCCGTGGTTATCTGTAGCGCATCGGCCTCACAGTGGTGATCCTGGGTTCGAATCCAGGTCAATCCACCTGTGTAGTTTGCATGTTCTCCCCGGGCCTGCGTGGGTTTTCTCCGGGTACTCCAGTACTTATTGAAGATGATGGCCAGCTGACTTCAGGCCAGAGGCGGGGGACACCCTGAATTGGTGGCCAGCCAATCGCAGGGCACAGGTAGAGAAACAACCATTCACGCTCACGCTCAGACCTAGGGGCAATTTAGATTGTCCAATCAGCCTACCATGCATGTCTTTGGAATGTGAGAGGAAACCCACGCAGGCCCAGGGAGAACATGCAAACTCCACACAGGTGGACCGACCTGGATTTGAACCCAGGTCCCTTACAGAGAGGTTGACGCGCTAACCACTGACGCGCCAGGCCGATCACGTGACTTTGCACCGTGACAAAACTTCGCCCAAGAACTAGGCGCATGCGCGGTTGAGTTGGAGGACCCGTCTCTAGAAAAAATGGGTTTTTTTGCCGAAAAACTTTAGTTTTGAGAGGTGGGAGCGTGACATTTTGACGTAGAAGACTAAATCCTACTGTGTGTAAATTGTTGGAACACTTCGGGGTTTGAACAGTGTGACTCGGGTGCAAGATGAGCAAACCTGTGTTTCGGTTCCGCTCGAAGTGAGACCTCTTCTATTGCTGTCCATCTCAGCTGCGCGTCACAGGGAATTTCCCAAAGGGAAGCAAAATCAGTCTTTAGTATACCGACAACTATTTTTCTGACTTTTGCTATTTTAAAACTAGAAAGGCGAGTGGGTGGCATCTGCCGGTTCGACTCGTCTCTCCTGGAAACATTTGACTTTGGAGCTTTGCGTCACGTCGCGGAAACCGACGACGGCGGCGACGTCACGCGGCCGTAAATGGCGACGCCGCTCGTGTCGATTCCTCCAAATAAAGTGGCAAACTGAGCCGAATCAACTCGGAAGGTAAGACTCGAGCACGAGCAGTGAATCTCGCGGAGGGAAGGCTCGTGTACACGACGACGAAACTCGGCTTGTGTGCTTGTCAAGTGTCGCGCTTGTCCTTTTGTTGTGTACTTCCTTATCGGCGCTACTTTCCATCTCAAACTTGGCCGCTTCAACATGTGCTGCTACGTCCAGAATAACAAAATATATATAAACAAAAACTTTTATACACGCGGTAAAGAACTTATTGAATATGATGGACAGTAATTTGGCGCATTTTTTTTTATCATTTTATTTTTTTTCTTCAGGTACGACATCTTACACCCCCTTCCTCCTTTCTGCGGAAAAGTTGTTTTGGTGAATGGTCCAAACATTTTACTTCTGGGGGTGAATATAAAATTATAAGATGAAATTTAACATCTTGACTTCCTTCGAAGAGGTTTATAAACAACTTAGCGAAAACTCGTTTCGAGAATGGCTAGCATTGTTTGCCTTTCCTCCCACATAGTCATTTAATTTTGATTTATACTTCATGATTACCGCCCCCTATAAAGTGTATCCAGCGTGTACTGAAAGTAAATATTCCTATATTCACGCGGTTTCTGTATTTACTTTACTTTTTGCTCGCACTTGTTGTTTTCGCCTCGTGAATTTGAAATTTCAGTGACTAGAAAAAGTAGAAACCGGATGTTCTATATTCGCTTGACAAGTGACATACACGCACTTCGACTGCGTTTTGTCATTAAACCCTTCTCGTTGCCAAATGCTCTTACTATTTTCTTAATTTTGCTACAAATTGAAGTTCCAGTACCCTGAAAAAGTTCCAATCTAGTAACGACTTAACACGATTTTAATGTCGTCATTTTTCGACGTTTCAAACAAAGCAATATAAAAATTAGCATCAAAGCTGCTTATTTCATAACATTATTATTTTAATCTTGTAATATATTACAATTTCAGTCTCTAATGGCGACAATATATGACTTTCCCCCGATTTACTTCATGCTCCTAATTTTACGACAAAAGTAGTTTTGTTTGGATACAGACCTTACGTCGCCAAAATGAAAACAAACATTTTTGTTTCACGCAATGTAAAAATAAGCAACAAAACGACCTCATGATTATTTTCATCCTGTAATGTTACAATGTGTGCCTGAATTCTTGTAATATTACGATTTTAATCTTTAATATTTGCATTTTATGAATTTTCCTCCTCGTTTATTTGTATTTCCTAATATTTGGACAAAAGCAGTTTTGTTTTGATACAGATCTTATGGCCAAAGTTAAATGAACAACTTCGGATTCACTCAACATCAATAAAAAGGCAACAAAATGACTTTAATCTCATGTTATGATTTTAATCCTCTAATAGTGTTTCCAAAACGCTATGCCTTGGGAAGTTACAAGTCATAAAGCTGTCAGGCTCTTTAACAAAAAATGGCTGTGTTAAGACCTACTGTATACATGCATGTATATATGTGCTTATGTATGTGTATGTATGTATATATGTGCTTATATATATGTATGTATATATGTATGTATATGTATATATATATATGTACACGTATATGTATATATGTGTGTATATGTATATACGCTTATTTATTTATATATTTTCATTTATTTTATTTAATAACTTACTTATTACCTATCTATTTATGTCTAAAATGCCTTTCCTATTTCTGCATCCTCACCCTCTTGCTACTGTGACAACGAAATTTCCCGAATACGGGATGAATAAAGTTATCCAATAAATTGTAATACCTCGCTCGCCGCCGGATCACCGGCCGACGACGCGGACACGGGCTGGCAAAGACCCGGCCGACGCCTTGGGTAGGGGCCGCCGAAGCCCGCATTTCTTAAAAAAAATCCTCCTTCGGTATTACTTGTCTAATTCGCCGAAATTTGAAGCAGCGACATTTGAGGGATTACTGTATGTCTGTATGTATGTATGTTGAATAAAGTTATCCAATCCAATCCAATGTCCTCTGGCAGCCTCTGAGTAAAGCTGGATTGGACGTGTATTGTCGTTAATAATGGCAGCCATTGATTTAATACTTAAAAATACATATGGAAAAAACCCATTTTTTCACCCAATTGTGATCTACCATAAATGACATGATCGGGCCTGTTTTCCAATCTGATGATTGAATTTGAGGCTTCACTATGAGATAAAATAAAATGTCAAGCTCACTTTAATAGAACAAGAAATAACTGATTTTTTTTGCTCAATCAAATGACTTGATTCCTCACACAAGTTATAACGGGTGATGAGCCCATCCTCAAAATTGCAATATTATTTTGAACAAAAAATAAGCCTCACTTGTATTTTTTTCTCCTTACTTTTTCAGGCACTATGGCGGGCGATGAGCACTTCCTTCCTGTCAGCAATCAGGTGCGCGTGCGTAGGCGTGCTGCAGGCAAGTTAATGCCGCCTTGCGATGCTGTTTTTTTTCTAAAAATATGTTTAAAATGTTTGCGGCAGATCCTTGACACACTGATCATGGACCCTGCGTGGGACTTCCCACAATTCCCTGCACTCCATTCGCACTCGACGTCCCTGACAACAGGTGATGGGTGTCTCCCTAATGAATTGACTACTTTGTTCATTTTCACAGTCAACATCAAATCATTGAAGCTTCAACATAAGTGTAAACTTTTTAGTTGATTTATGAGAAAAATAAAACAATTCCACTGGAATCCGTTCATTAGGACAACAAATACGATATAATGTCCTATTATTTATAACCTTTTTTTTTTAAATATTTGTTTTAATTATGTGTATATTTTTCCAGTTTTGATATTTTTTTCCCCATTTCATTTACTCTTCATATTGTGGGGAAGAGTTTATATATTAATTGTTATTTATTTATTTTTCCCATTCGTTTTTAGGGGACGGACCCTTCCTGCATATCCTGGAACAACCCAAACAAGTACGTTAGGATTTCCACAAACAATTATTTTGATAGTCAATTAACCGCCGATTAATCGATAGGTGGGTAATTTAAGCTAAGACACAGATTTCTGAGTGGTGGCCTGCCGCATCATTTTGTCATTTTGTGCAGTTCGATAAAATAATGTGTGTTGGCTTCATGTTTTATGAGAAAAGTCAAATGAAGCTTATAAATCTAGAGAGAATATTAACAGTTTTTCCCTTTTAAAAACTAATGAAATAAATAGACATTTTTACTTACAAAAATGTTATATTTAGTTCTTTTGTTTGTAGTTCAAAAATCATTTTTAAA